>NC_047138.1:31873330-32173330 GCF_009829125.3 Periophthalmus magnuspinnatus | reverse complement strand
GACTAAACCAGGACTGAACTAGTGACTTTTTAATTCAAATGTTTATTTCAGATTAACTTGAAATAAACTAAATTAAATCCTCGACACAGGAGTCACTGACCTCATGATGCGCATGCGCTTGAGCCGCTCTGGTCCCGGTCCGGTTGTTGCTCTAGTCCTGGTCCGGTTCTGGTCCCGGTCCCGCTCTGGTCCTGGTCTGATCGTGGTCCAGGGTCTGGACTCTCTCCGTCGCGGACTTCGCTCCTGCGTGTGACGTCACGTGTGCGTGGCCCCCGAAGACTCACGAGGAGCTTTAAGGCTTTATAAATAAATATGGAGTCAAATGTGAAAAAACAGGCCTAACCCGGGTCTAAACCGGGTCTAAACCGGGTCTAAACAGGGTCTAACCCGGGTCTAAACCGGGTCTAACCCGGGTCTAAACTGGGTCTGCACTAAATGTTTAATATAAAGAGGCCGCTGTGTGACTGACGCTCCGCTGGGTGGCGCTATAGGACCAGTGATCCTGTCCGGTAACGGGACGGTCACGTGACGGAGTTACTATAGAGACGAGCCCAAACTCAGCATCACGTCACTGTACAGGTGTCACCGACCAGGACCAAACCAGGACCAAACCAGGACCAAACCAGGACTAAACCAGGACTAAACCAGGACTAAACCAGGACCGAACCAGGACTGAACCAGGACCAAACCAGGACCGAACCAGGACTAAACCAGGACTAAACCAGGACCGAACCAGGACTAAACCAGGACTAAACCAGGACTAAACCAGGACTAAACCAGGACCGAACCAGGACTGAACCAGGACCAAACCAGGACCGAACCAGGACTAAACCAGGACTAAACCAGGACCGAACCAGGACTAAACCAGGACTAAACCAGGACTGAACCAGGACCGAACCAGGACTAAACCAGGACCGAACCAGGACCGAACCAGGACTAAACCTGGACTAAACCAGGACTGAACCAGGACTAAACCAGGACCAAACCAGGACTAAACCAGGACCAAACCAGGACTAAACCAGGACCAAACCAGGACCAAACCAGGACTAAACCAGGACCAAACCAGGACTAAACCAGGACTGAACCTGTTTTAATCCACTGACAAGGAGACAGAATTTAGAGTTTTTGGATTGTATTTCAAGTTTTATAAATGTGACCCTCCAGCTCCTCCCCCTGCCCCTCCTGCCCCCGGCTGTGAGCGCGCCTCCCCGGGCCTCCTCCTGTCCCCTGTCTCTCTCCGGTGCTGTTCCCGGTGCTGTTCCCGGTGCTCGATGGCCTCCTCGCGGCAGAAGACCCTCCTGTTCACCGCTGCGGGGGTCCTGGGGTTCGGGTGCGCGCTGGCCGCGGCCGTGGCCACGGGGCTGCCTCTGTGGGTGGACGCGCTGATGCTGTGTCGGACCGGAGCGGAGCTGGTGAACGCCACCGGGGCCGAGCTGGAGCAGTTCCTCGGGGCCGTGAGCTACGGGCTGTTCACCGGGACCAGAGTGAGACACTGCGGGCTCGGGGGCCGGCCCACGCGCTTCTACTGTGAGTGTGAACTTATGTCCTACTGAGAGTGAACTTATGTCCTACTGTGTGAACTTATGTCCTACTGAGAGTGAAGTTATGTCCTACTGAGAGTGTGAACATATGTCCTACTGAGAGTGAACGTATGTCCTACCGAGAGTTAAGTTATGTCCTACCGAGAGTGAACGTATGTCCTACTGAGACTGAGCTTATGTCCTACTGAGTGAACTTATGTCCACCTAAGTGTGAACTTATGTCCTACTGAGAGTGAAGTTATGTCCTACTGAGAGTGAAGTTATGTCCTACTGAGAGTGAACGTATGTCCTACTGAGAGTGAACGTATGTCCTACTGAGAGTGAGACCTTATGTTTGTGTCGAGGTGTGTAAAGGTGCTCCAAAGTTCAGTTTGAGAGAAGAACTCTGCAGTTTGTGTGTTAAACATGTGAATGAAACAAAACACAACTCCAGGTCTGTGTGTGACGAGGAAACATCAGAACTGAGAGCAGAGGACAATACTTTATTTGAGTAAAAGTACTGTTACTTCAATAAAAATATTACTGAAGTAGCACTAAAGTCTGCTGCTAGAAAAGTACTCTGAAGAGTAAGTGAGTACTCCCCAGAGCTGCTGTGGTTTAAGTCTAGATTAGTCCTTGATCCAGACACAGAGTAAATCAGATTTATATTTATAACACACACGAATAAATAACATACAATTCTCCAGAGAAAAGGTTTGTAGGATCTGAAAAATGTTTCATCAATATGTCTGTCAATACTTCAGAAACACTCCAGACGGGGAGGGCATCTGACACACAGGGAGGGCATCTGACACAGGGAGGGCATCTGACACACGGGGAGGGCATCTGACACACAGGGAGGGCATCTGACACACGGGGAGGGCATCTGACACACGGGGAGGGCATCTGACACACGGGGAGGGCATCTGACACACAGGGAGGGCATCTGATACACGGGGAGGGCATCTGACACACGGGGAGGGCATCTGACACACGGGGAGGGCATCTGACACAGGGAGGGGCCTGTGTCCTGTGTCATTTCTCTCTCCTCATAAAGACTGAACTGTTTGAGCCCAGTGACCCATAAAACATCTGACCTCATTAAACTAGACAATTACTACACCAGATGCCCTCCCTGTGTGACACATACCTCCCCTATGTGTCAGATGCCCTCCCCGTGTGTGTCAGATGCCCTCCCCGTGTGTCAGATGCCCTCCCCGTGTGTCAGATGCCCTCCCTGTGTGTCAGATGCCCTCCCTGTGTGTGTCAGATGCCCTCCCTGTGTGTCAGATGCCCTCCCCGTGTGTCAGATGCCCTCCCTGTGTGTCAGATGCCCTCCCTGTGTGTGTCAGATGCCCTCCCTGTGTGTCAGATGCCCTCCCTGATGAGTTTAAAGTTCAGATTTCAAAATTTATGGAATTTACGAAGTTGGAAAATTGACCTGTTGGGAATTTCAGGGACTCTACACTTCAAAGGCCGAGCTCTGGACCAGGATCCAGGGCTCCGGTCTATTGTGGTCCGGTCTCTGGTCCCTGGTCTGATCCCGGTCTCTCTCAGTCTTTCCAGACCTGTTGGCTCAGATCCCGGCCGGTCTCCATGTCACAGTCCTGGTGCTGTGCTGCTTCGTGGTTCTGTTCTCGGCTCTGGGTTCCGGATTCTTCTTTTACAACGCCTTCGGTCGACCGTACCACACGCTCCACGGCCCCACAGGACTCTACCTCTGGAGCGCCAGCAGCTGTGAGTCCAACTAAGACCCGGTTTGGACCTGGTTAAGACCTGGTTCAGTCCTGGTTCAGTCCTGGTTTAATCCCGGTTCAGTCCAGGTTTAGTCCTGGTTTAGTCCTGGTTTCGTCCTGGTTTAGTCCTGGTTCAGCCCTGGTTTAATCCTGGTCTCTTTCAGGTGGCTGCAGTCTCCTGGTGCTGGTCCTTTTCGGTTGTGAGGTGAAGATTCGCCGTTTGTCTGAGCTCATCTCAAATTTTAACGAGTCGACGTTCGTGTTCCAGACGCATGGCGAGCGATACGAGCGATCCTATTGGCTGTTCTTCCTCGTGTCCTTCCTCCAGGCCACAAACGTGCTCCTGATTCGTCTGTCCGGGATCCACTTCCCCTTTCACCAAAAAGAGCCCACGGACGCAGAGACGGGCGCCGCCGACCTCATGTACTGACCACGCCCCCACGCACTGACCACACCCACGTAGACAGACCACACCCACGTAGACTGACCACGCCCCCACGCACTGACTGAAGGACATAACCTCAGCCTTGGGCGCAGCTGTTTTCTGTGTGTCCATAGATGCAGGATCCTCTAGTGGCGGCTCCAGGTACTGCAGACAGAATGTATTTATGTGAACTGTCCTGACAGGGCATCCGGCTTTAAGGGCTGATTCTGTACGATACTTCTGTATTTTCACAACATGAACTTTTTTGAATATTTAAACCCTCAAAGTGCCTCAAAGTTAGCTTTGTAAGCATTAGCCTAGCCCCGCTGTAGCACCTATTGCTGTGATTGGTCAGAACTGATCACATGGTACATGTTTCTGTAGCTCAGGCCACTGAAAACAACACGACGCCATCTTTGGTCCATCTTCAGATCTTCTGTGGTAACAACAGAAGCTCCGACAGGATCATGACTCGTGACATTTACGTCTTTTTACACTTTAAACAAACTCAGAAATAAACATTTGAACATTTGTGAATTTACATTTTACAAACGGGAGTGACATCACCTTTACACAGATGCACCTGATTGGTCCATTTCCCTTTGCTGTGATTGGTCCTCCCCTCTCAGCCCCTCCCTCCACACCCCAATGATGACACAGCCCTGTGATTGGCCGGAGGAGGCCGTGCTGCCCTGTGATTGGTCAGCGCTGGGAAGGTGTGAGGCAAAGTTCACCTGGAGGCTTCGGGGGGTGGAGCTCTGGTCTCCACGAACGAGCAGTCCCTCCTCCCGACGCATCATCAGCCGCACCGTCAGCTGATTGGACCAGGCCAGACCGAGGGCGGGGCCAAAGGACGAAGGGGCGGGGCTAAAGAGAGGAACAGCTGTCAATCACAACTACAGTGTCACCAAAGGCACTTTAAAGTGACTCTAGAGGAGGCGGGGTTTGGAGGAGGCGGGGCTCTGCGTCGGTCATGCTAGCTGTTAGCTTGTCTTTATTTTCATGATTTGACTCAGTCGTATTTTCTGTTAAACCTTAGATCTGCTTCATTTCAGTGAAATAAAGTTTGTAAATAAAGTTTTCAGAGGTTTATTTTTCCGATCAAAACAGACGATCACGTGCAGTTTGTTTGTTGCTGTAGTAACTGACACGAGTTTGAGCAGAAGCTTCTGAGCATGTGCAGATACTACTTCAATGCAGTCTCCAGGTCCTGGTTCAGTCCTGGTTCAGTCCAGGTTTAGTCCTGGTTTAGTCCTGGTTTAGTCCTGGTTTAGTCCAGGTTCAGTCCCACTTTAGTCCTGGTTCAGTCCCACTTTAGTCCTGGTTCAGTCCCGGTTCAGTCCAGGTTTAGTCCTGGTTTAGTCCCGCTTTAGTCCCTCCAGCTGTTATAAATGCTCTCCTTCCTGTGTCACACTCACTTCTAGAACAGTCTATGGTCTTACCCCAAAGCCTGGTCCTGCTCCGGGTTCATGAGGTCCACCACCTGGAAAACAGGTTCAGAGGATCATAACCGGTCTAAGTGGGGTCTAAACCGGGGTCTAGACCTGGTTCTGGTCCCGGTCTGGGTCTCACCTGGTTGATGCAGAGCACGGGTGCGTTGAACTGGCGGCTGATTCGCCGGAGGGCGGAGGAGACGGCCAATAGCTGCTGGTGTCTCTGCAGCCAATCAGACGCCTCGAATTCAGAGCGGAACAACGCGGCGACAGAGTCCACAACGACCAATCGGACGAGACCGCGAGAGAGGAGGAGCACGACCCGGCGAGTAAGACAGGAGAGGAGGGAGGGCTGAGGGGAGAGAGGACCAATCAGAGAAGAGAGAGAGAGAGGGGAGCGACCAATCAGAGAGGAGAGAGAGAGAGGAGCGACCAATCAGAGAAGAGAGAGAGAGAGGGAGAGAGAGAGGAGCGACCAATCAGAGAGGAGAGAGAGAGAGGAGCGACCAATCAGAGAGGAGAGAGAGAGAGGAGCGACCAATCAGAGAAGAGAGAGAGAGAGGGGAGCGACCAATCAGAGAGGAGAGAGAGAGAGGAGCGACCAATCAGAGAAGAGAGAGAGAGGGAGAGAGAGAGGAGCGACCAATCAGAGAGGAGAGAGAGAGAGAGAGGAGCGACCAATCAGAGAGGAGAGAGAGAGAGAGAGGAGCGACCAATCAGAGAGGAGAGAGAGAGAGGAGCGACCAATCAGAGAGGAGAGAGAGAGAGGAGCGACCAATCAGAGAGGAGAGAGAGGAGCGACCAATCAGAGAGGAGAGAGAGGAGCGACCAATCGGCTCTGACCAGGTCGGCGGCGTGCTCCACAAACACTCTGTCGCTGAGGCTCTTCGGGGTCAGACTCAGGGGAACGTCAGAACGAAGAACAGACTGTTCTGAAATCAACTGCTGCAGACGACGAGAAGGAAACATGTCCTCTGTGCAGACGTACACCGCCCCTTTAAGAGAGGACAGAGGGTTACACCGCCCCTTTAAGAGAGGACAGAGGGTTACACCGCCCCTTTAAGAGAGGACAGAGGGTTACACCGCCCCTTTAAGAGAGGACAGAGGGTTACAGCGCCCCTTTAAGAGAGGACAGAGGGTTACAGCGCCCCTTTAAGAGAGGACAGAGGGTTACACCGCCCCTTTAAGAGAGGACAGAGGGTTACAGCGCCCCTTTAAGAGAGGACAGAGGGTTACAGCGCCCCTTTAAGAGAGGACAGAGGGTTACACCGCCCCTTTAAGAGAGGACAGAGGGTTACAGCGCCCCTTTAAGAGAGGACAGAGGGTTACACCGCCCCTTTAAGAGAGGACAGAGGGTTACACCGCCCCTTTAAGAGAGGACAGAGGGTTACACCGCCCCTTTAAGAGAGTTGTGCCTGGTTTAAAGCCTTAGCCCGGGCTGGACCCGCCTGGACCAGTTCTGACCCGGTCTTACCCGAGTCCAGTCCTCCGTGCTCGGGGGGATACTGCACACTCAGACAGAACTGCAGAGCCAGCTGAGTCTTTCCCACTGCACTGGGCCCAAACAGCTCTGTGACGCCCCCTACAGGAAGCCCACCACGCAGCAGCCTGTCTATGGAACTGCACCCGGAGCTCAGGGTCACAGCGGGGGTCAGGAGCAGAGCTGAGGGGTCAAAGGTCATATTAGAACACAGTACTTCTATGGACAGCTTAGAGAGAGTATGTGACATCAGCGCACTGTGGAATCCCTGTAGTTTAACCTGAGCTGGAGGTCAAAGGTCAAAGGCCTCAGGTGGAGTGCTCGGTGTAACTGTCAGATGCAGATGTGTGACCTTTGACCTGGTTTATGGTTAATATCTGTGTTATTCCTGGACCTATCCACATGAATCAAAAACTGACAGAAAGTTCAGCATCTTCTTAGTCAGATTAAAAAAAAACTCAAGTGATTTTTTCACAATAGCCTCAGGAAGTGGAGAGGTGAGGTTTACCTGTCTGAGGGGAGGGGCAGGTGTATTTACCTGTCTGAGGGGAGGGGCAGGTGTATTTACCTGTCTGAGGGGAGGGGCAGGTGTTTGGGCAGGTGTAGGTGTATTTACCTGTCTGAGGGGCAGAGCAGGATCGTGTTGCCTGGCGGAGACTCTGTACATCGCTGAGGCTCAAACCTGTGGCTCTTTGGACGACCAGAGGATTTAGAGCCAGAATCTCCTCCTGAGTCAGGGTCACTGTGAGAGAGGTCAGAGGTCAAACACTACAGAGAGAGGTCAGAGGTCAAACAGCCTAAACATTATGTTACGTGAGCTGAAGAAGTTAACAGCAGCTGGGGCTCACTACAAACTCTTTAATGTAAAAGGCTGGTTTTGCACGTTATCAGTTATAATTTACAAATAAATATCCCCATAGTTTTGTAGTTAGGCGCCGTTTGTAAGTTTAATCAACAGCTTAAAAGTTAATTTAACATCCTACACTTGAATAAAGTGGAGCACTATCAGACTCATTAGAAAATATTAGAAATAAATTCCCATATCACTTCTGATGACCACACTGCAACTCCAACTATTCAATAAACTGGACCGTTTAACTAGATCAAACCGAATTATTCTGCCGTACAATTTGAGTTTAATATTTTAATGTTTGATGTGTACTCTCTTCCATAGTGTTTTTATCACACCTTCAGTCTTAAAAGTTGTAAATCCTGAGTCTGGGGCTTTACCTCTGCGCAGCGCCGCCTGGATCCTCGGGTTCAGAGCCGGATTGTCGCTCCATTTCCCCGCAGAGGACATCGGGTTATGCCCCGGTGAAAAGCCCAGACACCCGGGGAACAAGCTCAGGGTCCCGGGGAACAAGCTCAGGGTCACGGAAAACGTTCAAACGCAAAATAAAACCCCAAATTCGTTTTTTCAGGTACAAGAGTCCTCCATTTTGTCCGCTCCCGCCTCAGCGTGACGTCAGCGGAAGAGTCCATTTGGAAAGTAAAAAGTTCAAAACTTCACATTTTAAGTGGAATTTTCCCATTTATATCATTTTTTTTACCACTTAAGAAAACAAAATAATTAATAACGTATGAAAATAGTTGATATTAAGCCAGAACGCGCTGTTTTTTGAGTTTATTATGGTTCGTTACTCGTAATGGCACAGTCCACTTCCGTAAACAAAACCTTTAATAATAAAACATAATAATTACAGTCAGAGCTGCACAAATAAAATAAAACAGAGGATATAGAGAAATGTATAAAAATACACGTTTTTTATTTTAACCATAACATCTGTTAGTTAAAAAAAAATTAATAAAATAAATCCAGTGAAGTTTGTGTTAAATAAAAAATAATTTCAATGACATTTTTTATTTTACTCACAGAAAACATGACATTACAAACAGAGAATCTGGGTCTGTTCAGTTTTTTAGCTCATAAACTGGCGAATAGTTCAAGTATTTAAGACTAAATGTACACTGTGAAATTTGAATGGAAATGTAGATTAATTTTATATTATTTTGTGATAATTGCTCAGAAAAATACATTGAAAGTGATATTTATTTATTTTTAATGAAAGAAAAAGATTAAAATTGTGATCAATCAATGTGAAAAAAAAGTCATGAGACATAACTTTATAAAATATAACTTATATATATATATATATATATATATATATAATAACCATCTACCGCGCCATAACTCGATGGCGGCGTCTACATCGCGACACCTCGAGCTGGACGCTCAAACGTGGCGTCAAAGACCAAACTCGTAAACACTTCTTTAAACAGTCTATGGTCTGAACGCAGCGGTACAGCGGCAGAGTGGTTAACATTCTGCCTCACGGCCACCATGATTCCCGTGTGCCGTGCAGCGCCCCCTTCAGCTCATGCTGCTCCACTGCAGCGAGCTGTAGAGCACGCCCCCTGAGGGCGAGGCGGAGCACAGCAGCAGAGTCTTCTTGACGTTGGACGAGAGTCTGACCCAGGACAGAAGGTCCCTCACAGCGAGAGGCTCCTCCTCACACACACACAGAGCCATGAAGTGAGCGTGGAACCGGAGAGTGTCCCCTAAGGACACACACTGTTACTGCACATACACTGAGGGCCACAGACCTTCCCTGTGTGTCAGATGCCCTACCTGTGTGTCAGAGAGTGTCAGATTGTGTCAGATGCCCTACCTGGGTAAACCAGGAAGTCGGCTCCAAACTTTCCTCCCGACGTAAGGCAGAAACCCCGCCTCCTCAGGTCTCTGAACACTTGGACCCGCCCCTCGCCGTGGAGCTGCTCTCCTATTGGCTCAGAGCCCCTGTGCTGGCTCCTGATTGGTGGGAGGGGCAGGCCCTCTCTGCAGGTGCTGATCTGGACGGCGAGCGCCGAGCGCGGGAACACAAAGCTGTCGAGCGCCGCCAGAGCAGAGGTCAGGGGTGCCCCTGAGGTCAGAGGTCACATGTGTGGAGACAAGTTCAGTGACACCACCGCCAAATATTTACACACAGGAACAACAGGTGAGACAGGTGAGGCAAGTGAGGCAGGAGTGACAGGAGTGACAGGTGAGGCAAGTGAGGCAGGTGTGACAGGTGAGACAGGTGAGGCAAGTGAGGCAGGTGAGGCAGGTGAGACAGGAGTGACAGGTGTGACAGGTGCATGTACATAAATGTATCGTATATTTATGTATAAATCTGTGTCCAGACCTGACAATGATGACATCAGCGCACACTTCCTGTCCTTCACAGCCAATCGTCTCTGCTCCTCCAGACTCCGCTCCAGAAACTCCTCCCACTGCTGCACCTGACCAATCACAATGCAGCATCACAGCCCCACCATCCGACCAATCACAGAGCAGCGTCACAGCCCCACCTTATGACAGTATGATGAAACTTACCTGTGTCTCTCTTGGCTCCTCCTTCTCTCTCTGCTCCTTTTCTCTCTGCTCCTCCTCTCTCTCCTCCCGCTCCTCCTCCCGCTCCTCCTCTCTCTCCTCCCTCTCCTCCTCTCTCTCCTCCCTCTCCTCCCTCTCCTCCCTCTCCTCTCTCAGTAACAGTAGGGGGCGCCCCAGGCGTGTGTTCTGTCGAGGGGCTCGGGGGAGGCAACCCACTAACGCCCCCATGAGGCCAGACTCTCTCAGTGCACGCAGCTCCTGCACGCTCCACACCAGCACCTCCTGCTCCCCCGAAGACATCCTGAGAACAGAGACAAGATTTAGTCCTGGTTTAATCCTGGTTCAGTCCTGGTTCAGTCCTGGTTCAGTCCTGGTTTAGTCCTGGTTCAGTCCTGATTCAGTCCTGGTTTAGTCCTGATTCAGTCCTGGTTTAGTCCTGGTTCAGTCCTGGTTCTCTATGTCACTGTCAGGTGCAGATGCGTTGACCTTTGACCTGGTTTATGGTTAATCTCTCTGTAACTGTAACTATCCACGTGAAGCTAAAGCTGTTTAACGTCTTGAAAAATAAACAAAAGTGAACCAGGTCTAAACCAGGACTTAACCAGGTCTAAACCAGGACTAAACCAGGACTGAACCAGGTCTAAACCAGGACTGAACCAGGTCTAAACCAGGACTAAACCAGGACTGAACCAGGACTGAACTAGGACTAAACTAGGACTAAACCAGGTCTAAACCAGGACTGAACCAGGACTAAACCAGGACTGAACTAGGACTAAACCAGGTCTAAACCAGGACTGAACCAGGACTGAACTAGGACTAAACCAGGACTAAACCAGGACTGAACCAGGTCTAAACCAGGACTAAACTCACCCGTTTGCTGGTCCGTTACGTCGTGTGCGTAAATCAGTGTTTTGTTGTTATTCCTGGATCATAAATCTTGGTGGTTCTTTTTAGTTCCACTTTTAATCCTTTTTAAGATTTAGGTTTAAAGTTTGTTTCATTCAAACCCCGCGTGACTCTAACAGAGCAGCACTTCCGGGATGCACACGAGGGACGGCTCTGATTGGCCGAAGCGATCACGTGCACAAGAAATAAAACCGCAAACAAAAGTCTGAGCAAAGTTATATTTAAGAGATCAAACTGTTATGTCTCTATAAGAGCAGTAACAGCAGTAGTAGTAAAAGTACACTCCTGTATCAATTTATTAAAAAAAAAAAAACCCAAAAAAACAGACACTGAATCAGCACTTTTATTTGGTATTAAACATAAAGTTGTTCTGTGGAGCGTTTGTGGTCCGTGGGACATCTCAGCTCTGACTGAAGCCCCCGGGTCCTAAAGGCAGCGCTGGTCAGAGGTAGACACTTTACACTATTCAACACAACGAGAACTCTGGCAAAAATAAACATTACAGAAACAAAACAAAACAACACACAACCAGAACCACAACCAGAGACAGACGAGCACAGAGGAGAACAGAGGAGAACAGAACACACGGATCAGAGGAGAACAGAGAACAGAACACACGGATCAGACGAGAACAGAGAACAGAACACACGGATCAGAGGAGAACAGAGAACAGAACACACGGATCAGAGAAGACGCTTCAAATATGGAACAAAAAATAAACTTTAAACCTGCTTTGGTTTGTCGGGTCGATCGGTTCAAAAACAAGCCCATGATCAACATTCACCATAGAAATCTAACCCACAACCTCAGGAAAACCACTCTGCCAGTCACACAGGGAGAACATGCACACTCCAGAGATCAGGACTCTAACCCACAACCTCCTGGTGAGAGGGAAGAGACTTTATTCCTGAGACTTTCAAATTTTAAAATGTATATATTGTAAAAATATAAGAGTTAACTCTTTTATCAAAACAATTATATATTCTTTTAGAAAATTATCAAAATCTTAGCATTTCTCTCATTAAATATTCAAGTCTACGACAAGGGACTAAACCGGGAATAAACCGGGACTAAACCGGGACTAAACCGGGACTAAACCGGGACTAAACCGGGACTAAACCAGAACTACACCGGGACTGAACCAGAACTAAACCAGGACTAAACCAGGACTAAACCAGGTCTAAACCGGGACTAAACCGGGACTAAACCGGGACTAAACCGGGACTAAACCGGGACTAAACCGGGACTAAACCGGGACTAAACCAGAACTACACCGGGACTAAACCAGGACTAAACCAGGTCTAAACCAGGACTAAACCAGAAATACACCGGGACTGAACCAGGACTAAACCAGGTCTAAACCAGGACTAAACCAGGTCTAAACCAGGACTAAACCAGGTCTAAACCAGGACTAAACCAGGTCTAAACCAGGTCTAAACCAGGACTAAACCAGGTCTAAACCAGGTCTAAACCAGGTCTAAACCAGGTCTAAACCAGGTCTAAACCAGGTCTAAACCAGGACTAAACCAGGTCTAAACCAGGTCTAAACCAGGTCTAAACCAGGACTAAACCAGGTCTAAACCAGGACTAAACCAGGTCTAAACCAGGTCTAAACCAGGTCTAAACCAGGTCTAAACCAGGACTAAACCAGGTCTAAACCAGGACTAAACCAGGTCTAAACCAGGACTAAACCAGGTCTAAACCAGGTCTAAACCAGGTCTAAACCAGGTCTAAACCAGGTCTAAACCAGGTCTAAACCAGAACTACACCAGAACTACACCAGGACTAAACCAGGTCTAAACCAGAACTACACCGGGACTGAACCGGGTCTAAACCGGGACTAAACCAGGACTAAACCAGGACTAAACCAGGACTAAACCAGGACTAAACCAGGACTAAACCAGGACTAAACCAGGACTAAACCAGGTCTAAACGAGGACTAAAGTTCGGTGAGGGTGACACTCTGTTTCTGACTCCAGGGCACAAATGGTGACGAGGGGCGGGGCATCTGGGACGGCGCAGTGCTGTGATTGGCCGTCTGTGCCTGTGGTGCATTCTGACTGGTTTCCTGAGAAGATGATGGGTGCGCTGCGATCTGATTGGACAGTTCTGTGTCTCTTTGCGTGGAAAATGCAGCGTTCTGATTGGGCCTGGTCTCTGGTGACACGTGATTGGATGAGGAGTAACACGCTGCCCTGTGATTGGCTGTTCCATTTTGAGCCTCTGTGTCCTGATTGGTCGCTGCTCCGTTCAGTTTCAGCTTTCCTCCATTTTGTGTCTCTGAGCTTTGATTGACAGTCTGCACAAGGGCCCCTCCCCCTGCCGCACTCTGATTGGCCGTCACAGCGCTCCAGACGTTCTGATTGGCCTGTCCTCCATTTTGAATCACCATAGTTCCTCCATTTTGATTCGTCTCCTGCCCCCAGTCCCCACAGTTTTGACTGACAGTGAGCGGGCTGTTGTGATTGGCCTCCTGCTCGTTCTCCCCGCCCTCAGCCGCGCTCTGATTGGCCTCCCCTCCGTCCGCTGCGCTCTGATTGGCCTCCTGCCCGCCCGCTGCGCTCTGACTGGGCAGCAGCAGTGCCTGTAGACTGCGCCTCAGGTTAGGGTGGAGTCTGCGCTGTGATTGGCTGAAGTATTCGCCGGCGTTGCTCCTCATGGCTCCGGACGCCATGTCTTCGTACAGCGGCACCGTGTACATCCTGGACGTCTGCACAGAGGCATCATGGGAAACGGAGTCACACACACAGAAGAAACACAACAACTGAAACAGCAAAGACATACAGATCCTCTTCTGAGAGTTTACGTCTGATGCCCTTCCTCTGCCAAGTACAAGAATGAATCTGGAATCTGTATAAAGTGTATTGCCCAATGACACAATGGAAGGGCAAAGTCTCGAACCTGGTCTAAAGCAGGACTAAACCAGGTCTAAACCAGGTCTAAAGCAGGACTAAAGCAGGTCTAAACCAGGTCTAAAGCAGGATTAAACCAGTATTAAACCAGTATTAAAGCAGTATTAAAGCAGGACCAAACCAGGACTAAACCAGGACTAAACCAGGACTAAACCAGGACTAAACCAGGACTAAACCAGGACTGAACCTGGACTGAACCTGGACTGAACCTGGACTGAACCTGGACTGAACCCGGACTAAACCAGGACTGAACCAGGAATAGACCAGGACTGAACCAGGAATAGACCAGGACTGAACCAGGAATAGACCAGGACTGAACCAGGACTAAACCAGGACTAAACCAGGTCTAAAGCAGGACTAAACCAGGTCTAAAGCAGGACTAAACCAGGTCTAAACCAGGACTAAAGCAGGACTGAACCAGGACTGAACCAGGACCGAACCAGGACTAAACCAGGACTAAACCAGGTCTAAACCAGGACTGAACCAGGACTGAACCAGGACTGAACCAGGACTAAACCAGGACTGAACCAGGACTGAACCAGGACTAAACCAGGACTAAACCAGGACTAAAGCAGGACTGAACCAGGACTGAACCAGGACTGAACCAGGACTGAACCAGGACTAAACCAGGACTAAACCAGGACTAAACCAGGACCAAACCAGGACTAAACCAGGACTAAACCAGGACTAAACCAGGATCAAACCAGGACTAAAAAGTATTTCTAAACTATATAAAGAAACACAGCTCCTCTCTTTAGACATTATTATACCTGATGCCCTTCCTGTGCCAAGTATGAGGGTGAGTGTATTGCCCAAGGACACGACCTCACAGTATCAGGGTTTTTTTAGACCCGGAGGATCAGACTTGGGGCCCGTGTCCAGGCCTGGCCCTGGGTCTGGGCTCCTGGTCTGGACTCACGTGTTTGTGGAGGAAGTCTCGCACTCGGGGCAGCTCGGGGTAGAACAGGCTCCTCACCACCAGCTGCAGCCATCGGATCTGCACCTCGGCGTTCAGCGCGGCGAAGAGGGCGGAGTAACAGGCCGAGAGGCGGGACATCAGCTCTGAGGCAGCCAATCACACACAAGGAACAGGTTAGACAGGGGAGGGCATCTGACACAGAGGGAGGGCATCTGACACACACAGGGAGGGCATCTGACACACACAGGGAGGGCATCTGACACACACAGGGAGGGCATCTGGGTCAGTACCGTGCGTCAGGGGGGCGAGGTCGAGCAGGCGGTCAAGGAACAGAACGATCTGAAAGGTGCTCCAGGAGGAGAGGTCAAAGTTCACCAGGCTCTCGGGGTCAGGGGGTCGCGCTGGGTCACTCCACAGCCGCAGCAGCTCGTACACAGGCTGAGTGAGAGCGCCCCCTACAGACAGGTCAGGCTCAAACAGAGGAGCACCACACGCCGTCAGCCAGCGATCAAACTCCAGACCTGAGGAGCACAGGGAGCAGAGAGGTTATGAGGAGGAGGGGAGGAGCAGCAGGGTGATGAGGAGGAATAATAATAATAATAATAATAGACTGTAATTCTGACCTGTCCTGTTGGGGGCGCTCTGCAGCTCAGGGAAGTGCTGGAGGAAACAGTGGATCAGGTCCTGAGCCACCACACTCTTAAACTTAAACTCACAAATGTACTCCTGAGAGAGGAGGAGAGGAGGAGGAGGAGAGGAGAGAGGAGGAGAGAGGAGGAGGAGGGGAGGAGGAGAGGAGAGGAGAGGAGAGAGGAGGAGAGGGGAGGAGGAGAGGAGAGAGGAGGAGAGGAGAGAGGAGGAGAGGAGGAGGGGAGGAAAGGAGGAGGAGAGGAGGAGAGAGAGAGGAGAATGAGTGTTATTATCTCTGACAAATAAAAGTTTAAGAAAACACATTTAACTGTCAAAAATATGTTCTGAAGTGTTTTAATGTTTTATCATCATGATATAATACTCCCTACAACTGAATCATGGAGAGTCCAGCCCTCTCAAAGAAGAGAGGGATGGGGTCAGACTGAAGGAGTGCGATCGAGCCTTGTTGGTACAGGCGGGCCAAACGTGCTGCGGCTCGGGCAGTCACAGGCAAAAACTCAGGGCCATGGAGGAGGATTATTGGACGACCTTAAAGAGATTATAGCAAACCGTCCGACGCCTCAGGAGGAGGAAGCAGTGCTTCACCAACATTGTTTACAGAGCGGGTGGAGAGCTGCTGACCTCGACTGGGGATGTTGTCGGGCGGTGGAAGGACTTTGAGGATCTCCTCACTCCCACCATCATGTCTTCACAGGAGGAAGCAGAGACTGAGGACCCGGACTCGTCCATCACCCTGGCTGAAGTCGCTGAGGTGGTTAAAGCTCCTCAGTGGCAAGACTCCGGGGGTGGATGAGATCCGTCCTGAGTACCTCAAGTCTCTGGATGTTGTGGGTCTTGGCTGACATGTGTCTGTACCATCATGTGGGGGTCGGGGACAGTACCTCTGGACTGGTAGACCGGGGCGGTCCCTCTGTATAAGAAGGGGGACCAGAGGGTGTGTTCCAACGACAGGGGAATCACACTCCTCAGACGTCCTGGTAAGGTCTACTCCAAGGAGGGGGGGAATCCGACTGACTTGGATCCAGGAGGAGCAGTGTGGTTTTGGTCCTGGTCGTTGAACACTGGACCAGCTCTATACTCTCCATCGGGTCCTTGAGGCTCATGGGAGTTTGACACAGTCCATGTGTTTTGTGGATCTGGAGAAGACATTCGACCGTGTCCCTCGTGGTGTCCTTTGGGGGGTGCTCTGGGAGTATGGGGTCTGGGGCTCTTTGCTCAGGGCTGTCCAGTCCCTGTATGAGGAGCAGGAGCTGTGTCTCTGCAGTGAGTCAGACCTGCTCCTGGTGCAGGTTGGACTCAGGGCTGCACTTTGTCACCGGGTCTGTTCATTATATTTATGGACAGAATTTCTAGGCGCAGCCAGGGGCCGGAGGGGGTCTCAAGTGGAGCAGTTCAAGTATCTCAGGGTCTTGTCTCGACTGAGGGGAGGATGGAGCGTGAGATTGACAGTTGGATCAGTGTCTGCAGTGATGTTGTCTCTGTGTCGTCTGTTGTGGTGAAGAAGGAGCTGAGTCCAAAGACAAAGCTCTGGATTTACCTCAGTCTGTGTTCTACCCTCACCTCATGAGCTCTGGGGAATGACCGAAAGGACAAGGTCGTGGATACAAGCGGCTGAGATGTGTTTCCTCCGCAGAGTGGCTGGGCGCTCCCTTAGAGACAAGGTGGGGAGCTCAGTCATGTGCAAGGCGCTCAGAGTAGAGCCGCTGCTCCTCCACGTGGAGAGGAGCAGCTGAGGCTCCTGCATCTGTTCATGCCTCCTAGACGCCTCCCTGGGGAGGTGTTCATGTCCCACCGGGAGGAGGCCCCAGGGAAGACCCAGGACACGCCTGGGAACACCTTGGGGTCCCACCGGAGGAGCTGGAGGAAGTGTCTGGGCTGAGGGAAGTCTGGGAGTCCCTGTTTAGAGCTGCCCCCGGCCCCGGATAAGAGGAAGAAAATGGATGGATGGAACTGAAGCATTGTATAATACTCCCTACAACTGAAGCATGGTTGGACCAGACCGGGCTGGACTGGACCGGTCAGGTCAGGGGTCAGGGGTCAGGGCAGGGGTCATACCCTGAGAAAGGCGTCAAATCGCTCTCTGTCTCCACTCAGCTCACACAGGTAGGACACAAAACAGAAACCCTTCTCGTACGTGAACAGGTTCATGAGAGAGCTCGGGTTCACTCCTGCAAACACAGCAGAGGTCAAAGGTTAAAGAGCAGCCAATCACAACACAGCATCTGTAGAATCTCTGATATCAGAATCAGAATCAGAATCCTTTTATTGCCATCCTTTGTAAACACAGTTCACAAACTAGGAACTTACTTCAGTGATAAAGTGCAACATAAAATATAAAACACACTGAATAAATACAAATACAAATAAGACATGCACAAAGTTATAAAGATATGATTAAAAATCAAATAAAATACTTAAAGGTAGAAAATATAAACAACAGCAGCATCAGAACAACAGTGTAAACATGACTTATTAAAGTGACCGGTGTTATAAAGTGTCCAGTTTAGTGCAGATATTATAAAGTGTATATATTTTGTGTAATACCTGAGCGCTCTACAGGCCCCGCCCTCCTTCTGAAACTATGACATCATCAAACCAGGCGCTTACATTCGTGTGTTTTTAGCGTGTTCCTCTTCACATGTGACTCACCTGGCTCCAGTTTGACGTGCAGTTTACTGACAGGACTGTTGTCTCCGAGCAACCGCAGCTGTCTGTGCAGAGCGTCCAAACGAACGACCGTCTCCAGACACGTGAACGCCTCGCCTGAACACAACACAACACAACACAACACTGTTATCTCCAGACACACAAACGCCTCGCCTGAACACAACACAACACTTATGTCCAGACACACAAACGCTCTCCCTGCTCTCTCTGTGCTCATGTGGAGGTTGGGGGTTAGATTCCTCTCTCTCTGTGCTCATGTGGAGGTTGGGGGTTAGATTCCTCTCTCTCTGTGCTCATGTGGAGGTTGGGGGTTAGATTCCTCTCTCTCTGTGCTCATGTGGAGGTTGGGGGTTAGATTCCTCTCTCTCTCTGTGCTCATGTGGAGGTTGGGGGTTAGATTCGCAGTACCGTAGGCCTCTGTGGTGATGCGTCTCTGGGCGTAGGTGGCCAGCCCCTCGCTCAGCCACATCTCCTCCCACGTGGCGTTGGTGACGGCGTTCCCGAACCATCCGTGAGCGATCTCGTGGACCACGTCGATGAGGAGGAACTCGGAGCTCTCCAGTATGGACGAGATGATGAAGGTCAGACAGGGATTCTCCATGGCGACGATCGGGAAGGAGGGAGGGAGGAAGACTAAGTCGCATCTGTGAAAGGGAGGAGAGAGGGAGAGAGGGGGGGGGGGAGAGAGGGGGGAGAGAGAGGGAGAGGGGAGAGAGGAGAGTGAGATACAGGGAGAGAGGAGAGGGGAGAGACAGGAGAGAGAGACACAGGGAGAGAGGGAGAGAGGAGAGGGGGAGAGATAGGGGAGAGACAGGAGAGAGAGGGGAGAGACAGGCGAGAGAGGAGAGTGAGAGACAGGGAGAGAGGGAGAGGGGGAGAGAGAGAGGGGAGAGACAGGCAAGAGAGGAGAGTGAGACACAGGGAGAGAGGAGAGGGGGAGAGAGAGGGGAGACAGAGAGAGAGAGGGGAGACAGAGAGAGAGAGAGGGGAGAGAGTGAGAGAGGAGAGGGGGGAGAGAGGAGAGTGAGAGAGGAGAGGGGGGAGAGAGAGACAGAGGAGAGGGGGGAGAGAGAGAGGGGGGAGAGAGAGAGAGAGGAGAGAGACACAGGGAGAGGGGGGGGGAGAGGGGAGAGAGAGGAGTGAGACACAGGGAGAGAGGAGAGAGGGAGAGGGGAAAGAGAAGAGGGAGGGAGAGAGAGAGAGAGAGAGAGAGAGAGAGAGGGGAGAGACAGGAGAGAGAGGAGAGTGAGACACAGGGAGAGAGGAGAGAGGGAGTGCAGAGAGAGAAACAGAGAGCGACACAGAGGGGAGAGAGTTGTTATGTGATGTCATGATTTCTAACCAGGAAGTAAAATCTGAAACTTAAAAATGTGAAACTCCTGTAGTAAAATCTTAAATATAATAATGAGTGAGTTTTGGTCTCACCTGCCCCACAGGTACGGCCCAAACAGACGCTCCGCCACACTCAGCCACCGCTCCACACTGCCCCCTAGCTTCTGCACCGCACACGACAGCAGGCACGGCTCCGCCCACACTCTGCTCCTGACCGATCAGAGAGGAGGAGAGGGTTAGACACGCCCATCACAGAGTCAGATGCCCTCCCTGTGTCTCAGATCACGTCAGATGCCCTCCCTGGCTCTCACCTGGGCCCGAGGTCGTGGTGCTGTAGTTCTCCACACACTAGAGCCACGAGGTACGAGGGAACCGGCTCGTCCATCCAGAACTGGAACACTCGCTCGTCTCGGCAGAACGCGCTCCGTGACGCGCTCATGAGGACGGTGAATCCATCTGGAACCTACAGCACGGAACAAACACTGAACCGGGACTGAACCGGGACTGAACCGGGACTGAACCGGGACTGAACCGGGACTGAACCGGGACTGAACCGGGAGTCCCCCATAGAGTTATTTAGAGTCATATAGTACTCTACATCATAGTCTCATCGTACCCTGATGGTGGCGCTGTAGGGGCTCTTGACGGTCGGCGTGTCGAAGCAGGGAAAGAAGGAGCGGTTACACACGCAGTGCCCCTGAGTGAACACAAGGGGGCGCGTCTGTCCACAGGTGAGCTCCGGGTCCAGCCACCAGACCTGGAACCAGACCGGGATTATAAAAGGACCAAGGTCTGAGCCAGGACTAAAGCAGGACTAAAGCAGGACTAAAGCAGGACTAAAGCAGGACTAAAGCAGGACTAAAGCAGGACTAAAGCAGGACTAAAGCAGGACTAAAGCAGGACTAAAGCAGGACTAAAGCAGGACTAAAGCAGGACTAAAGCAGGACTAAAGCAGGTCTAAAACAGGACTAAAACAGGACTAAAGCAGGACTAAAACAGGACTAAAGCAGGACTAAATTGGGACTAAAGCGGGTCTAAAACAGGACTAAAGCAGGTCTAAAGCAGGTCTAAAGCAGGACTAAAGCAGGACTAAAACAGGACTAAAACAGGACTAAAGCAGGACTAAAACAGGACTAAAACAGGACTAAATTGGGACTAAAGCGGGACTAAAGTGGGTCTAAAACAGGACTAAAGCAGGTCTAAAGCAGGTCTAAAGCAGGACTAAAACAGGACTAAAGCAGGTCTAAAACAGGACTAAACCAGGTCTAAAGCAGGTCTAAAACAGGACTAAACCAGGTCTAAAGCAGGTCTAAAGCAGGTCTAAAGCAGGACTAAAACAGGACTAAAGCAGGTCTAAAGCAGGACTAAAGCAGGTCTAAAGCAGGACTAAAGCAGGACTAAAGCAGGACTAAAGCAGGTCTAAAGCAGGACTAAAGCAGGACTAAAGCAGGTCTAAAGCAGGACTAAAGCAGGACTAAAGCAGGTCTAAAGCAGGTCTAAAGCGGGACTAAAACGGGTCTAAAACAGGACTAAAGCAGGACTAAATCGGGACTAAAGCAGGTCTAAAGCGGGACTAAAACAGGACTAAAACAGGACTAAAACAGGACTAAAGCAGGACTAAATCGGGACTAAAGCAGGACTAAAACAGGACTAAAGCAGGTCTAAAGCAGGACTAAAACAGGACTAAAACAGGACTAAAACAGGACTAAATCGGGACTAAAGCAGGACTAAAGCAGGACTAAAACAGGACTAAAACAGGACTAAAGCAGGACTAAAACAGGACTAAAATAGGACTAAAACAGGACTAAAACAGGACTAAAGCAGGACTAAAACAGGACTAAAACAGGACTAAAACAGGACTAAATCGGGACTAAAGCAGGACTAAAGCAGGACTAAAACAGGACTAAAGCAGGACTAAAGCAGGACTAAAGCAGGACTAAAGCAGGACTAAAGCAGGACTAAAGCAGGACTAAAGCAGGACTAAAGCAGGACTAAAGCAGGACTAAAGCAGGTCTAAAACAGGACTAAAACAGGACTAAAGCAGGACTAAAACAGGACTAAAGCAGGACTAAATTGGGACTAAAGCGGGTCTAAAACAGGACTAAAGCAGGTCTAAAGCAGGACTAAAGCAGGACTAAAACAGGACTAAAACAGGACTAAAGCAGGACTAAAACAGGACTAAAACAGGACTAAATCGGGACTAAAGCAGGACTAAAGCAGGACTAAAACAGGACTAAAACAGGACTAAAGCAGGACTAAAACAGGACTAAAATAGGACTAAAACAGGACTAAAATAGGACTAAAACAGGACTAAAGCAGGACTAAAACAGGACTAAAACAGGACTAAAACAGGACTAAATCGGGACTAAAGCAGGACTAAAGCAGGACTAAAACAGGACTAAATCGGGACTAAAGCAGGTCTAAAGCAGGATTGAATATTCTTCTGATTTGTAAAACAGTGTGACTCACCGCCGGCCCGTCTGTGGTGCTGTACCGGACCGTCACCTGAACCTCTCTCCCGGCTCGGAGCTCGGGCAGACCCACCCTCAGCGCTGACCCAAACTCTGAGAATCCCTCCGATGTGAAGACCAGGGACTGAGGCGGATCCTGGGGTCGCTCCGCATCCTTCAAGTCCACAGACCGGACCAGGACTGAGGGGTGACAGTCCAGAACCAGAGTCTGAACCCCTGACCGGAGCGGAGACAAGTCCAGAACCAACCACCCACTCATCTCCTTCACCGCAAAGTTTATCTGAAGAGACAAAGAGAGGATGGGAGGGCATCTGACACACAGGGAGGAGGAGGGAGGGCATCTGACATACCTGCAGGTCCAGGTGCAGGTGGCGCAGGTGGAAGTGGGCGTGGTTTGAGGCAGAGGCGACGTCCACCAAGGGGCAGCGCTCTGAGGGGGGGGCAGTACAGCGCCCCCCAGAGGCCGATAGAGAGCGGCAGCAGCAGAGCGAGCGGGAGTGAGGAGAGGACATGATCCAGGAGGAACAGGGTCTAAACCAGGCTCTGAACTGGGACTAAACCAGGACTAAACCAGGACTGAACCAGGACTGAACCAGGACTGAACCAGGACTGAACCAGGACTAAACCAGGACTAAACCAGGACTGAACCAGGACTAAACCAGGACTGAACAGAGTCAAAACCAGGTCTAGATTAGGACCAATCCAAAGAATAAACCAAGACTAAACCAAGACTAAACCAGGACTGATCTAGGACTAGATGGGGACTAAACCACTTGATAAATTAAAAATAAAGGATCTGTTATACAGAGGTGAAGTTTGAACTAAAAAGTGCACTTTAAAGTCTTTATGAAGTCATAAAAACAAGTTCATAAAGTTGATGAGAGCAGGTTCAGACTCGGGGTGCGGAGGTCGCTCAGGGTAAAGTTTATGTTTATGTTACAGGTTGTGGCATTAAACCTGCTGAGAACAGAACACCTCCTCCTCAGGTTTATGTCCTACAGGAGGATCACTTACACTGCAGGAGTAAACATGTATTTCATCTGTCAATGCATACCATGTTTGTCAAACTATTATTATTATTTTTGTATGAATAAATAAATTGAATCTTATTTAAAATGTATAAAAAGACATTTCCATTTCAAGTGTTTTCCTTTAAGGACACTTGTGAGAATGTCTAAACATTAAAGGTTTAAAAGTGCACTCTGTAGATACAGCCTCCTGAGTTAGCAAAACATTAAGTTAAAAACAAACAAAAGGCACTAAATATGAACTTTAACCCGCGCCTGGGCCGTAAACATTAAACTAAGGAGTGTTGTGTTAAACTTTATCGAGGCTAGCTCCATTAGCTCCATTAGCTACATTAGCTACATTAGCATTAGCTTAAACAGGTCACAAAGTGGCTCAATTAGTGTTTCTTTTAAGTCTAAATACGCTTTTTTCACTAAACACAAACGTATAAAGCTCCAGACCCAAACAGGCGCAGCAAAGACGAAATAATGTGTAAAAACAGAGTGAAAATGTGACATCCATCAGGGCGGACGGACACCGGCTGCGGCTGGAGGCTCAAGCCGGGGAAGGCGCTCTGCTGCCCGGGTACAAGTCCCGCGCTGTCTCTGGAGCTCCGGAGCGCGAATGCTCTGAGCTCCGCCGGGGAAGGTGGACTACGGCCCGGGTACGAGACTCGAAATGTGCCGCTGTCTCACAAGAGCTCCAAGAATCTGTGAAGACACCGGGCTGTCCCTCGGAGCTCAGCCGGGAAAGAGCCGCCGTCTCCCGGATTCACGGTCCGAAGTTTACCGCAGACTGTCCGCAGCTCCAGCGGGAAAAGACAAGGCCCCCGCGGCTTTGAGTCCACCCGAGAAACGAGCCTCTTCCGCGGGGAACATGGACAGAAATCTGCCGCTGTGTCCCCTAGGGTTGGTCCAAGCCCGAGGTCTGGACTGAGCCGAGGAAGAGGCTCTGCTGCCCGGGCACAGAGAGAGGAGCCTCCCGCTGTGGCTCCGGAGGACAGACCGGAGGACAGACCGGAGGACAGACCGGAGGACAGACCGGAGGACAGACCGGAGGACAGACCGGAGGACAGAGGGACAGGACCCGGGACACACCTGAGGACAGAAGCCGAGGACAGAAGCCGGGGACAGAAGCCGGGGACAGGGACACAAACAGGAAGTACTCACAGACAAAGTTTAGCTGCCAGTGGGGGCGCTATGGAGCCACCATCTCCTGTTTATTCTGGATTTGTCTTATGTCCCTTTTATCGTCCAGGTCCCTCTGAATATGTAAGTTTATCATTTAAAGTCTTATTTTCGCTCTTTGTCCATCTCTAATGATACAAATATGACTCATGAAATGTCCCACACTTGGGCTTTAAATGGCATTATTGACTGTAAAAGGATAAATGAGCTCAGTGTTTACGATAAAAGCTCTGAGGTTTAACCCAGGACCCGGGGACGGGGCCCAGGGGACGGGGCCCAGGGGACGAACAGGAACTTTAAAAACACTGAGCACAAACCATAGACTGTACGAGGTCCACATACACACAGGGCCTCAGCTTTAAGGGCCTCAGCTTTAAGGGCCTCAGCTTTCAGGGGCCCCGGGCTGGGTGTGTCTCTGGGGCCCCCTCCTGGCTCAGCTGTTGATGATTCACATTTGACACATTCTGACTCTCGTCACTTTGACCAGTTGTTTTTGTTTTTATCAGAACAACATCAGACTGAAAACATCCAGAACGACACAACTACAACAACACAACAACAACACAACAACAACACACACATATAAGAACAACACAAACACATAAGAACGACACAAACATATAAGAACAACACAAACACATAAGAACAACACACACATATAAGAACAACACAAACACATAAGAACGACACAAACATATAAGAACGACACAAACAACAACACACACAACAACAACACAAACACATAAGAACAACACAAACATATGGGGGGGGGGGGGGCAACAATTCTAGACAAGTTTCTGTTGGATTTGAATCTGTTCATTCGTGTGTCCAGTTGTGTGTCCAGTTGTGTGTCCAGTTGTGTGTCCAGTTGTGTGTCCAGTTGTGTGTTCTTACATTTACATTTTGTCTGTGTAAACACAGAGCTGCCCTCACCTCTGCTGCTGTAAACGCACAAGCCCCTGTCCAATAAAACGTGATTTATTATATTATTTTCAATCTAAATGTCTGGCTCTTGGGGGCGCCTGGTGGACCCTGGGGGCCCCTGGGGGCCTCGGGGCCTCAGTAGTCGCTCAGTCTGATTATAGTCTGGTCTGAATCCATCTTTAAAACAACAGGTTTATTTATTTAAGGCTTTTATTGTGAAGGGCGTGTCCGCGGCGGAAGTGCTGTGCGTGCGTCAGTCGTGCGTCTGGACGTTTTTACGTGAGCAGCAGCATCCTCAGCATCAGGACCAGACCAGGACCAGACCAGGACCGGACCAGGCCCAGGCCCAGGACCATGGGCGAGACGCGCGTGATCTACCACCTCGAGGACCAGCACACGCCGTACCTCGTGCGCATCGGCGTGCCCGCGGAGCGCGTGACCCTGTTGGACGTGAAAACGGCGCTGAACAAACCGCACGCACGGTTCTTCTTCAGGTCCGAGGACCGGGACTTCGGGTGAGTCCTGGTTCAGACCTGGTTCAGACCTGGTTCAGGGTCTACGGTCTCAGGATTAAAGACCACAGCCCACGTGACTCAGGGGAATATTTAATAACAGCGCCTCCTTTGATCTTCCGCCTGTTCAGACCCGGATGGACCTGATCCAGACCTGGTTTAGACCTGGTTTAGTCCTGGTTTAGACCTGGTTTAGTCCTGGTTTAGACCTGGTTTAGTCCTGGTTTAGTCCTGGTTTAGACCTGGTTCAGATACACACAGACACTACAGGGTTAAAAGTTTACGCACAATAAGACACAGGGAGGGCATCTGACACAGGGGGAGGGCATCTGACACACAGGGAGGGCATCTGACACAGGGGGAGGGCATCTGACAGTTTGTTGTGTGGGGGACGTGTGTTTTCTTCTGTTTTTCTCAAACACATGAGCGTCTTGAGAATAAAACACCAGGGGGCGACAGAGGCTCATCTGAAAGAGGCGACACACACTGTGGGGGGGGGGGGGGGGGGGGTGTGTGTGTTAAACTCGGTGTGTGTGTGTGTGTGTGTGTGTTAAACGGGGTGTGTGTGTGTGTGTGTGTTAAACTCTGTGTGTGTGTGTTAAACTCTGTGTGTGTGTGTGTTAAACTCTGTGTGTGTGTGTGTTAAACTGTGTGTGTGTGTGTTTACAGTGTGAGGTTGTGTGTTAAACTGTGTGTGTGTGTGTTAAACTCTGTGTGGGGGGGTGTGTGTGTGTGTGTGTTTACAGTGTGAGGTTGTGTGTTAAACTGTGTGTGTGTGTGTTAAACTCTGTGTGTGTGTTAAACTCTGTGTGTGTGTGTGTGTTAAACTCTGTGTGTGTGTGTTAAACTCTGTGTGTGTGTGTGTTAAACTCTGTGTGTGTGTGTGTTAAACTCTGTGTGTGTGTGTTAAACTCTGTGTGTGTGTGTGTGTTAAACTCTGTGTGGGGGGGTGTGTGTGTGTGTGTGTTTACAGTGTGAGGTTGTGTGTTAAACTGTGTGTGTGTGTGTTAAACTCTGTGTGTGTGTGTTAAACTCTGTGTGTGTGTGTGTGTTAAACTCTGTGTGTGTGTGTTAAACTCTGTGTGTGTGTGTGTTAAACTCTGTGTGTGTGTGTTAAACTCTGTGTGTGTGTGTTAAACTCTGTGTGTGTGTGTGTGTTAAACTCTGTGTGTGTGTGTTAAACTCTGTGTGTGTGTGTGTTAAACTCTGTGTGTGTGTGTTAAACTCTGTGTGTGTGTGTTAAACTCTGTGTGTGTGTGTGTGTGTGTGTTTACAGTGTGGTGAAGGAGGAGATCAGTGATGATGGAGCGCTCCTGCCCTGTGCCAACGGACGCATCGTCTGCTGGGTCTGTACACACCTCCTCCTCCCCTTCTCCTCCTCCTCCTCTCTCCTTCTCCTCCTCTTCCTTCACTTCCTCTCTCCTCTCTCCTCCCTCTCTCCTCCTCTCTCCTCCCTCTCTCCTCCTTCCTCTCTCCTCCCTCTCTCCTCCTCCTCCTTCACCTTCTCTATCCTCCTCCTTCTTCTCTCCTCCTCCTCCCTCTCTCCTCCTCCTCCTTCCTCTCTCCTCCTCCTCCCTCTCTCCTCCTCCTTCACCTCCTCCTCCCTCTCTCCTCCTCTCTCTCCTCTCTCCTCCTCCTTCACCTCCCCTCTCATCCTCCTACCTCTCTCCTCCTCTCTCTCCTCTCTCCTCCTCCTTCACCTCCTCTCTCCTCCTCCTCCCTCTCTCCTCCTCTCTCTCCTCCTCCTCCTCCTTCACCTCCTCTCTCCTCCTCCTCTCTCCTCCTCCCTCTCTCCTCCTCTCTCCTCCTTCTCCCTCTCTCCTCCTCCTCCCTCTCTCCTCCCTCTCTCCTCCTCCTCCTCCTCCTTCACCTCCTCTCTCCTCCTCCACAGTTGGTGTCTGCAGACTGTCAGCTGGACTTCAGAGGCTCTGATGTCATGTCAGTGGCCACGCCCACCAGCAGCACAGCCCCGCCCTTCCGCCTGACCCCGCCCCCCTCAGACAGAGTTCCGCCCCCCTCAGAGAGAGCCCCGCTTCCTGAGAGGACACGAGGAATCGGAGACTCGCGTCCTCCGTCCTACCAGTGAGTCGATACTCGATACTCAAGACCGATACCACACAGTTTAGACTCTGGGATGGTCCATGAGCTTTTACTACGCTCTCAGAAGAAGAGGAGGAGGAGAGGAACGAGGGAGGAGACAGGGTAAATGAAAGAACAGAGGGATGGAGAGGATGAGAGAGAGGAGGAAAGATGAGAGGGAAGAGATGAGAGATGGAGGGAGGAGGAGAAAGGAACAGGAGGATTAGTGGGAGAGGAAGGAGGTAAAAGAATGGGGAGAAAGAGGAGAGGAGGGAGGAAGAGGAGAGAAGAAGAGAGGAAGGGGAGGTAAGAGGTAAGAAAGAGGGATGTAGGAAAGAGAGAGGAGAGAGAACAGTGCTCAGTGGTGCAGAGGTTCATATCTGTCCTGGGACTTTGAGGATCTGGTTTCGATCCTGGTTTTAGTATCGATGAGGATCATATTTTTTATAGTTTGGACGGCTCCGTAGAGGTGAAGTGAACACCTGTGTGTGGTCACCGCACTACAAACAGGAAGTGATCATCATCCACTCTGCCTCCAGTTCACTTCCTGTGTATAAACAGCGCCCCCTCTGTCCTCTCTCTGTCCTCTCTCTGTCCTCTCTGTCTCTGTCTCTGTCTCTTCAGACTCATTCTGGTCTTAAATGTTCGTATTAACCCTCTACATGATCCTGGGGTTTTTATTTCACTATTGTGTCTGTAAATCAAGATATGAACATTAATAACAGACAAATCAGGTCCTTCTTTCCCCGAGGTCGCTCCTGTTAGCGTTAGCAACAGGTTTGATTGACAGTGTTGCTAAGCTCTCTGGTTGCGGTCACGTCGCTCTCTGCGGTCACGTCGCTCTCTGCGGTCACGTCGCTCTCTGTGGTCACGTCGCTCTCTGTGGTCACGTCGCTCTCTGTGGTCACGTCGCTCTCTGTGGTCACGTCGCTCTCTGTGGTCACGTTGCTCTCTGTGGTCGCGGTCACAGGTCAGTGAGGGACATGTTTATGTGTTTAGTGCTGTTCAGGAGGACTCTGACGGACACGCCCACCTTCACAAACCGTCCAATCGTCAGCGAGCGCCCAGAGGGAGCTCATCCAATCAGCAACAGAGCAGTGAACTGGAGACCACCAGCTTCTGTTCATCTGGAGACTCAGGAGGAAGGTGAGTCCTGGTTTAGTCCTGGTTTAGTCCTGGTTTAGTCCTGGTTTAGTCCTGGTTTAGTCCTGGTTCAGTCCTGGTTTAGACCTGGTTTAGTCCTGGTTTAGTCCTGGTTTAGACCTGGTTTAGTCCTGGTTTAGACCTGGTTTAGTCCTGGATTAGTCCTGGATTAGTCCTGGTTTAGTCCTGGTTTAGTCCTGGTTTAGACCTGGTTTAGTCCTGCTTTAGTCCTGGTTTAGTCCTGGTTTAGTCTTGGTTTAGTCTTGGTTTAGTCTTGGTTTAGTCCTGGTTTAGTCCTGGTTTAGCCTTGGTTTAGTCCTGGTTTAGTCCTGGTTTAGTCCTGGTTTAGTCCTGGTTCAGTCCTGGTTTAGACCTGGTTTAGTCCTGGTTTAGTCCTGGTTTAGACCTGGTTTAGTCCTGGTTTAGACCTGGTTTAGTCCTGGATTAGTCCTGGTTTAGTCCTGGTTTAGTCCTGGTTTAGACCTGGTTTAGTCCTGCTTTAGTCCTGGTTTAGTCCTGGTTTAGTCCTGGTTTAGTCTTGGTTTAGTCTTGGTTTAGTCTTGGTTTAGTCCTGGTTTAGTCCTGGTTTAGCCTTGGTTTAGTCCTGGTTTAGTCCTGGTTTAGTCCTGGTTTAGTCCTGGTTCTTTTTGGCCTGCAGCTCTTCTTTTTCTGCTCCAAAAAGCCTGTTCACTTCGTGGCTCCTGATTGGTCGTTCAGAATCATGTGACTGACGGCTTTGTCAACCCCATCAGAGAATATTTAAACCAGGACTGAACCAGGACTAAACCAGGACTGAACCAGGACTGACTCTCGACAGAACTGGAGCTATTTCATTTTTTCATATAAATCAACCTTCTTGCAGTGAGTATCTCCCCCTGTGTGTCAGATGCCCTCCCTGTGTGTGTCAGATGCCCTCCCTGTGTGTCAGATGCCCTCCCTGTGTGTGTCAGATGCCCTCCCTGTGTGTCAGATGCCCTCCCTGTGTGTCAGATGCCCTCCCTGTGTGTCAGATGCCCTCCCTGTGTGTCAGATGCCCTCCCCGTGTGTCAGATGCCCTCCCTGTGTGTGTCAGATGCCCTCCCTGTGTGTCAGATGCCCTCCCTGTGTGTCAGATGCCCTCCCTGTGTGTGTCAGATGCCCTCCCTGTGTGTGTCAGATGCCCTCCCTGTGTGTGTCAGATGCCCTCCCTGTGTGTCAGATGCCCTCCCTCATGTTCTTGGTTAAATGAAGCAGGAGGATGGATCTTTGTTTTTGATATAAGTGCCGCGTGTTTGTGATGTCACTCAGGTTCAGCCAATCAGAGCACAGCAGCTCGTCTCCTCGTCTGTTTCGGCGTCAGCGGCGCCGCCATCGTAAGAAGCCCGCCCAGCCTATGGACAAGGTACGAACGCCGACAGACGGATATGAATGTGCTGCTGTGATGTGCGTCTGTCCACAGGGGGCGCTACAGCGGCGCTTTGTTGTGACGTTTACGGCGACGTCGGCTCCACTGGACGTGTTTTTATGAAGTTTTAGATGAATATTGTGAAAATGTGTCAATGAAAACAGAATGATCCACAGAGATGAGAACCATAAAGACACAACAGGGCGGGATTAACTCTACTGTACAGATATAAATGTACACACACATATGCACACACACACACGTACACACACACACTGACTCACATATAAACACAAACACACGTACACACACACACACGTACACACACACACTGACTCGCATATAAACACAAACACACGTACACACACACACACGTACACACACATACATACACACACAGTGACCGTGTCGTGTTTGTTTGTTTCAGTCTCTGAGCTCTGTGACCGACTCCACCATGTCCCTGAACATCACCACAGTCACACTGAACATGGGTGAGTCAGGGAGGGCATCTGACACACAGGGAGGGCATCTGACACATCTGACACAGGGAGGGCATCTGACACATCTGACACAGGGAGGGCATCTGACACATCTGACACAGGGAGGGCATCTGACACATCTGACACAGGGAGGGCATCTGACACATCTGACACAGGGAGGGCATCTGGCTGTTTTTCAGAGCAGCACCACTTCCTGGGGGTGAGTGTCCTGGGGCAGAGCACAGATCGAGGAGATGGAGGGATTTACATCGGCTCCATCATGAAAGGAGGAGCAGTGGAGGCGGACGGACGGATAGAGCCGGGAGACATGCTACTGCAGGTACTACGAGTACTACTGCAGGTACTACGAGTACTACTGCAGGTACTACAAGTACTACAGCAGGTACTACAAGTACTACAGCAGGTACTACGAGTACTACAGCAGGTACTACGAGTGCTACAGCAGGTACTATGAGTGCTACTGCAGGTACTACGAGTGCTACTGCAGGTACTACGAGTACTACTGCAGGTACTACGAGTGCTACTGCAGGTACTATGAGTACTACTGCAGGTACTACGAGTACTACAGCAGGTACTACAAGTACTACAGCAGGTACTACGAGTACTACAGCAGGTACTACGAGTGCTACTGCAGGTACTACGAGTGCTACTGCAGGTACTACAAGTACTACAGCAGGTACTACGAGTACTACAGCAGGTACTATGAGTGCTACTGCAGGTACTACGAGTGCTACTGCAGGTACTACGAGTACTACTGCAGGTACTACGAGTGCTACTGCAGGTACTACGAGTACTACTGCAGGTACTACGAGTACTACTGCAGGTACTACGAGTACTACTGCAGGTACTACGAGTACTACTGCAGGTACTACAAGTACTACAGCAGGTACTACGAGTACTACTGCAGGTACTACGAGTACTACTGCAGGTACTACGAGTACTACTGCAGGTACTACGAGTACTACTGCAGGTACTACGAGTACTACTGCAGGTACTACGAGTGCTACTGCAGGTACTATGAGTGCTATTAGTACTGCAAGTACTACTACTGCCACTGTTGTGTCTTGAATGTTCTTCTGGATCTGGACCTGAGTCTCAGGACTTTGTGGTTTATAAACTACAACATGTGCACAGTGCTCCAGCAGAGGGCGCAAGACTGACTCTACTGGAGCAGACCACGAGGAGCAGTACTGTTACTCAGACCGCGGGGGGGGGGGCAGTACTGTTACTCAGACCGCGGGGGGGCAGTACTGTTACTCAGACCGCGGGGGGGGGGCAGTACTGTTACTCAGACCGCGGGGGGCAGTACTGTTACTCAGACCGCGGGGGGGGGGCAGTACTGTTACTCAGACCGCGGGGGGGGGGGCAGTACTGTTACTCAGACCGCGGGGGGGGGGGGCAGTACTGTTACTCAGACCGCGGGGGGCAGTATTTTATTTGCTTCTGTTTGTCTTTGAGGTAAACGACATAAACTTTGAGAACATGAGCAACGACGACGCTGTGAAGGTCCTGAGAGACGTACTGCACACGCCGGGGTAAGAGAGGAGGGGTAAGAGGAGGGGTAAGAGAGGAGGGGTAAGAGGAGGGGTAAGAGAGGAGGAGTAAGAGGAGGGGTAAGGGGAGGGGTAAGAGGAGGGGTAAGAGAGGAGGGGTAAGAGGAGGGGTAAGAGAGGAGGGGTAAGAGAGGAGGGGTAAGAGAGGAGGGGTAAGAGGAGGGATAAGAGAGGAGGGGTAAGAGGAGGGGTAAGAGAGGAGGGGTAAGAGGAGGGGTGAGAGAGGAGGGGTGAGAGAGGAGGGGTGAGAGAGGAGGGGTAAGAGAGGAGGGGTAAGAGAGGAGGGGTAAGAGAGGAGGGGTAAGAGGAGGGGTAAGAGGAGGGGTAAGAGAGGAGGGGTAAGAGGAGGAGTAAGAGGAGGGGTAAGAGGAGGGGTAAGAGGAGGGGTAAGAGAGGAGGGGTAAGAGAGGAGGGGTAAGAGGAGGAGTAAGAGGAGGGGTAAGAGGAGGGGGTGTCGTGCTGTTCCTGTTTTCACAGCTTGTCTCTGTTCAGACCCATCACTCTGACTGTGGCCAAGTGCTGGGACCCGAGCCCCCGCAGCTGCTTCACCCTCCCCCCCAGTGAGTAACTCCCCCCGCCTCAGAGACCCCACACACACTAACAAACACACCCTCAGTGAGTAACTCCACCCGCCTGTCTCTGACCTCTGACCTCTAACCTGAGTTTAGGTGAGCCTGTGAGACCCATCGACCCTGCGGCCTGGGTCTGTCACACGGCGGCCATGACGGGACGCCTCACCCCACACTACTGTGAGTACTACAGTAAACATACTACAAGTACTACTGTGAGTACTACAGTAAACATACTACAAGTACTACTGTGAGTACTACAGTAAACATACTACAAGTACTACTGTGAGTACTACAGTAAACATACTACAAGTACTACTGTGAGTACTACAGTAAACATACTACAAGTACTACTGTGAGTACTACAGTAAACATACTACAAGTACTACTGTGAGTACTACAGTAAACATACTACAAGTACTACTGTGAGTACTACAGTAAACATACTACAAGTACTACTGTGAGTACTACAGTAAACATACTACAAGTACTACTGTGAGTACTACAGTAAACATACTACAAGTACTACTGTGAGTACTACAGTAAATGCTGTCCTGTGATTGGTCGATGTGACCCTGATGCCCCTGTGTTCCAGCGGTGCACGAGGAGACCCCTCTGAGCGTGCACAGTGACATCACGGCGGTGGTGGCGGCAATGGCCAATCGCAGATCAGGACTCGAGGTCCGGGACCGGTTGTGGCTCAAGATCACCATCCCCAACGCCTTCATCGGTGAGTCAGCTTTAACCCAGTCTAAGCCCGGTCTAAGCCCGGTCTAAGCCCGGTCTAAGCCCGGTCTAAGCCCGGTCTAAACCCGGTCTAAACCTGGACTAAACACAGTCTAAATCTGTTCTCGATCAGGTCTAAGCCCAAACTAAACTCAGTTTAAACACGGTGTAAACCATCTCCAAAAGCTTTATCAGTGTATCCTGCTTTAGACCTGCTTTAGACCCGCTTTAGACCCGCTTTAGACCCTGTTTAGACCCTGTTTAGACCCACTTTAGACCCTGTTTAGACCCGCTTTAGACCCTGTTTAGACCCGCTTTAGACCCTGTTTAGACCCTGTTTAGACCCTGTTTAGACCCACTTTAGACCCTCTTTAGACCCTGTTTAGACCCTCTTTAGACCCTGTTTAGACCCTGTTTAGACCCACTTTAGACCCTCTTTAGACCCTGTTTAGACCCTCTTTAGACCCGCTTTAGACCCGGTTTGGTCTCTGTTCAGGCTCAGACGTGGTGGACTGGCTCCTCCTTCATGTCGAGGGCTTCTGTGATCGCCGTGAGGCTCGTAAATACGCCTCAAACCTCCTGCAGAGCGGATACATCAGACACACGGTCAGCAAAGTGTCCTTCTCCGAGCAGTGCTACTACAGCTTTGGAGACGTCTGCACAGGTGAGGAGGAGGGGCACAGGTGAGGAGGAGGGGCACAGGTGAGGAGGAGGGGCACAGGTGAGGGGGAGGGGCACAGGTGACGGGCACAGGTGAGGGGGAGGGGCACAGGTGAGGGGGAGGGGCACAGGTGAGGGGGAGGGGCTCAGGTGAGGGGCACAGGTGAGGGAGAGGGGCACAGGTGAGGGGCACAGGTGAGGGGGAGGGGCACAGGTGAGGAGGAGGGGCACAGGTGAGGGGGAGGGGCACAGGTGAGGGGGAGGGGCACAGGTGAGGGGGAGGGGCACAGGTGAGGAGGAGGGGCACAGGTGAGGGGGAGGGGCACAGGTGAGGGGGAGGGGCACAGGTGAGGGGGAGGGGCACAGGTGAGGTGGAGCGCCCTCTAACCCTAACAGGGTTTAACCCTCAGACACTGAAGGAGTTTCCCTTATGAAGGATTAATAAGATGCACCTTGAATACTGTGAGATTTCTGATTTTATCTTCTGCTTCTTGTCCTGGTCCTGGTCTGGTGCCGGTCTGGTCTCTGGTCTGATGATGATCCTGGTCTTGGTCCAGAACTGGGTCTTCTGACTCTGGAGGACCCGGAGGAGTCTCGTGTGTCAAATCCAGAGCCCTGTGCTGTACCCCACCCCTACAGCTCCCCCCACAGGCTGCAGCCCAACAGAGTCTCAGGCAGCCACCACAGCCACGGTGAGACACAGCCCAGTCACGGTCCTGGTGCAGTCGTGGTTCAGTCCCGGTTCAGTCCCGGTGTAGTCCTGGTGTAGTCCTGGTTTAGTCCTGGTTCAGTCCTGGTTTAATCCTGTTTCTCTCATTACAGGAAGTGGAGGCGCTGGGTCAAACTGCAGTGAAAAACACAGAGATGAAGTCGACCAATCAGAGGTCAGAGTGGCTCAGACTCCGCCCCCTGCCTCCAGACAATCGTTCCGATTGGCCGTCGGAAACCCCAGCGAGTTCTTTGTGGACGTCATGTGACCAGAGCAGACCCATGAGGTGCTGCGGTTCCTCTGAGCTCCACTGTGTGCGACTCTATAAATCCTGAGGCTTCTGTGTCTCTGGGAGCGTGATGCTAACTGTAGACACTGCTCTGTCTGAAGACTTTAATCTGAGTTTGCTTTAACACAATCTGAAGCTTTATCTCACCTCCAGTCCATCGATGCTTCAAACCAATCACAGAGCAGCATTGTGGTGTGGGCGGAGCCAAAGCGAAGCGCCCAAACTGTATCCTGTATATACCTCTGGACCCAAATGACGCCGAAGAAAGATGGCGGCGCAGACAGATGTGAGGGAGGAGCTTTGTGCTTTTGTGGAGGGAGGATTCCACCAATCAACTTCAAGTATTCATCTGAATGTCCCGCCTCTTCACAACTTGTTCACGCCCACTGCGCCGAAATTCTACCCCGCCCACTGTGCGTTCTACCCCGCCCACTGTGCGTTCTACCCCGCCCACTGTGTGTTTTACCCCGCCCACTGTGTGTTTTACCCCACCCACTGCCCGGGCACATTCTGGAACTTTGATCTAAAGCTTCAGAATCAAACAGGTTTATTTATTTAGTTTAATCACTGCACTTTGTCCAGTCACCTCAAAGGGACTCACTGTGAGGGTTAGACCTGGTTTAGACCTGGTTTAGACCTGGTTTAGACCTGGTTTAGACCTGGTTTAGACCTGGTTTAGACCTGGTTTAGACCTGGTTTAGACCTGGTTTAGACCTGGTTTAGACCTGGTTTAGACCTGGTTTAGTCCTGGTTTAGTCCTGGATTATTCCTGGTTTAGACCTGGTTTAAATGAACAATAAACCGGACTAAACTTGGACTGAACCAGGACTGAACAGCGCCCCCTGTCTCCTGGACACAGCTCTTGTAAATGTCACATTTATGTGAAGTGTAAAAATGTTTTTTATTGACACAAAATAAAAGTGTGACTGATTCAAAGGTGTGTTTTATCCTCAGAGTTTAAAGTTTTATCCCAGATGAAAAGAGAAGAGGAGCTTTATAAGACACAGAACAAACGGTCATCGTGACCTTTGACCCACACGTGCACAAGCCACAAACTGAGGCTCAAGTCAAACTACGAGACTTATGTTAGAGTGACATCATACAGACCGGACTTGACCTGGACCCCCACAGACCCCCACAGACCCCCACAGACCCCCACAGACCCTCACAGACCCCCACAGACCCTCACAGACCCTCACAGACCCCCACAGACCCTCACAGACCCCCACAGACCCCCACAGACCCCCACAGACCCCCACAGACCCCCTCAGACCCTCACAGACCCTCGCATAAATCCTGTCAATAGGATTAGTTTTGCTTTATCGCAGCAGTGGCCCCTGGGGGACCCAGACCCCTCTTTGGGGCCCACTGGACTAGAGCACGTCCCCGCCCAGAAAGTCCCGGGTCCGGCCACAGGGCAGCGCTGCTGCACCGGGACTCGCTTCCTTCGGATTCGAGAGTCAGGCCCGTCCGGCCCGAGGAAAGAGCGGCCCCGGCAGAGAGAGGACAGGCCCGGGGACAGACCCGGGGACAGGCCCGGGGACAGGCCCGGACACAGGGCGCGTGCTCTTGGTCTGAGCCACGGTAGAAACCGTATAACGTCTGTGTGCGCATGCGCACTGCAGCACGGCGCCACTGCGGGGCTGTAGAGGACACGGAGACCGGGGACAGACCACTGCTCCCGCAGACACCGGGAGGACGTATACATAACGCGTTTATTTAAGAGTCTCTTTAATGCACCGGGCCCTCGGCGGCTCTCCCGCGTCTCTCCCGCGGCTCTCCCGCGTCTCTCCCGCGGCTCTCCCGCGGCTCTCCCGCGGCTCTCCCGCGTCTCTCCCGCGTCTCTCCCGCGTCTCTCCCGCGTCTCTCCCGCGTCTCTCCGCGTGCAGTTCGGCTCATGGACAGCGCGTAAGCCGCGCGTAAGCCGCGCCGTGTGGCTTGTTTGTTTGGAGGAGAAACTGACGCACAGACGGACACCCCGGGACTGAGGCGCCTCAGAGGAGCCGTGACTCTCGGACTGAGGCTCAGGACGTCTCCGGGGGACGGGTGCGTCTGCAGCTCTGCGGCGGAGGAGAGACTGAGAGGAAACAGGTTTAATAAAAGAATGTTTAGTGACGTCACAAGGTGTTTGTGTTTAACAGACCCGTGCTCACGTCCTCAGACCTGGTTCAGTCCAGGTTCAGTCCTGGTCTAGTCCTAGTCTAGTCCCGGTTCAGTCCCGGTTCAGTCCCGGTGTATGGTCTGTGTGGACCGCCTCCGTCACGTGACTTATTCAGACTTTTTTAATTCACTGAAATTTTTGTGATTTTGAAAAGTATTGTTTCAGGTTCTGTCAGAGGAGCAGAGGAGCAGAGGGTCAGAGGAGCAGAGGGTCAGAGGATGGGCAGCGTCTACAGGAAGTGACATCACTGCTGTGCAGCTGTGGTTTTTTTAGGTTTTGATTTTTGTTTTTTTCTGATGACAAAATCAAAGCCTAAAGAAAATACAGAGACACAGACTCCTCCCCCTCACCTGGACTCACCTGGACTCACCTGGACTCACCTGGACTCACCTGGACCCCTCCTCTCTGCTGTAGTCGCAGTAGTCGTCTCTTCTGTTTCATGTCTCTGGGTGGACAGGCTCTGTGTCTGTGAACTTCAGGACCCAGAGTCAGTTTGTTCAGAGTCGTTCGCTCTTCTTGTCCAGAGAAACACCGAGGAGCACCTCATGACATCATCAGGTGGTCCCATATCTGCAGAAAGTGTAAATAAATGAAACAAAACACAACTCCAGGGAGAAAGCCCCACTGCAGAACATCACAAGAGTCCTGGTTTTATTTCTGGTTCAGTCCTGGTTTAGTCCTGGTTTAGTCCTGGTTCAGTCCTGGTTCAGTCCTGGTTTAGTCCTGGTTCAGTCCTGGTTTAGTCCTGGTTTAGTCCTGGTTTAGTCCTGGTTTAGTCCTGGTTCAGTCCTGGTTCAGTCCTGGTTCAGTCCTGGTTTAGTCCTGGTTTAGTCCTGGTTCAGTCCTGGTTTAGTCCTGGTTCAGTGGCTGGTGCTGTGTTTGTGTATTCCTCATATTGTCCAGCAGATGGCGCTGTTTATCACAGCAGTGAGTTCCTGTGACGTCATTCCTGCAGGAGTCTGTATAAAACATGACGTCACCTAAACATTCTCTGGGGTGATGCTAACTGAGGCACTGCTCTGTCTGAAGCTCTTTAATCTGAGTTTTATTTTAACACAATCTGATTATTTTGTATTTTTTCTTTAGTTTTCAAATAACCATAGAACTTTTTTGACAGTGTGTGCTCGTATGTGTATTGTGTCTCCATAGTAACTGCTGAACACTCCATCATAGACATACATGTAGAACACCCCCAGCCAGACCAGTTAACATGCTGCTCATTAAAACTCACATGTTCTAATTTAGACCTCGGTCTCTCTGTGGACCCTCTGTGGACCTGGTTCAGACCTGGTCTCTGTGGATGTGTCCCTCAGTGTCCACACGTCCTCAACATGAGGGGATGTGTCCTGGCTACACAGTATCGCACTAAAGAACCAAGAAATCAACCTGGTCCCGGTCTGAGCCTGGATCTGGTTCAGTCCCGGTTCAGTCCCGGTTTAGTCCCGGTTTAGTCCCGGTTCAGTCTCGGTTTAGTCCTGGTTTAGTCCTGGTTTAGTCCTGGTTTAGTCCTGGTTCAGTCCTGGTTCAGTCCTGGTTCAGTCCTGGTTTAGTCCCGGTTCAGTCCTGGTTTAGTCCTGGTTTAGTCCTGGTTTAGTCCTGGTTCAGTCCTGGTTCAGTCCCGGTTCAGTCCCGGTTCAGTCCTGGTTTAGTCCTGGTTCAGTCCCGGTTCAGTCCCGGTTTAGTCCTGGTTCAGTCCTGGTTTAGTCCTGGTTTAGTCCTGGTTCAGTCCTGGTTTAGTCCTGGTTCAGTCCTGGTTTAGTCCTGGTTCAGTCCTGGTTCAGTCCTGGTTTAGTCCTGGTTCAGTCCTGGTTTAGTCCTGGTTCAGTCCTGGTTCAGTCCTGGTTTAGTCCTGGTTCAGTCCTGGTTTAGTCCTGGTTCAGTCCTGGTTTAGTCCTGGTTCAGTCCTGGTTCAGTCCTGGTTTAGTCCTGGTTCAGTCCTGGTTTAGTCCTGGTTCAGTCCTGGTTCAGTCCTGGTTTAGTCCTGGTTCAGTCCTGGTTCAGTCCTGGTTCAGTCCTGGTTCAGTCCTGGTTTAGTCCTGGTTCAGTCCTGGTTTAGTCCTGGTTCAGTCCTGGTTCAGTCCTGGTTTAGTCCTGGTTCAGTCCTGGTTTAGTCCTGGTTCAGTCCTGGTTCAGTCCTGGTTTAGTCCTGGTTCAGTCCTGGTTTAGTCCTGGTTCAGTCCTGGTTTAGTCCTGGTTCAGTCCTGGTCTGTGACTGATGTGTGTTTAGTGGCTTTGACCTTTGCTCTTTTTTCTCTTTTCTTTCGTGTCAGTGACTGATTGGCCCTCGCCACTCACGAAGTGATGGCGAGGGGCATTGTTCTTCCTGGGTTTCTTCTTCTTATTGGCCCTCGCCACTCACGAAGTGATGGCGAGGGGCATTGTTCTTCCTGGGTTTCTTCTTCTTATTATTGGCCCTCGCCACTCACGAAGTGATGGCGAGGGGCATTGTTCTTCCTGGGTTTCTTCTTCTTATTATTATTATTTTTTTTCCCCCCCTGGGATCGCAATTTTCACCCCCTGAACGTCAACGAAAAGTCTCACATGGGGGTATCAAATCGACCGGCTTGGCAAAAAATTCAAGAAAATATGCATCACGAAAATGACCCACACACACTGGCTCGACAGCGCCACCTAGAAAATTCAAAATTTTAAAATGAATTGGGAGCCGACACGCATTTTTCGCCCTAGCTTGACGAAATTCACACCAGTGATAGAGCTCATGGAGACAAGCAAAAAAGCCAATCATAGTGCGGCCCTAGGACGGACAGGAAGTCAGCTATATTGAATCGAAAATTCGCCAAATTTTTCGCAGCGTGTTTTCAAAACGCTACTAGTCTCAGGTTTTTGGTCCAAATGAGCTCAGATTTCACATGCCGCATCCAGACACATGGGTTTTCAGAAGTTATCCACGTTTTCTCCGAATTCCACACGGTTCGCCCGTACGCCGCCACCGAAATACGCCTTCGTTTCCTGTTTTTTCGATGTCCTCTCACGACCACAGGCATTGCCCTACAGAGCTCACATTCACATCACATATGCGAGATTGGGGCATGAATGGAATGCAATATTAATTTTAATCAAAATGAACACTATAGCGCCCCCTACCATACGGGTGAAACGCCAACATTATCGGATTCCTACGAAATTCGGGGAATAAATTGGGGGCATGACGTGGACCAAAAAATAATATTACGGGCATAGGTCATTTTTCACACTTGGCCACCAGGGGCGCAAAGACTCCAAAAAAAATCATTTAAAAATGTCTGACACGCACATGCATTGGTCTACACAGCTCAAATTCACATCACACGTGTGATATGAGGGTATTAATAAAATGGATTATTAATTGTAATAAAAATGAACACTATAGCGCCCCCTATCATAGGGGTGAAACGCCAATATTATCGGTTTCCTACGAAATTCGGGGAATAAATCAGTGGCATCAGAAGAAACAAAAAATTACATTATGGCCATGAGTCATTTTCCACGGTTGGCCACCAGGGCCGCAAATACTAAAAAAAAAAATCATAAAAAAATTTCTGACACGCACATGCATTGGTCTACACAGCTCAAATTCACATCACACGTGTGATGTGAGGGTATTAATAGAATGCACTATTAATTGTTATCTAAATGAACACTATAGCGCCCCCTACAGTATTGGTAAAATACACAACTTTGTCCGATTGGCATGAAACTTGGGGAGATAATTGTGGGCATTAAAAGGGTCAAAAAAGTCCATTACACCATACCTGTATTATGTACGTGGTTGCCGGTGCAAAGCCACAGACCCCTCTCATATAGAGTCAGGGCCACACAGCTCAGGGCCACACTGCATATTAACATTGTTCTTCGTTTTTCCGCCAAAACAATCGCATTTTTCACCCCCTGAACATTCACGAAAAGTCTCACATGGGGGTATAGAATCGACCGGCTCGGCAAAAAATTTCATAAAATTGGTGTCGGGAAAATGTCCCATGCCCCCTGACTCGACGGCGCCACCTAAAAATTCACCCCTATGGGAGAGGAGCCTGGTTTATTTTGGAAAACACACACAAAAAGCAGAACAATGATAGAGAATGGGGGGACAAGCATAAAAATGAATAGAAGCACTGCTCTATGACAGACAGGAAGTCGGCCATTTTGGATCAAAAATTCGCCACTTCATTCGCAGCGTGTTTTCAAAACGCTACTAGTCTCAGGTTTTTGGTCCAAATGAGCTCAGATTTCACATGCCGCATCCAGACACATGGGTTTTCAAAAGTTATCCACGTTTTCTCCAAATTCTACACGGTTCGCCCGTACGCCGCCACCGAAATACGCCTTCATTTCCTGTTTTTTCGATGTCCTCTCACGACCACAGGCATTGCCCTACAGAGCTCACATTCACATCACATATGTGTGATTGGGGCATGAATGGAATGCAATATTAATTTTAATCAAAATGAACACTATAGCGCCCCCTACAATAGGGGTGAATCGCCAACATTATTGGATTCCTATGAAATTCGGGAAATAAATTGGGGGCATCACATGGACCAAAAAATAATATTACGGGCATAGGCCATTTTTCACACTTGGCCACCAGGGGCGCAAAGACTCCAAAAAGAATCATTGAAAAATGTCTGACACGCACATGCATTGGTCTACACAGCTCAAATTCACATCACACGTGTGATATCAGGGTATTAATAAAATTGATTATTAATTGTAATAAAAATGAACACTATAGCGCCCCCTATCATAGGGGTGAAACGCAAACATTATCGGATTCCTACGAAATTCGGGGAATAAATCAGTGATATCAGAAGAAACAAAAAATTACATTATGGCCATGAGTCATTTTCCACGGTTGGCCACCAGGGGCGCATAGACTCCAAATAAAAACATTGAAAAATGTCTGACACGCACATGCATTGGTCTACACAGCTCAAATTCACATCACACGTGTGATGTGAGGGTATTAATAAAATGGATTATTAATTGTAATCAAAATGAACACTATAGCGCCCCCTATAGTATTGGTAAAATACACAACTTTGTCCGATTGGCATGAAACTTGGGGAGATAATTGGGGGCATTAAAAGGGTCAAAAAAGTCAATTACACTATACCTGTATTATGTACGTGGTTGCCGGTGCAAAGCCACAGACCCCTCTCATATAGAGTCAGGGCCACACAGCTCAGGGCCACACTGCATATTAACATTGTTCTTCGTTTTTCCGCCAAAACAATCGCATTTTTCACCCCCTGAACATTCACGAAAAGTCTCACATGGGGGTATAGAATCGACCGGCTTGGTGAAAAATTTCATTAAATTTGTGTCGGGAAAATGTCCCATGCCCCCTGACTCGACAGCGCCACCCAGAAAATTCAAAATTTTAAAATGAATTGGGAGCCGATACGCATTTTTCGCCCTAGCTTGACGAAATTCACACCAGTGATTGAGCTCATGGAGACAAGCAAAAAAGCCAATCATAGTGCGGCCCTAGGACAGACAGGAAGTCAGCTATATTGAATTGAAAATTCGCCAAATTTTTCGCCGCGTGTTTTCAAAACGCTACTAGTCTCAGGTTTTTGGTCCAAATGAGCTCAGATTTCACATGCCACATCCAGAGACATAGGTTTTCATAACTTATACATGTTTTCTCCGAATTCCACACGGTTCGCCCGTACGTTGCCGCCGAAAAATGCCTTCGTTTCCTGTTTTTTCGATGTCCTCTCACAACCACAGGCATTGCCCTACAGAGCTCACATTCACATCACATATGTGTGATTGGGGCATGAATGGAATGCAATATTAATTTTAATCAAAATGAACACTATAGCGCCCCCTACCATAGGGGTGAAACGCCAACATTATCGGATTCCTTCGAAATTCAGGGAATAAATCAGTGGCATCAGAAGAAACAAAAAATTACATGATGGCCATGGGTTATTTTCCACTGTTGGCCACCAGGGGCGCAATGAATTGAAAAGAAATTGGCACTTGGCACTTTGACTTACATGTCTATGAATTATATCTACTCCTTGGTTTTTCATCCGAATTACATCAAACTCCACATACAGCATGTACATATGTCAATTGTCAATAATCATTCACGTTTTGGGGATATTCTTTCTGGTTTATGCACACCACACTGTCAAAATATGACTGCTTTCCTGCATATTTGATTCCCTCTCACAGACACGTGGATCAGACTAAAAAGCTCAAATTCTAATCACTTATGCGGATTAAAACTGTGAATAGAGAACCATTATAAACATGTGGCCAGTGACCTCCATAACGCCCCCTACTGTACAGGTAAAAAACACAACTTTGTCCGATTGGCATGAAAGTTGGTGAGATCATTGTGGACCTCAAAAGAGGCAAAAAAGTCCATTACACCATACCTGTATTGTGCACGAGGTTGCCGGTTCAACGCCGTGGACCTCCATTATAATGTGTTGGTCACACATTTATATAGAAACTGTGTGAAGGGGGGCCGATTGTGGCCGTGGGGTGGCCAGGCGGGGAAAATGGTGCGTGGGGGCGGTGGCCGGCCCCAGGCGGTCGCATGGGGGGGCGGTCGCGCGGGGGGCGAGGGCCATCATCGCCGCTTGCGGCTTTAATTATTATTTTTTTTCCCCCCCTGGGATCGCAATTTTCACCCCCTGAACGTCAACGAAAAGTCTCACATGGGGGTATCAAATCGACCGGCTTGGCAAAAAATTCAAGAAAATATGCATCACGAAAATGACCCACACACACTGGCTCGACAGCGCCACCTAGAAAATTCAAAATTTTAAAATGAATTGGGAGCCGACACGCATTTTTCGCCCTAGCTCGACGAAATTCACACCAGTGATAGAGCTCATGGAGACAAGCAAAAAAGCCAATCATAGTGTGGCCCTAGGACGGACAGGAAGTCGGCTATATTGAATCGAAAATTCGCCAAATTTTTCGCAGCGTGTTTTCAAAACGCTACTAGTCTCAGGTTTTTGGTCCAAATGAGCTCAGATTTCACATGCCACATCCACACACATGGGTTTTCAAAAGTTATCCACGTTTTCTCCAAATTCCACACGGTTCGCCCGTACGCCGCCACCGAAATATGCCTTCGTTTCCTGTTTTTTCGATGTCCTCTCACGACCACAGGCATTGCCCTACAGAGCTCACATTCACATCACATATGCGAGATTGAGCCTTGAATGGAATGCAATATTAATTTTAATCAAAATGAACACTATAGCGCCCCCTACCATAGGGGTGAAACGCAAACATTATCGGATTCCTACGAAATTTGGGAAATAAATTGGGGGCATGACGTGGACCAAAAAATAATATTACGGGCATAGGTCATTTTTCACACTTGGCCACCAGGGGCGCAAAGACTCCAAAAAAAATCATTTAAAAATGCCTGACACGCACATGCATTGGTCTACACAGCTCAAATTCACATCACACGTGTGATATGAGGGTATTAATAAAATGGATTATTAATTGTAATAAAAATGAACACTATAGCGCCCCCTACCATAGGGGTGAAACGCCAACATTATCGGATTCCTACGAAATTCGGGGAATAAATCAGTGGCATCACAAGAAACAAAAAATTACATTATGGCCTTGACTCATTTTCCACGGTTGGCCACCAGGGGCGCAAATACTAAAAAAAAAATCATAAAAAAATTTCTGACACGCACATGCATTGGTCTACACAGCTCAAATTCACATCACACGTGTGATGTGATGGTATTAATAGAATGGATTATTAATTGTAATAAAAATGAACACTATAGCGCCCCCTACCATAGGGGTGAAACGCCAACATTATCGGATTCCTACGAAATTCGAGGAATAAATCAATGGCATCAGAAGAAACAAAAAATTACATTATGGCCATGAGTCATTTTCCACGGTTGGCCACCAGGGGCGCAAATACTAAAAAAAAATCATTAAAAAATTTCTTACACGCACATGCATGGTTCTAGACAGCTGAAATTCTCATCACACATGTGATATCAGGGTATTAATAGAATGCACTATTAATTGTTATGTAAATGAACACTATAGCGCCCCCTACAGTATTGGTAAAATACACAACTTTGTCCGATTGGCATGAAACTTGGGGAGATAATTGGGGGCATTAAAAGGGTCAAAAAAGTCAATTACACCATACCTGTATTATGTACGTGGTTGCCGGTGCAAAGCCACAGACCCCTCTCATATAGAGTCAGGGCCACACAGCTCAGGGCCACACTGCATATTAACATTGTTCTTCGTTTTTCTGCCAAAACAATCGCATTTTTCACCCCTTGAACATTCACGAAAACTCTCACATGGGGGTATAGAATCGACCGGCTCTGCGAAAAATTTAATAAAATTGGTGTCGGCAAAATGTCCCATGCCCCCTGACTCGACGGCGCCACCTAAAATTTCACCCCTATGGGAGAGGAGCCTGGTTTATTTTGGAAAACACACACAAAAAGCAGAACAGTGATAGAGAATGAGGGGACAAGCATAAAAATGAATTGAAGCACTGCTCTATGACAGACAGGAAGTCGGCTATATTGAATCGAAAATTCGCCAAATTTTTCGCAGCGTGTTTTCAAAACGCTACTAGTCTCAGGTTTTTGGTCCAAATGAGCTCAGATTTCACATGCCACATCCAGACACATGGGTTTTCAAAAGTTATCCACGTTTTCTCCAAATTCCACACGGTTCGCCCGTACGCCGCCACCGAAATATGCCTTCGTTTCCTGTTTTTTCGATGTCCTCTCACGACCACAGGCATTGCCCTACAGAGCTCACATTCACATCACATATGCGAGATTGGGCCTTGAATGAAATGCAATATTAATTTTAATCAAAATGAACACTATAGCGCCCCCTATCATAGGGGTGAAACGCAAACATTATCGGATTCCTACGAAATTCGGGAAATAAATTGGGGGCATGACGTGGACCAAAAAATAATATTACGGGCATAGGTCATTTTTCACACTTGGCCACCAGGGGCGCAAAGACTCCAAAAAAAATCATTTAAAAATGCCTGACACGCACATGCATTGGTCTACACAGCTCAAATTCACATCACACGTGTGATGTGAGGGTATTAATAAAATGGATTATTAACTGTAGTAAAAATGAACACTATAGCGCCCCCTACCTTAGGGGTGAAACACAAACATTATCGGATTCCTTCGAAATTCGGGTAATAAATCGGTGGCATCAGATGAAACAAAAAATTACATTATGGCTATAAGTAATTTTCCACGGTTGGCCACCAGGGGCGCAAATACTAAAAAAAAAATCATAAAAAAATTTCTGACACGCACATGCATTGGTCTACACAGCTCAAATTCACATCACACGTGTGATGTGAGGGTATTAATAGAATGCACTATTAATTGTTATCTAAATGAACATTATAGCGCCCCCTACAGTATTGGTAAAATACACAACTTTGTCCAATTGGCATGAAACTTGGGGAGATAATTGTGGGCATTAAAAGGGTCAAAAAAGTCCATTACACCATACCTGTATTATGTACGTGGTTGCCGGTGCAAAGCCACAGACCCCTCTCATATAGAGTCAGAGCCACACAGCTCAGGGCCACACTGCATATTAACATTGTTCTTCGTTTTTCCCCCAAAACAATCGCATTTTTCACCCCTTGAACATTCACGAAAAGTCTCACATGGGGGTATAGAATCGACCGGCTCGGCGAAAAATTTCATAAAATTGGTGTCGGGACAATGTCCGAAGCACACCGGCTCGACAGCGCCACCTAAAATTTCACCCCTATGGGAGAGGAGCCTGGTTTATTTTGGAAAACACACACAAAAAGCAGAACAGTGACAGAGAATGGGGGGACAAGCATAAAAATGAATTGAAGCACTGCTCTATGACAGACAGGAAGTCGGCCATTTTGGATCAAAAATTCGCCACTTAATTCGTAGCGTATTTTCAAAACGCTAGTAGTCTCAGGTTTTTGGTCCAAATGAGCTCAGATTTCACATGCCACATCCAGACACATGGGTCTTCAGAAGTTATCCACGTTTTCTCCGAATTCCACACGGTTCGCCCGTACGCCGCCACCGAAATACGCCTTCGTTTCCTGTTTTTTCGATGTCCTCTCACGACCACAGGCATTGCCCTACAGAGCTCACATTCACATCACATATGCGAGATTGGGCCTTGAATGGAATGCAACATTAATTTTAATCAAAATGAACACTATAGCGCCCCCTACCATAAAGGTGAAATGCCAACATTATCCAATTCCTATGAAATTTGGGGAATCAATTCATGGTCTCAGAAGAAACAAAAAATTACATTATGGCCATGGGTTATTTTCCACTGTTGGCCACCAGGGGCGCAATGAATTGAAAAGAAATTGGCACTTGGCACTTTGACTTACATGTCTATGAATCATATCTACTCCTAGGTTTTTCATCCGAATTACATCAAACTCCACATACAGCATGTACACATGTCGATTGTCAATTATCATCCACGTTTTGGGGATATTCTTTATGGTTCATGAGTAAGATGCCCTCAAAATATGACTTTGTCATTGGATTTAAATTCCTACACGACTTTTCCTTAAGTGCAAATGAAACCTGTCTAGTCCTAGGTTTTTCATCCAAATTTCCTCAAACTCCACATACAGCATGTACACATGATTATTGTCAATAATCATCCACATTTTGGGGATATTCTTTCTGGTTTATGCACAGCACACTGTCAAAATATGACTGCTTTCCTGCATATTTGATTCCCTCTCACAGACACGTGGATCAGACTAAAAAGCTCAAATTCTAATCACTGATGCGGATTAAAACTGTGAATAGAGAACCATTATAAACATGTGGCCAAAGACCTCCATAGCGCCCCCTACTGTACAGGTAAAAAACTCAACTTTGTCCGATTGGCATGAAAGTTGGTGATATCATTGTGGACCTCAAAAGAGGCAAAAAAAAGTTCATTACACCATACCTGTATTGTGCACGAGGTTGCCGGTTCAACGCCGTGGATCTCCATTATAATGTGTTGGTCACACATATTTATATAGAAACTGTGTGAAGGGGGGCGGATTGCGGCCGTGGGGTGGCCGGGTGGGGAAAATGGTGCGTGGGGGCAGTGGCTGGCCCCGGGCGGTCGCATGGGGGGGGCGGTCGCGCGGGGGGGTGGTCGCGCGGGGGGGTGGTCGCGCGGGGGGGGTGGTCGCGCGGGGGGCGAGGGCCATCATCGCCGCTTGCGGCTTTAATTATTGGCCCTCGCCACTCACGAAGTGATGGCGAGGGGCATTGTTCTTCCTGGGTTTCTTCTTCTTATTATTATTATTTTTTTTCTCCCCCTGGGATCGCAATTTTCACCCCCTGAACGTCAACGAAAAGTCTCACATGGGGGTATCAAATCGACCGGCTTGGCAAAAAATTCAAGAAAATATGCATCACGAAAATGACCCACACACACTGGCTCGACAGCGCCACCTAGAAAATTCAAAATTTTAAAATGAATTGGGAGCCGACACGCATTTTTCGCCCTAGCTCGACGAAATTCACACCAGTGATAGAGCTCATGGAGACAAGCAAAAAAGCCAATCATAGTGCGGCCCTAGGACGGACAGGAAGTCGGCTATATTGAATCGAAAATTCGCCAAATTTTTCGCTGCGTGTTTTCAAAACGCTACTAGTCTCAGGTTTTTGGTCCAAATGAGCTCAGATTTCACATGCCACATCCAGACACATGGGTTTTCAAAAGTTATCCACGTTTTCTCCGAATTCCACACGGTTCGCCCGTACGCCGCCACCGAAATGCGCCTTCGTTTCCTGTTTTTTCGATGTCCTCTCACGACCACAGGCATTGCCCTACAGAGCTCACATTCACATCACATATGCGTGATTGGGGCATGAATGGAATGCAATATTAATTTTAATCAAAATGAACACTATAGCGCCCCCTACCATAGGGGTGAAACGCAAACATTATCGGATTCCTACGAAAATCGGGGAATAAATTGGGGGCATGACGTGGACCAAAAAATAATATTATGGGCATAGGTAATTTTTCACACTTGGCCACCAGGGGCGCAAAGACTCCAAAAAAAATGATTTAAAAATGTCTGACACGCACATGCATTGGTCTACACAGCTCAAATTCACATCACACGTGTGAAATGAGGGTATGAATAAAATGGATTATTAATTGTAATAAAAATGAACACTATAGCGCCCCCTATCATAGGGGTGAAATGCCAATATTATCGGATTCCTACGAAATTCAGGGAATATATCAGTGGCATCAGAAGAAACAAAAAATTACATTATGGCCATGAGTCATTTTCCACGGTTGGCCACCAGGGGCGCAAATACTAAAAAAAAATCATAAAACAATTTCTGACACGCACATGCATTGGTCTACACAGCTCAAATTCACATCACACGTGTGATGTGAGGGTATTAATAGAATGGAGTATTAATTGTTATCTAAATGAACACTATAGCGCCCCCTACAGTATTGGTAAAATACACAACTTTGTCCGATTGGCATGAAACTTGGGGAGATAATTGTGGGCATTAAAAGGGTCAAAAAAGTCCATTACACCATACCTGTATTATGTACACGGTTGCCGGTGCAAAGCCACAGACCCCTCTCATATAGAGTCAGGGCCACACAGCTCAGGGCCACACTGCATATTAACATTGTTCTTCGTTTTTCCGCCAAAACAATCGCATTTTTCACCCCCTGAACATTCACGAAAAGTCTCACATGGGGGTATAGAATCGACCGGCTCGGCAAAAAATTTCATAAAATTGGTGTCGGGAAAATGTCCCATGCCCCCTGACTCGACGGCGCCACCTAAAAATTCACCCCTATGGGAGAGGAGCCTGGTTTATTTTGGAAAACACACACAAAAAGAAGAACAGTGATAGAGAATGGGGGGACAAGCATAAATATGAATTGAAGCACTGCTCTATGACAGACAGGAAGTCGGCCATTTTGGATCAAAAATTCGCCACTTCATTCGCAGCGTGTTTTCAAAACGCTACTAGTCTCAGGTTTTTGGTCCAAATGAGCTCAGATTTCACATGCCACATCCAGACACATGGGTTTTCAAAAGTTATCCACGTTTTCTACAAATTCCACACGGTTCGCCCGTACGCCGCCACCGAAATGCGCCTTCGTTTCCTGTTTTTTCGATGTCCTCTCACGACCACAGGCATTGCCCTACAGAGCTCACATTCACATCACATATGCGAGATTGGGGCATTAATGGAATGCAATATTAATTTTAATCAAAATGAACACTATAGCGCCCCCTACCATAGGGGTGAATCGCCAACATTATCCAATTCCTATGAAATTTGGGGCATCAATTCATGGTCTCAGAAGAAACAAAAAATTACATTAGGGCCATGGGTTATTTTCCACTGTTGGCCACCAGGGGCGCAATGAATTGAAAAGAAATTGGCACTTGGCACTTTGACTTGCATGTCTATGAATTATATCTACTCCTAGGTTTTTCATCCGAATTACATCAAACTCCACATGCTGTACATATGTCGATTGTCAATAATCATCCACGTTTTGGGGATATTCTTTATGGTTCATGAGTAGGATGCCCTCAAAATATGACTTCGTCATTGGATTTAAATTCCTACACGACTTTTCCTTAAGTGCAAATGAAACCTATCTAGTCCTAGGTTTTTCATCCAAATTTCCTCAAACTCCACATACAGCATGTACACATGATTATTGTCAATAATCATCCACGTTTTGGGGATATTCTTTCTGGTTTATGCACAGCACACTGTCAAAATATGACTGCTTTCCTGCATATTTGATTCCCTCTCACAGACACGTGGATCAGACTAAAAAGCTCAAATTCTAATCACTGATGCAGATTAAAACTGTGAATAGAGAAACATTATAAACATGTGGCCAGTGACCTCCATAGCGCCCCCTACTGTACAGGTAAAAAACTCAACTTTGTCCGATTGGCATGAAAGTTGGTGATATCATTGTGGACCTCAAAAGAGGCAAAAAAGTCCATTACACCATACCTGTATTGTGCACGAGGTTGCCGGTTCAACGCCGTGGACCTCCATTATAATCTGTTGGTCACACATATTTATATAGAAACTGTGTGAAGGGGGCAGATTGCAGCCGTGGGGTGGGCAGGCGGGGAAAATGGTGCGTGGGGGCGGTGGCCGGCCCCGGGCGGTCGCATGGGGGGGCGGTCGCGCGGGGGGCGGTCGCGCGGGGGGCGGTCACGCGGGGGGCGGTCGCGCGGGGGGCGAGGGCCATCATCGCCGCTTGCGGCTTTAATTATTATTATTATTTTTTTTCCCCCCCTGGGATCGCAATTTTCACCCCCTGAACGTCAACGAAAACTCTCACATGGGGGTATCAAATCGACCGGCTTGGCAAAAAATTCAAGAAAATATGCATCACGAAAATGACATACACACACTGGCTCGACAGCGCCACCTAGAAAATTCAAAATTTTAAAATGAATTGGGAGCTGACACGCATTTTTCGCCCTAGCTTGACGAAAGTCACACCAGTGATAGAGCTCATGGAGACGAGCAAAAAAGCCAATCATAGTGCGGCCCTAGGACGGACAGGAAGTCGGCTATATTGAATCGAAAATTCGCCAAATTTTTCGCAGCGTGTTTTCAAAACGCTACTAGTCTCAGGTTTTTGGTCCAAATGAGCTCAGATTTCACATGCCACATCCAGACACATGGGTTTTCAAAAGTTATCCACGTTTTCTCCAAATTCCACACGGTTCGCCCGTACGCCGCCACCGAAATATGCCTTCGTTTCCTGTTTTTTCGATGTCCTCTCACGACCACAGGCATTGCCCTACAGAGCTCACATTCACATCACATATGCGAGATTGTGGCATGAATGGAATGCAATATTAATTTTAATCAAAATGAACACTATAGCGCCCCCTACCATAGGGGTGAAACGCAAACATTATCGGATTCCTACGAAATTCGGGAAATAAATTGGGGGCATGACGTGGACCAAAAAATAATATTACGGGCATAGGTCATTTTTCACACTTGGCCACCAGGGGCGCAAAGACTCCAAAAAAAATCATTTAAAAATGCCTGACACGCACATGCATTGGTCTACACAGCTCAAATTCACATCACACGTGTGATATGAGGGTATTAATAAAATGGATTATTAATTGTAATAAAAATGAACACTATAGCGCCCCCTACCATAGGGGTGAAACGCCAACATTATCGGATTCCTACGAAATTCGGGGAATAAATCAGTGGCATCACAAGAAACAAAAAATTACATTATGGCCATGACTCATTTTCCACGGTTGGCCACCAGGGGCGCAAATACTAAAAAAAAATCATAAAAAAATTTCTGACACGCACATGCATTGGTCTACACAGCTCAAATTCACATCACACGTGTGATGTGAGGGTATTAATAAAATGGATTATTAATTGTAATAAAAATGAACACTATAGCGCCCCCTACCATAGGGGTGAAACGCCAACATTATCGGATTCCTACGAAATTCGGGGAATAAATCAATGGCATCAGAAGAAACAAAAAATTACATTATGGCCATGAGTCATTTTCCATGGTTGGCCACCAGGGGCGCAAATACTAAAAAAAAATCATTAAAAAATTTCTTACACGCACATACATGGTTCTAGACAGCTGAAATTCTCATCACACATGTGATATCAGGGTATTAATAAAATGCACTATTAATTCTTATGTAAATGAACACTATAGCGCCCCCTACAGTATTGGTAAAATACACAACTTTGTCCGATTGGCATGAAACTTGGGGAGATAATTGGGGGCATTAAAAGGGTCAAAAAAGTCCATTACACCATACCTGTATTATGTACATGCTTGCCGGTGCAAAGCCACAGACCCCTCTCATATAGAGTCAGGGCCACACAGCCCAGGGCCACACTGCATATTAACATTGTTCTTCGTTTTTCTGCCAAAACAATCGCATTTTTCACCCCTTGAACATTCACGAAAAGTCTCACATGGGGGTATAGAATCGACCGGCTCGGCAAAAAATTTAATAAAATTGGTGTCTGCAAAATGTCCCATGCCCCCTGACTCGACGGCGCCACCTAAAATTTCACCCCTATGGGAGAGGAGCCTGGTTTATTTTGGAAAACACACACAAAAATCAGAACAGTGATAGAGAATGGGGGGACAAGCATAAAAATGAATTGAAGCACTGCTCTATGACAGACAGGAAGTCGGCTATATTGAATCGAAAATTCGCCAAATTTTTCGCTGCGTGTTTTCAAAACGCTACTAGTCTCAGGTTTTTGGTCCAAATGAGCTCAGGTTTCACATGCCACATCCAGACACATGGGTTTTCAGAAGTTATCCACGTTTTCTCCAAATTCCACACGGTTCGCCCGTACGCCGCCACCGAAATATGCCTTCGTTTCCTGTTTTTTCGATGTCCTCTCACGACCACAGGCATTGCCCTACAGAGCTCACATTCACATCACATATGCGAGATTGTGGCATGAGTGGAATGCAATATTAATTTTAATCAAAATGAACACTATAGCGCCCCCTACAGTATTGGTAAAATACACAACTTTGTCCGATTGGCATGAAACTTGGGGAGATAATTGTGGGCATTAAAAGGGTCAAAAAAGTCCATTACACCATACCTGTATTATGTACACGGTTGCCGGTGCAAAGCCACAGACCCCTCTCATATAGAGTCAGAGCCACACAGCTCAGGGCCACACTGCATATTAACATTGTTCTTCGTTTTTCCGCCAAAACAATCGCATTTTTCACCCCCTGAACATTCACAAAAAGTCTCACATGGGGGTATAGAATCGACTGGCTCGGCAAAAAATTTCATAAAATTGGTGTCGGGAAAATGTCCCATGCCCCCTGACTCGACAGCGCCACCTAAAAATTCACCCCTATGGGAGAGGAGCCTGGTTTATTTTGGAAAACACACACAAAAATCAGAACAGTGATAGAGAATGGGGGGACAAGCATAAATATGAATTGAAGTACTGCTCTATGACAGACAGGAAGTCGGCCATTTTGGATCAAAAATTCGCCACTTCATTCGCAGCGTGTTTTTAAAACGCTACTAGTCTCAGGTTTTTGGTCCAAATGAGCTCAGATTTCACATGCCACATCCAGACACATGGGTTTTCAGAAGTTATCCACGTTTTCTCCGAATTCCACACGGTTCGCCCGTACGCCGCCACCGAAATACGCCTTTGTTTCCTGTTTTTTCGATGTCCTCTCACGACCACAGGCATTGCCCTACAGAGCTCACATTCACATCACATATGCAAGATTGGGCCTTGAATGGAATGCAATATTAATTTTAATCAAAATGAATACTATAGCGCCCCCTACCATAGAGGTGAAATGCCAACATTATCCAATTCCTATTAAATTTGGGGCATCAATTCATGGTCTCAGAAGAAACAAAAAATTACATTATGGCCATGGGTTATTTTCCACTGTTGGCCACCAGGGGCGCAATGAATTGAAAAGAAATTGGCACTTGGCACTTTGACTTGCATGTCTATGAATCATATATACTCCTAGGTTTTTCATCCGAATTACCTCAAACTCCACATACAGCATGTACATATGTCGATTGTCAATAATCATCCACGTTTTGGGGATATTCTTTATGGTTTATGCACAGCACACTGTCAAAATATGACTGCTTTCCTGCATATTTGATTCCCTCTCACAGACACGTAGATCAGACTAAAAAGCTCAAATTCTAATCACTGATGTGGATTAAAACTGTGAATAGAGAACCATAATAAACATGTGGCCAGTGACCTCCATAGTGCCCCCTACTGTACAGGTAAAAAACTCAACTTTGTCCGATTGGCATGAAAGTTGGTGATATCATTGTGGACCTCAAAAGAGGCAAAAAGTCCATTACACCATACCTGTATTGTGCACGAGGTTGCCGGTTCAACGCCGTGGACCTCCATTATAATGTGTTGGTCACACATATTTATATAGAAACTGTGTTAAGGGGGGCAGATTGCGGCCGTGGGGTGGCCAGGCGGGGAAAATGGTGCGTGGGGGCGGTGGCCGGCCCCGGGCGGTCGCATGGGGGGGCAGTCGCGCGGGGGGCGAGGGCCATCATCGCCGCTTGCGGCTTTAATTTACTTTTAATCTCCTCTTTGGTTTTGGGGTCTTTCTCTTTTTCTCCTCCCTGATCCCTCTCTCCTCCTCTCTCTCTCCTCCTCTTTCCTCTCTCCTCCTCCTCTCTCTCTCCTTTCTCCTCTTTCTTCCTCTCTCCTCCTCTCTCTTCCTCTCCTCCTCTCTCTCCTCCTCTTTCCTCTCTCTCTCCTTTCTCCTCTCTCTCCTCTCTCTTTTCTCCTCTCTCTCCTCCTCCTCTCTCTCTCCTTTCTCCTCTTTCTTCCTCTCTCCTCCTCTCTCTTCCTCTCCTCCTCTCTCTCCTCCTCTTTCCTCTCTCTCTCCTTTCTCCTCTTTCTCCTTTCTCTCCTCCTCCTCTTTCCTCTCTCTCCTTTCTCCTCTCCTTTCTCTCCTCTCTCTTTTCTCCTCTCTCTCTTCCTCTCTCCTTCTCCCTCTCTTCTTCTCGTTTACTGGTTTGTGATTTTGTGTCTGCGTTCCATCGCTCGCCACAGGTTTCCCACGTCACGCTGAAAAGAAACGTCTCCACGGCAACCGCAAAACAGCGTCTCCACGGCAACAGGCGTCACCGGGGCGACCACCGCCATCACCGGGACAAAACCGATCCAGCCCCCGACCGAGAGCGCCTCCCACTGGGCTCTGTGAGACCGAGGAGGACAGGGACCACCTGATGATGTCACAGGGTGGAACAGAGAGACAAAACACAACATTAGAGCAGAGTTAAAGCTCCACTGTGGGACATTTATCACATTAGAGCAGAATTACTGGAGACTGGAGCCCTGGGCCTCAGTGGAGTCGGTTTAGTCTGAGTTTAAAAACACAGTGGAGCACTTCCTGTATCACCACACGATGACATCACAAGGTGGAACAGAGTGTTTTCAGTTTGGGACTCAGCCTAAATCTGCAGAGTTTGTGTGTTAAACATGTGAGAATGAAACAAACAGAACTCCAGGTCTGTGTGTGACGAGGAAACAGAGCAGGGGTCACATGGGGGTCACATGGGGGTCACACAGAGGTCACAGAGGGGTTGCGCCGCAGTGCATGATGGGATTGCTCGGCCTCATTAGCGACTTCGTTCCTCCACAGCACAAAGACACAAAGGACAAAGAGATTACAGACCATTACAGTTATTAAAGTTTCATTCTTCCTCATTTGCATATATTTGCATATAGTTGCCTCTTTTGCATATATTTGCATATTTAATCGGTTTCATATCGTGCGGCCGCGGGGACGATCAAACAGATGGAGTTTCATTTTCACTTTGTCTCATTGACTCTAATGACACACGGGGCGCCACAGACACACACAGTGAGGTGTCCTGTCCGGGGATGGAACTGGCAACCCTCTGGTTCGGGGCGTTCCCTCTGGTTCGGGGCGTTCTCTCTGGTCCGGGGCGTTCTCTCTGGTTCGGGGCGTTCCCTCCGGTTCGAGGCATTCCCTCTGGTTCGGGGCGTTCCCTCCGGTTCGGGGCGTTCCCTCCGGTTCGGGGCGTTCCCTCCGGTTCGGGGCGTTCCCTCTGGTGCGTTCCCTCTGGTTCGGGGTGTTCCCTCTGGTTCGGGACGTTCCCTCCGGTTCGGGGCGTTCCCTCCGGTTCGGGGCGTTCCCTCCGGTTCGGGGCGTTCCCTCTGGTTTGGGGCGTTCCCTCTGGTTCGGGGCGTTCTCTCTGGTTCAGGGCGTTCCCTCTGGTGCGTTCCGTCTGGTTCGGGGCGTTCCCTCTGGTTCAGGGCGTTCCCTCAGGTTCGGGGCATTCCCTCTGGTACGTTCCGTCTGGTTCGGGGCGTTCCCTCTGGTGCGTTCCCTCTGGTTCGGGGCGTTCCCTCTGGCACGTTCCGTCTGGTTCGGGGCGTTCCGTCTGGTTCGGGGCGTTCCCTCTGGTTCGGGGCGTTCCCTCTGGTTCGGGGCGTTCCCTCTGGTTCGGGGCGTTCCATCTGGTTCGGGGCGTTCCCTCTGGTTCGGGGCGTTCCCTCTGGTTCGGGGCGTTCCCTCTGGTTCGGGGCGTTCCCTCTGGCGCGTTCCCTCTGGTTCGGGGCGTTCCCTCTGGCGCATTCCCTCTGGTGCATTCCCTCTGGTTCGGGGCGTTCCCTCTGGTTCGGGGCGTTCCCTCTGGTGCGTTCCCTCTGGTTCAGGGCGTTCCCTCTGGTGCGTTCCGTCTGGTTCGGGGCTTTCCCTCTGGTGCGTTCCCTCTGGTTCGGGGCATTCCCTCTGGTTCGGGGCGTTCCCTCTGGTTCGGGGCGTTCCCTCTGGCGCGTTCCCTCTGGTTCAGCGCGTTCCCTCTGGTTCGGGGCGTTCCCTCTGGTTCGGGGCGTTCCCTCTGGCACGTTCCGTCTGGTTCGGGGCGTTCCGTCTGGTTCGGGGCGTTCCCTCTGGTTCGGGGCGTTCCCTCTGGTTCGGGGCGTTCCCTCTGGTTCGGGGCGTTCCCTCTGGTTCGGGGCGTTCCCTCTGGCGCGTTCCCTCTGGTTCGGGGCGTTCCCTCTGGTTCGGGGCGTTCTCTCTGGTTCGGGGCGTTCCCTCTGGTTCGGGGCGTTCCCTCTGGTTCGGGGCGTTCCCTCTGGTTCGTTCCCTCTGGTTCGGGGCGTTCCCTCTGGTTCGGGGCGTTCCCTCTGGTTCGGGGCGTTCCCTCTGGTTCGGGGCGTTCCGTCTGGTTCAGGGCGTTCCGTCTGGTGCGTTCCGTCTGGTTCGGGGCGTTCCCTCTGGTTCAGGGCGTTCCCTCTGGTTCGGGGCATTCCCTCTGGTGCGTTCCGTCTGGTTCGGGGCGTTCCCTCTGGTGCGTTCCCTCTGGTTCGGGGCGTTCCCTCTGGTTCGGGGCGTTCCCTCTGGTTCGGGGCGTTCCGTCTGGTTCGGGGCGTTCCCTCTGGTTCGGGGCGTTCCCTCTGGTTCGGGGCGTTCCCTCTGGTTCGGGGCGTTCCCTCTGGTTCGGGGCGTTCCCTCTGGTTCAGGGCGTTCCCTCTGGTGCGTTCCGTCTGGTTCAGGGCGTTCCCTCTGGTGCGTTCCGTCTGGTTCGGGGCGTTCCCTCTGGTTCAGGGCGTTCCCTCTGGTTCGGGGCATTCCCTCTGGTGCGTTCCGTCTGGTTCGGGGCGTTCCCTCTGGTGCGTTCCCTCTGGTTCGGGGCGTTCCCTCTGGCACGTTCCGTCTGGTTCGGGGCGTTCCGTCTGGTTCGGGGCGTTCCCTCTGGTTCGGGGCGTTCCCTCTGGTTCGGGGCGTTCCATCTGGTTCGGGGCGTTCCCTCTGGTTCGGGGCGTTCCCTCTGGTTCGGGGCGTTCCCTCTGGTTCGGGGCGTTCCCTCTGGCGCGTTCCCTCTGGTTCGGGGCGTTCCCTCTGGTTCGGGGCGTTCCCTCTGGCGCATTCCCTCTGGTGCATTCCCTCTGGTTCGGGGCGTTCCCTCTGGTTCGGGGCGTTCCCTCTGGTGCGTTCCGTCTGGTTCGGGGCGTTCCCTCTGGTGCGTTCCCTCTGGTTCGGGGCGTTCCCTCTGGTTCGGGGCGTTCCCTCTGGTTCGGGGCGTTCCCTCTGGCGCGTTCCCTCTGGTTCGGGGCGTTCCCTCTGGTTCGGGGCGTTCCCTCTGGTTCGGGGCGTTCCCTCTGGCACGTTCCGTCTGGTTCGGGGCGTTCCGTCTGGTTCGGGGCGTTCCGTCTGGTTCGGGGCGTTCCCTCTGGCGCGTTCCCTCTGGTTCGGGGCGTTCCCTCTGGTTCGGGGCGTTCTCTCTGGTTCGGGGCGTTCCCTCTGGTTCGGGGCGTTCCCTCTGGTTCGGGGCGTCCCCTCTGGTTCGGGGCGTTCCCTCTGGTTCGGGGCGTTCCCTCTGGTGCGTTCCCTCTGGTTCGGGGCGTTCCCTCTGGTTCGGGGCGTTCCCTCTGGTTTGGGGCATTCCCTCTGGTTCGGGGCGTTCCCTCTGGTTCGGGGCGTTCCCTCTGGTGCGTTCCGTCTGGTTCAGGGCGTTCCCTCTGGTGCGTTCCGTCTGGTTCGGGGCGTTCCCTCTGGTTCAGGGCGTTCCCTCTGGTTCGGGGCATTCCCTCTGGTGCGTTCCGTCTGGTTCGGGGCGTTCCCTCTGGTTCGGGGCGTTCCGTCTGGTTCGGGGCGTTCCGTCTGGTTCGGGGCGTTCCCTCTGGTGCGTTCCCTCTGGTTCGGGGCGTTCCCTCTGGTGCGTTCCCTCTGGTTCGGGGCGTTCCCTCTGGTTCGGGGCGTTCCCTCTGGTTCGGGGCGTTCCGTCTGGTTCGGGGCGTTCCCTCTGGCGCGTTCCCTCTGGTTCGGGGCGTTCCGTCTGGTTCGGGGCGTTCCCTCTGGTGCGTTCCCTCTGGTTCGGGGCGTTCCCTCTGGCACGTTCCGTCTGGTTCGGGGCGTTCCGTCTGGTTCGGGGCGTTCCGTCTGGTTCGGGGCGTTCCCTCTGGTTCGGGGCGTTCCCTCTGGTTCGGGGCGTTCCCTCTGGCGCGTTCCCTCTGGTTCGGGGCGTTCCCTCTGGTTCGGGGCGTTCCCTCTGGCGCATTCCCTCTGGCGCGTTCCCTCTGGTTCGGGGCGTTCCCTCTGGTTCGGGGCGTTCCCTCTGGTTCGGGGCGTTCCCTCTGGTTCGGGGCGTTCCCTCTGGTTCAGGGCGTTCCCTCTGGTGCGTTCCGTCTGGTTCGGGGCGTTCCCTCTGGTGCGTTCCCTCTGGTTCGGGGCGTTCCCTCTGGTTCGGGGCGTTCCCTCTGGTCCGGGGCGTTCCCTCTGGTTCGGGGCGTTCCCTCTGGTTCGGGGCGTTCCCTCTGGCGCGTTCCCTCTGGTTCGGGGCGTTCCCTCTGGTTCGGGGCGTTCCCTCTGGTTCGGGGCGTTCCCTCTGGTTCGGGGCGTTCCCTCTGGTTCAGGGCGTTCCCTCTGGTGCGTTCCCTCTGGTTCGGGGCGTTCCCTCTGGTTCGGGGCGTTCCGTCTAGTTCGGGGCGTTCCGTCTGGTTCGGGGCGTTCCGTCTGGTTCGGGGCGTTCCGTCTGGTTCGGGGCGTTCCCTCTGGTTCGGGGCGTTCCCTCTGGTTCGGGGTGTTCCCTCTGGCGCGTTCCCTCTGGTTCGGGGCGTTCTCTCTGGTTCGGGGCGTTCCCTCTGGTTCGGGGCGTTCCCTCTGGTTCGGGGCGTTCCCTCTGGTTCGGGGCGTTCCCTCTGGTTCGGGGCGTTCCCTCTGGTTCGGGGCGTTCCCTCTGGTGCGTTCCCTCTGGTTCGGGGCGTTCCCTCTGGTGCGTTCCGTCTGGTTCGGGGCGTTCCCTCTGGTTCGGGGCGTTCCCTCTGGTTCGGGGCGTTCCCTCTGGTTCCTGTGAGCCGCTGTAACGTTGGTAAAACTGCACTGTGGAACTTTTCTGGTGGCACGTCCTTGTCTCCACGGGGATTTGATTTACGTCTTCAGGACGCTCAAAGACCACGTCTGCGGAGAGGTGAGCCCATTAAGAATCCAAAGACACGTTTAATGCCATAATGTGGAGTGTGTTCAGTACAGCCGACATCTCCATGGAGACGAGCAGAAAGAGGAACATACTCCAAGAAAGTTCCACAATGCACCTTTACATGTATCATTCATCTGAATGTAAACACACTGAGAGGAGGAGGAGGAGGAGAGAGGAGGAGAGAGAGGAGGAGAGAGAGGAGGAGAGAGAGGAGGAGAGAGAGGAGGAGAGAGAGGAGGAGGAGGAGAGAGAGGAGGAGGAGGAGAGAGAGGAGGAGAGAGAGGAGGAGGAGGAGAGAGAGGAGGAGAGAGAGGAGGAGGAGGAGAGAGAGGAGGAGAGAGAGGAGGAGAGAGAGGAGGAGGAGGAGAGAGAGGAGGAGTGAGAGGAGGAGAGAGAGGAGGAGAGAGAGGAGACAGCAGGAGAGAGAGGAGGAGAGATAGGAGGAGTAGGAGAGAGAGGAGGAGAGAGAGGAGGAGGAGGAGAGAGAGGAGGAGAGAGAGGAGGAGGAGGAGAGAGAGGAGGAAAGAGAGGAGGAGGAGGAGAGAGAGGAGGAGAGAGAGGAGGAGAGAGAGGAGGAGAGAGAGGAGAGAGGAGGAGAGAGAGGAGGAGAGAGAGAGGAGGAGGGAGAGGAGGAGCGAGAGATGTAAGGAGAGGGAGAGGAGGGAGGGCATCTGAGGGGAGAGGAGGAGCAGATGGGGACAGCGCGGGTCAGAGCCGTAGGGGGAGGGGGCGGGGGGCGGGGCCTTCGGAGCTGTGCGGGACACGCGCACATGCACGCGCGCTCTCACCTGAGCCCGCCCCCCCGCGCGAGACTCTGCAGCGCGCGCCACGAGTCCTCAGTCCGGACTCTGGACCAGACCAGGACTGGACCTGGATCTAGCGGGACTTTTCTGCTCCGACTCCGATTAGGACTAAACCGGGACTAAACCGGGACTAAACCGGGACTAAACCGGGACTAAACCTGGACTAAACCTGGACTCTGCTCTTCCCTCGCACTTGGCCCTGGCTCGGTTCTCTTCTGTCTCGGTTTGGTCCGGTTTGAAGCACTTTTCTGCCGCAGAGCCGTGAGTCCGCGGTGCTCTGACCCGGGACAGTGCGCCTCCTCCCGGCTCTGACCTGCCTCTTCACCCCGCGTGTCCGGTCCTCCGTGTCCGCGGTCCTCCGTGTCCCCGGTCCTCCGTGTCCCCGGTCCTCCGTGTCTCGGTGCAGATTCGTCTTGTCTCCGGTTTCACGCTCCGGCTGCGCTGACGCCGCTTTAACACGTTCCTCGTGAACTCTCGCCTCCCGCGGCGAACTCACACTCTGCGCTCTTGTCCTCCTGTCCTCTTGTCTCTTGTCCCCTCTCTTATGCTCCTGTCCTCTTGTCCCCTCTCTTATCCTCTCTTGTCCTCTTGTCCCCTCTCCTGTCCCCTCTCTTGTCCCCTCTCCTGTCCCCTCTCCTGTCCCCTCTCTTGTCCTCTTGTCCCCTCTCCTGTCCCCTCTCCTGTCCCCTCGTCTCTTTAGGACTTTTTAAGTTCATCTTGTTACTTCTTCACATTCTGGGACTTTTAGCGGAGCTGCGCGCGGACCTGCCTCCTCTCCTCTGATTGGCTGATTGTTTCACTGGACATCACCCCCCTGAGTCCTGATTGGCCGGCGGTGAGGTCATGCTGACAGCATGGCCACGCCTCCTCTGCTGCTGCTGGTTGCCATGACGATCCCAGCTCAGGTAACTCACTCACCTGGAGTGTCCCTGTGTCAGATGCCCTCCCCGTGTGTCAGATGTGAATACAGTATTTATTATGAAGTCAATGAGAGCCTGAATGTGCAGTAGTACTGCAGTATATGTGTAGTAGTAGTAGTAGTAGTAGTAGTAGTAGTAGTAGTAGTAGTAGTAGTAGTAGTAGTAGTAGTAGTAGTAGTAGTAGTAGTAGTAGTACTTTTGTGCAGTACTTTTGCAGTAGTGTGTGTAGTAGTAGTAGTACTTGTGTGCAGTACTTTTGCAGTAGCGTGTGTAGTAGTAGTAGTACTTGTGGGCAGTACTTTTGCAGTAGCGTGTGTAGTAGTAGTACTTGTGTGCAGTACTTTTGCAGTAGCGTGTGTAGTAGTAGTACTTGTGTGCAGTACTTTTGCAGCAGTGTGTAGTAGTAGTAGTACTTGTGTGCAGTACTTTTGCAGCAGTGTGTAGTAGTAGTAGTACTTGTGTGCAGTACTTTTGCAGTAGTGTGTGTAGTAGTAGTAGTACTTGTGGGCAGTACTTTTGCAGTAGTGTGTGTAGTAGTAGTACTTGTGTGCAGTACTTTTGCAGTAGTGTGTGTAGTAGTAGTAGTACTTGTGTGCAGTACTTTTGCAGTAGTGTGTGTAGTAGTAGTACTTGTGTGCAGTACTTTTGCAGTAGTGTGTGTAGTAGTAGTACTTGTGTGCAGTACTTTTGCAGTAGTGTGTGTAGTAGTAGTAGTACTTGTGTGCAGTACTTTTGCAGTAGTGTGTGTAGTAGTAGTACTTGTGTGCAGTACTTTTGCAGTAGTGTGTGTAGTAGTAGTACTTGTGTGCAGTACTTTTGCAGTAGTGTGTGTAGTAGTAGTACTTGTGTGCAGTACTTTTGCAGTAGTGTGTGTAGTAGTAGTACTTGTGTGCAGTACTTTTGCAGTAGTGTGTGTAGTAGTAGTAGTACTTGTGTGCAGTACTTTTGCAGTAGTGTGTGTAGTAGTAGTACTTGTGTGCAGTACTTTTGCAGTAGTGTGTGTAGTAGTAGTACTTGTGTGCAGTACTTTTGCAGTAGTGTGTGTAGTAGTAGTAGTACTTGTGTGCAGTACTTTTGCAGTAGTGTGTGTAGTAGTAGTACTTGTGTGCAGTACTTTTGCAGTAGTGTGTGTAGTAGTAGTACTTGTGTGCAGTACTTTTGCAGTAGTGTGTGTAGTAGTAGTACTTGTGTGCAGTACTTTTGCAGTAGTGTGTGTAGTAGTAGTAGTACTTGTGTGCAGTACTTTTGCAGTAGTGTGTGTAGTAGTAGTAGTACTTGTGTGCAGTACTTTTGCAGTAGTGTGTGTAGTAGTAGTACTTGTGTGCAGTACTTTTGCAGTAGTGTGTGTAGTAGTAGTAGTACTTGTGTGCAGTACTTTTGCAGTAGTGAATATTTGACATGTTTGTGTGAGATTTTTACAGAAACTTCAAATAAACTCAAACAGGAAGAAGCACATGGACCTGATTTAGACCAAGACCTGGACCTGGACCAGGACTAAGACCAGGACCAGGACTAAGACCTGGACCAAGACCTGGACCAGGACAAAGACCTGGACTAAGACCAGGACCAGGACTAAGACCAGGACTAAGACCAGGACCAGGACCAGGACTAAGACCAGGACTAAGACCAGGACCAGGACTAAGACCTGGACCAGGACCAGGACTAAGACCAGGACCAAGACCAGGACTAACACCAGGATTAAGAACAAGACCAGGATCAGACCAGGTCTAAAAAAAGAACTGAACCAGGTCTACATCAGGACTACCCCAGACTGGTCCCTGTAGATCCTGGTGCACATGTGCTGAGCTCCATGTCCTGGACCTGTCTCTGGACATGTCTCTGGACCTGTCTCTGGACATGTCTCTGGACATGTCTCTGGACTTGTCTCTGGACTTGTCTCTGGACATGTCTCTGGACCTGTCTCTGGACATGTCTCTGGATTGTCTCTGGACATGTCTCTGGACTTGTCTCTGGACTTGTCTCTGGACTTGTCTCTGGACTTGTCTCTGGACATGTCTCTGGACATGTCTCTGGACTTGTCTCTGGACTTGTCTCTGGACTTGTCTCTGGACAGAGCTGAATGCCCCTGAGCTCCATCGACTCTGGCTCCAGTTCAGTTTCTCTGTCTCTGTGGCCTCTCTGACCTTTGACCCCGCTCCACAGTCTGGTCCACACTGAGCCTAGTGCTTCTGACCTTTGACCCCGCTCCACAGTCTGGTCCACACTGAGCCTTGTCCTTTTACAGGTGCTGAGTTCAGGAGCGCTCCAAAGAATCCGACGCTACGTCATCAACCCCCTGGGACACAAGTGGGACCACCACAACCTCACCTACAGGTCTGGACCAGGTCTGACCGGGACTGGACCGGGACTGACCGGGACTGAACTGGGACTGGACCAGGACTGAACTGGGACTGGACCAGGACTGGACCAGGACTGACCGGGACTGAACTGGGACTGGACCAGGACTGAACTGGGAGTGGACCAGGACTGGACCAGGACTGACCGGGACTGAACTGGGACTGGACCAGGACTGACCGGGACTGGACCAGGACTGGACCAGGACTGACCGGGACTGAACTGGGACTGGACCAGGACTGAACTGGGAGTGGACCAGGACTGACCGGGACTGAACTGGGACTGGACCAGGACTGAACTGGGACTGGACCAGGACTGGACCAGGACTGAACTGGGACTGGACCGGGACTGGACCGGGACTGGACCGGAACTGGACCAGGACTGGACCAGGTCTGGACCAGGACTGGACCAGGACTGACCGGGACTGGACCAGGACTGGACGGGACTGACCGGGACTGAACTGGGACTGGACCAGGTCTGAACCTGGTCTGGACCGGGACTGGACCAGGACTGACTGGACCAGGACTGACCGGGACTGGACCAGGACTGACCGGGACTGGACCAGGACTGACAGGGACTGGACCAGGACTGGACCAGGACTGAACCGGGACTGGACCAGGACTGAACCAGGTCTAAATCCGGTCTCTGGTCTCAGGATCGTGGCGTTCCCTCGGACTCTGAACCAGGATGACACTCGTAAAGCTCTGAGTTTGGCCTTCACCAAATGGAGCGACGTTTCACCGCTGAGCTTCACCGAGGTGTGGGAGGGGCATGCTGACATCACCATAGGTACGGCCAATCAGAGCGCACCACACTGCTGACATTCGGCCAATCAGAGCGCACACCTGTATGAACCAGCCAATCAGACATGGTTTAAAATCTAACATCATTGCCAAAACAAAACTGGAGTGTGTAGTACTAGTACTGTAGTGTAGTGTAGTAGTACTTTAGTGCAGTACTTTAGTGCAGTAGTTGAGTGCAGTACTTTAGTGCAGTACTTTAGTGCAGTACTTTAGTGCTGTACTTTAGTGCAGTACTTTAGTGCAGTACTTTAGTGCTGTACTTTAGTGCAGTACTTTAGTGCAGTACTTTAGTGCAGTACTTTAGTGCAGTACTTTAGTGCTGTACTTTAGTGCTGTACTTTAGTGCAGTAGTTGAGTGCAGTACTTTAGTGCAGTACTTTACTGCAGTAGTTGAGTGCAGTACTTTAGTGTAGTACTTTAGTGCAGTACTTTAGTGCAGTACTTTAGTGCAGTACTTTAGTGCAGTACTTTTGCAGTTGTGAATATTTGACACGTGTGTGGCAGATTTTTCGACAAACTCAAAGGACGTGCTCAGACACGTGTGAAACAGACGTCTAAAATACGTCTGAAACTGAGGAAAGAATGAACATGGTGTTTGGGTTTGGGCAAAGTTTCAGTAATGTTTGAGTCATGTTTGAGTCATGTTTCAGTCATGTTTCAGTCATGTTTCTGTCATGTTTCAGTCATGTTTGAGTCATGTTTCAGTCATGTTTGAGTCATGTTTGAGTCATGTTTGAGTCATGTTTCAGTCATGTTTGAGTCATGTTTCAGTCATGTTTGAGTCATGTTTCTGTCATGTTTCTGTCATGTTTCTGTCATGTTTCAGTCATGTTTGAGTCATGTTTCTGTCATGTTTCTGTCATGTTTCAGTCATGTTTCTGTCATGTTTCAGTCATGTTTCTGTCATGTTTGAGTCATGTTTGAGTCATGTTTGAGTCATGCTTCAGTCATGTTTCAGTCATGTTTGAGTCATGTTTCAGTCATGTTTGAGTCATGTTTGAGTCATGTTTCAGTCATGTTTGAGTCATGTTTCAGTCATGTTTGAGTCATGTTTGAGTCATGTTTCAGTCATGTTTGAGTCATGTTTCAGTCATGTTTGAGTCATGCTTCAGTCATGTTTCAGTCATGTTTGAGTCATGTTTCAGTCATGTTTGAGTCATGTTTGAGTCATGTTTCAGTCATGTTTGAGTCATGTTTCAGTCATGTTTGAGTCATGTTTCTGTCATGTTTCAGTCATGTTTGAGTCATGTTTCTGTCATGTTTCTGTCATGTTTCTGTCATGTTTCAGTCATGTTTGAGTCATGTTTCTGTCATGTTTCTGTCATGTTTCAGTCATGTTTCTGTCATGTTTCAGTCATGTTTCAGTCATGTTTCTGTCATGTTTGAGTCATGTTTGAGTCATGTTTGAGTCATGCTTCAGTCATGTTTCAGTCATGTTTCAGTCATGTTTGAGTCATGTTTCTGTCATGTTTCTGTCATGTTTCAGTCATGTTTCAGTCATGTTTCTGTCATGTTTGAGTCATGTTTGAGTCATGTTTCTGTCATGTTTCTGTCATGTTTCAGTCATGTTTCAGTCATGTTTGAGTCATGTTTGAGTCATGTTTCTGTCATGTTTCAGTCATGTTTCAGTCATGTTTGAGTCATGTTTGAGTCATGTTTCTGTCATGTTTCAGTCATGCTTCAGTCATGTTTCAGTCATGTTTCAGTCATGTTTCAGTCATGTTTCTGTCATGTTTCGGTCATGCTTCGGTCATGTTTCGGTCATGTTTCGGTCATGTTTCAGTCATGTTTCAGTCATGTTTCTGTCATGTTTCGGTCATGTTTCGGTCATGTTTCTGTCATGTTTCTGTCATGTTTCTGTCATGTTTCAGTCATGATTGAGTCATGTTTCTGTCATGTTTTGGTGACGTTTCAGGCTTTTACACGTTTAACCACACAGACTGCTGGGCGGCGCCGTTGCACCCGTGTTTCGACGGTCTAAACGGCGAGCTGGCTCACGCCTTCCTGCCGCCGCGAGGAGAGATCCACTTTGACAACCACGAGTTCTGGATCCTTGGCAAGTCCCGCTTCAGCTGGAGACAAGGTATTAGGCCTGAAACTGGTGCAAATGGAGGTTTAGACCGGAGCTTTGAAGGATCTCTGGAGTCGACTGGGGTCAAAGCTGAACAGGTTCAGAGCTGGGTCTTGGTCTGGATTATACCCGGTCTCTTTGGGGTCTTTTTCAGGGGTCTGGTTGAATGACCTGGTGCAGGTGGCGGCTCATGAGATCGGACACGCTCTGGGTCTGTGGCACTCACGTGACCCGGAATCCTTGATGCACCCGAACGCCACGTACACGGGTCAGAGGAGCGTGGGGCGGGACGACGTCTGGGGGATCCGCCGCCTCTATGGTAAACACACGAGATTATACAGTCACAGCATGCTAAACACATGCTAAACACATGCTCAACACATGCTAAACACATGCTAAACACATGCTAAACACATGCTAAACACATGATTATACAGTCACAGCGTGTTAAACACATGCTAAACACATGCTAAACACATGCTAAACACATGCTAAACTCATGCTCAACACATGCTCAACACATGATTATACAGTCCCAACATGCTAAACACACAGCTCTACAGTAAAAACACACAAAACATTCTAACACAGTAAAAACAGATCATACAACACGCCATGCCACTGTAAAAACACAAAAACATGGCATTCTACAGTAAAACACGCTTTATGGTAAAACATTAGGAGTTGAACTTATTTTAGGATTAAACACAAACAACAGTTTGTCAGAAGGTCAGAGGTGGAGTTTGCATGTTCTACTTATGTCTGTGTGGAGTTTGCATGTTCTCCATGTGTCTGTGTGGAGTTTGCATGTTCTACTTATGTCTGTGTGGAGTTTGCATGTTCTCCATGTGTCTGTGTGGAGTTTGCATGTTCTCTCTGCGTCTGTGGAGTTTGCGTGTTCTCTCTGTGTGGAGTTTGCGTGTTCTCTCTGCGTCTGTGTGGAGTTTGCGTGTTCTCTCTGCGTCCGTGTGGAGTTTGCGTGTTCTCTCTGCGTCCGTGTGGAGTTTGCGTGTTCTCTCTGCGTCCGTGTGGAGTTTGCGTGTTCTCTCTGCGTCCGTGTGGAGTTTGCGTGTTCTCTCTGCGTCTGTGTGGAGTTTGCGTGTTCTTTCTGCGTCTGTGTGGAGTTTGCGTGTTCTCTCTGTGTCTGTGTGGAGTTTGCGTCTGTGGAGTTTGCGTGTTCTCTCTGCATCCGTGTGGAGTTTGCGTGTTCTCTCTGTGTCTGTGTGGAGTTTGCGTGTTCTCTCTGCGTCCGTGTGGAGTTTGCGTGTTCTGTCTGTGTGTGCGTGTTCACTCCTCTGCCGTAGTGTGTGTACATGTATGTGTTTAATGTTCCAGGTTGTCATGATAAGAAGCGTGTGTGTGACCCGTGGGCTCGTCTGGGATTCTGTGAACGACGCAAATCCTTCATGAAAAAGAACTGCCCCCTGCGCTGTGACCTGTGCTACGGTAAAAACACTAAATGTACTTCTACTACTGCTGATGCTATTGCTAGTACTTGTTTGGTTGCTATGATACTCGCTCCAGATTAGCCGCTATGACCGCTAGCCTCGCTGAGCTTCATTTGGAGCCGAACTCTCAGGACACTTCATACAGTCCATGAACGTCCCTCACACCGGCTCCAAATCAAGCTCAGCGAGGCTAGCGGTTATAGCGGCTAATCTGGAGCGAGTATCATAGCAACCAAAGAGCCAATCCAGAGCGAGGCTGTTGAAGGTAACGCCTCCTCCCATCATGTAGAGGGTTAATACGAACATTTAAGACCAGAATGAGTCTGACAGTCAATGGGACCCGATCTCGCCCTCGCTCACGTCCATGTTCTGATCCGTGTTCTGATCCGTGTTCTGATCCGTGTTCTGATCCGTGTTCTGATCCGTGTTCTGATCCGTGTTCTATCTCCCGTGTCAGAGCCGGAGTCCGAGTCCACCCCGACCCCCGTGACCCCAAACCTAAAGGTGAAGACGGTCCCCAGAGGAAAAGTGGTCGGCTTCAGATGTGGAACCAAGAACCTGAGGAACCTCCCCAAGATCAGGTACTGAACCAGGACCAAACCAGGACTAAATGAGGTCTAAACCAGGACTAAACCAGGTCTAAACCAGGACTAAACCAGGACTAAATGAGGTCTAAACCAGGACTAAACCCGGTCTCTGGTCCACAGCTGGTATAAGGACGGGGAGCAGATCCTGGCTTCAGTTCCAGGGCATATCGTGATGAAAGGTCGTGAACTCAGGATTGTCGCCAACGAGTTCAATGAAGGAACCTACACCTGCCGAGTGCATCGCCACGGCAACACCGTCACCGCCTCCTCCTGGTACATCCGGGTCAAGAACCAGGACTAGACCAGGACTAGACCAGGACTAGACCAGGACTGAACCAGGACTGAACCAGGACTGAACAAAGACTAAACAAAGACTAAACCAGGACTAAACCAGGACTAAACCAGGACTAGACCAGGACTAGACCAGGACTAAACAAAGACTAAACAAAGACTAAACCAGGACTAAACCAGGACTAAACCAGGACTAAACCAAGACTAAACCAAGACTAAACCAAGACTAAACCAGGACTAAACAAAGACTAAACAAAGACTAAACCAGGACTGAACCAGGACTGAACCAGGACTGAACCAGGACTAAACCAGGACTAAACCAGGACTAAACCAGGACTGAACCAGGACTAAACCAGGACTAAACCAGGACTAAACCAGGACTGAACAAAGACTAAACCAGGACTAAACCAGGACTAAACCAGGACTAAACCAGGTCTACATCAGGACTCAGTGTGGACACTCTCGTGGAGGCTGAGGTGAATATTTTGTGTCATGTTGTTGTTATGTTTGTGTCACAGACGGATTTGAACTGAGTCTTTATGAAAATAAACCTCTGCAAACTTTATTTACAAACTTTATTTCACTGAAATGAAGCAGATCTAAGGTTTAACAGAAAATACGACTGAGTCAAATCATGAAAATAAAGACAAGCTAACAGCTAGCATGACGCAGAGTCGCACAGTTTAGTCACATGTTTGAGCCGTTTCCTGACGACCAAACGTTTATTCATCTTTAAAGTGACATGAGACACAAACACAGGCTGTTTACAGAGGGGCCTCAGGAGGGGCCTCAGGAGGGGCCTCAGGAGGGGCCTCAGGAGGGGCCTCAGAAGGGGCCTATTCACAGCTTCATTGTTCTGAGTGTGTGTGTATTTCAATACTAAGGAACAGATTTGATACTTGATATTCGATACCACGATGATGATAAAAACAAAACTCTTTAGGCACGGTGATGTTCCACGTTAAATGTTGTACTTTGTGTTCTATTCCATGTGTGTTACGTGTGTGTTACGTGTGTGTTATGTGTGTGTTACATGTGTGTTACATGTGTGTTACATGTGTGTTACATGTGTGTTGTGTGTGTGTTGTGTGTGTGTTATGTGTGTAATCCTCAGTGTGCAGTAGTTCACACTGGTCTGTGTCTTATTCTTGTGACACAGACACATCAGAATAAACAGATTCAGGACAGACTCACTTATGTCAATGGGACTTTTTTTAGTATCGATACCTGTGAAAAATGAGGATCTAGTTTTGATACTCGTTTCAGTATCGAGTCTGTGTGTATCTGTGTGTGTGTCTGTGTGTGTGTGTCTGTGTGTGTGTCTGTGTGTGTGTGACTCGTCTCAGACCGTATCACTTCTGTGTCGGGTCCACTCTCCACGTCTGTGTCTGACCTTCATCTGCAGGTGTCCCTCTGACCTCTGACCTCAAGAAGTGACCCCTCCCACATCCACCATCGTCATGTCAACCTGCTGCGGCCAATCAGAGCGCAACAAAACAACAACGCCAGGGTGGTTCAGAGTGTGTTTATACGACAGGGTTGAGACTAACGACACGATTCAGTGTGATTCAGTGTGATTCAGTGTGATTCAGTGTGATTCAGTGTGATTCAGTGTGATAACATTAAAGAGAAATACAGAAAATAACAAATATGCTAATGCTAACACAATGTATGCTAGTAACGCAACATGAGTTAGCATGTTAATTAGCTTTTACATAGTTCATTTTTGTACTTTTTAAAAACTTATCACATGTTATTTATGAATACCTTTGACCTTTAACCTTTAGACTTGCACTGCTGCTGCACTGCCACACATGACCTGTAGGGGCAACATCCTGATTTTATTAAAGGACCAGCACCGGGCCAAACTAAAACAGGACAGAGGAAAAATAGACTGGTCCTGGTTCAGACCTGGTTTAGACCCGGTTTAGTCCTGGGTTAGACCTGGGTTAGACCTGGTTTAGTCCTGGTTTAGTCCTGGTTTAGGACTGGTTTAGTCTTAATGAAACTTACACCTGGTTCAGTTTTAGCTTCACAGATATAAACACTTGACAAACACTTAAACCCACTAACGGTGGGACCCGGTGGGACCCGGTGGGACCCGGTGGGACCCGGTGGGACCCGGTGGGACTTGGTCGGTCGAGTCCTTCCTGTTTCTTTGCACTGGCTCCATCTTGTGGTCACTGTGTGTCTTTACAGTCTCATAAATATGTTCAAAAGGTAAATTGTCACTCAGAGCACTTCATGAACTCTTCACATCCACGTGTCTTGTCCAAGGACACGACGGCACCATTCATCTGTAGGAGCTGGAATCAAACCACCAACCTCTGGGTCAGTGGGTCTGACCGCTCAGCTGATGTTTATGTGGAGAGCGGGATTTGAACCACCAACCGTCAGATCAGAGAGCACTGCACTGAGGCTCATGGGACTCAGGTCCCTGGGGAAAGGCCCGGCCACCAGGCGCTCGCTGTCGAGCACCTGCCCCAGGCCTGGCTCCAGGGTGGGGCCCCGGTGACTTAGCTGACCTTGTTCTTATGCTCATCATAAAGGTCTTCTGACCCGTCCCCTTGGACCTGTTTGCCATGGGCGACCCGACCAGGGGCATGAAGCCCCCGATAACAGAGCTCCTTGGGGTCCCACCGGAGGAGCTGGAGGACATGTCTGGGGTGAGGGAAGTGTGGGAGTCTCTGCTTAGACTGATGCCCCGTGCCCCGGATAAGAGGAAGAACATGGATGGATAATAGAGTCTGGAGTTCACCAGTAGAGGGAGCCCTCTGAGCACATGCCTCATGACCCTGCCACAGAGTCCCAGCGAAGAGGCTAAACCCGCCAAGAGGCTAAACCCGCCAAGAGGCTAAACCCGCCAAGAGGCTAAACCCGCCAAGAGGCTAAACCCGCCAAGAGGCTAAACCCGACATGGTTGGGTCCAGTTGGTCCATGATGCGACAGGTGAATGTCACAAAATGGCCGCCATGTCCTGAGACGTCTCTGACTCAAATGGAACTGGATTTGAAGTAAATTATTTAACTTAAGATAAAATATAAAAATAAAAAGTCCAAGGTTTTCACATTTTTTATTAAATTTAACAATTACGAAAATATTTTAAGGCGAATCTCCAAATCACCGACGAGTTCAAACCCGACGTGTGTTTGAAGGACTTTATACAAATGAGGGATTGATCACAATAATGTTCTTCAAAGTCCAGGTCCAGACCGGGTCCAGACCGGGTCCAGACCGGGTCCAGACCGGGTCCAGACCGGGTCCAGACCGGGTCCAGTCCTGGTCTGGGTTTTGGTCCTGCTTTAGTCCTTGATTCAGATCCTGTTTGGTCCAGTTTTGAATCCGATTTCCAAAAAAAAAAGGAATGCCATGTGATGTCAAGGTCAGAGGTCAGAGTTCAAGAAGGGGGCGTGGCTGCAGCACCTGTCCTTCAGAGCCTTAGCCCCGCCCCCAAAGAGTTGCCGTGGTTACATGCCCATCCTGATGCTCTGGATAATCTGGAAAATGGCTGCGAAAAGAAAGAGAAACATGTTTGATTCTGAGCAGCAGCAAAAGAAGTTAGACCCCGGTCCAGACCCCGGTCCTGACCCCGGTCCAGACCCCGGTCCAGACCCCGGTCCAGACCCCGGTCCAGACCGCGGTCCAGACCGCGGTCCAGACCGCGGTCCAGACCGCGGTGGGAGCTGTCTGTGGTGGTGCAGGTGTTTATCAGTTGGACTCTGACCTGTCGCTCTGTGAGAATCTGAACATGTTTGAGCAATAACAAGTGTTAGCCTGCGTTAGCATTAGAGGTGTGGATTGGCGTTGGCGCGTCGTTAGCTCGGTGCTGTTGGATCTGCGTGTACTCTGCGTGTACTCTGCGTGTACTCTGCGTGTACTCTGCGTGTACTCTGCGTGTACTCTGCGTGTACTCTGCGTGTACTCTGCGTGTACTCTGCGTGTACTCTGGACAGACCAGAGACTGCAGTGCCCGGGCGCTCTGACCTCACCGCTCTGACCTCACCGCTCTGACCTCACCGCTCTGACCTCACCGCTCTGACCTCACCGCTCTGACCTCACCGCTCTGACCTCGTTTGGTCGTGGGCTCAATAATCAGTCTTTAGTTTGTGTAAAGTCCTGGTTTAGTCCTGACCTGATCCACAGACGACGAAGATGAAGAGCGCCAACAGCCACGGGCCCACGCCTTTGTCCTCCAGACTCCTCTGTAACACAAAACAAGATCATTATTAATATTATTACTACACAAGAGATTACAGGTGTAACGGGGGTCTGCGGGGCCCCGCGGCGGGGGTCTGCGGGGCCCCGCGGCGGGGGTCTGCGGGGCCCCGCGGCGGGGGTCTGCGGGGCCCCGCGGCGGCCCTGTTTGATGCACTGACACTGCTGTGGTGGGAATCCAACCCTCAACTCCTCACGCCTCATTTAAATTTAAATACATTTAAATCCAGGTGAGCTTTGGGTGGATCCACTTCTTTTGTTGGTCTGGAGTTTCACTGAAACCTTTTAAAGCTCCATTATGTAACATTACTGCTCAGTCTGGTGGTTTAGGCTTAATGTCCATTTGATTTGACCTGAAGATTTTCACTGAGAATTTAAAGGTAATAAAAGACTTTGATTTGCCTCACGTCCTGTGTCCCGTGTCCTCTGTCCCGTGTCCTCTGTCCTCTGTCCCCTGTCCTCTCACCGTCTGCTCCGTTCTCTCGGTTTATCTCTTAAACAAACTCCTCGTGCTCAGAGCTGGACTTTGGTTTGATCTAATCAGAAAAAAGTAAAGATCTGCTCTTTTTTAAAATGCTGATTCCAGCTCGTTCTGTCTGCAGCGTCTGTGAAGATGATTTAAATAAACACAGTTTGGGATATTTCTGCTTATTTAAATGTGTGTAAAGTGTTTAAGGTGCAGAGTCTCTTTAAAAGTTTAGTTTCATTGTTTTTACAGAACGATGCTGTTTGTTCTTGGACATAAATGAGGCGGTTTAAAGACTCCAGTGTCTTTAAAGTTTGGATTTAATATAATTACACTTGCGCTCCGCGTCACAGTGGGTCACGTGTCTGTGTGACGTAGTGAAACACGTCGACTCGCCCGTAGACGTGATGACGTCAGCACGTGTTAAAGAGTTTGTGATCTCTAAACCTGCACATTTGACAGCTGCACGGCACATTTCTGTGCACGTCTGCTCAAAACAAAACACGTTTTACCTGTTTTTGGAGACTTTAATGGACATTTTTTCCTCTTCGTGACTTTTGTCCATTTATTTGTCTCCAGAGTTTAACTGTGACACACGCGCTCTTAGACTGTTTAAAAGTCATTTATGAAGCTTTTCTTAGTTTTAAAAATGCTAAATAGTAAAGAGGACAGTAGTTCTGTCTGTTCTACTGAGTTTGGATCAGTTTTACTCACTTTAAACACTTTAAAACCCTGGGACTCCAGTCTAAAGTGTTAAAAACATAAACCTGAGTGAGTGTGAGTCGTGTCGGACACTTTATCAGTCACTCCATCTCACTCCTGACACTTTAAACTCTTTTATTAGAGCTGTAAACCTGTCTCATCGGTCTCATCTGTCTCATCTGTCTCACCGTGGACTTGGTCACGTTCCCGCGCTGTGTGATGTTCTTGCTGTGCTTCTCGTTCGCCATCCGGATCCTCTGTTTGGCCACCATTTTGTGCTGGAGGTTCGGCTCGGTTTGGACTCGGTTTCGGTGCTTTTGGACGCGGTTTCGGAGCGTCTTTAGTCCCGGTGGAAGGCAGGGGAAGTGGGGACTTTACTCGTTTGTCTACGTACTCAAAAAGCCGGGACTCCTCCTCCAGAGCCGCCCCCGGAGCCGCCCCTGGAGCCGTAAAGCTGCGCGGGGAGAGCCGAGGGGATCCGGCGGGGCTCAGCTCATCATTATAACATCATTTAAACCGCTTTATAACAGGTTTAAATGTGTTTCTTTGATTTCAGTGTGGTTTTCAGACACTGGTACTGTCACTATATTATCGGTTTTATTACATTTTTCCAGGTTTATTTCTGAATGAGCTGTTGTTTTATTTTGAAACCGGAAGTGCGGTCCGTTTTGCGCTTTATCTTCAGCAGCTTCACACAAACAACACAAAACAAACGGACAAACTTCATTCATAAGTCACAATATTCAACATTATTCCTTTTCTCCCACGTTTAACTCCGAAATTAACTGTTTAAACCTGTTTTTTCTCCTTTAATTTGAACTATGACGCTGACGTGGCACTGCGGGACACGCCCCTCTTTTGTGCGTCGCATTTACGTCACTCCGCGGGTGTACGTCAGGCACGTAAACATGGCGCCCCCGGTCCCGCTGTTGGCAGGTGGGTCTGAATTAAAACTCTTTTAAAACTCATTTATGTGGGTTTAAAGCCTCACTGCGGGGCTTTTTGAGTGTTCGAATTAAACGTGACACAAAATGACCGCAGTTTGTTTAACTGTTGAATAAAAACAAAAAAATACAGAGGATCTAGTGTGGCAAATGAATCCCCTTTAGATTTATGACAGTTTAATGTTTACACTGAAATAACTCATGTAACATAAATGTGTCTGTGCCAACAAACGGACGAATCTAACACGAGGAAGCTAAAGATAAACTCGGCCTGTTTAATTTGAAAGTCAGTAAACACATTTTAATTAAAAGCGCGTTTTTTTCTGTGAGCCTGTCGTTTATTTGCGCTCACTTCTCGGCTCTTCAGATGTATTACGTTTCGTTATGAAGTTGATATTTGGAGCCAAGTGCATGTTTCCAGAGGGTTTACATTTCTGCCGAATTATAAATAAGCCTTTATTAAATCATAGTGTACACGGTGTTGTGTTGTGATGCACGACTTTAACGCGCAGAGGCGCATTTACAAAGTGAACGGGCTTCAGTGTAAGAGTTTGGAGCGCGTGTGTAACGATGGATTAAGACTTGAGCCTAAATCACACGATTGAAAATATGAACCAGAACTGAAGTGTTTGGCTAAAAAAGTCCAGATCTGTTTCATATAATGAGGTCCTCAGTGTCAACATTTAGAGAGGAGGACTGGTTTTAGCTCGAGTCTGTTTCTAAGCTCTTTTTGTGGATTGTGGAATGTTTTGGGAGGTTTTCACAGCCTCTTACAGTGTACACTCTTAATGTGTTTGTTAATATTTGAATCCTTTAAACTGTTTTTGTTCCAGTGCGAGGGTCTCTGGGCACCTCTCTGTTCTCTGGACCAAAGTGTGATCCTCATCCTGCTTTTCAGACGTGAGTCCAGCACCAGAGCCACACACAGAGAGTCGTTAGAACAGTGTTATAATGACACTTTAAACGCAGAGAGTCGTTAGAACAGTGTTATAACGACACTTTAAACACAGAGAGTCGTTAGAACAGTGTTATAACGACACTTTAAACACAGAGAGTCGTCAGAACAGTGTTATAACGACACTTTAAACACAGAGAGTCGTTACATATAAACACATTTAATCCTCCTTGTTTCTTCTTGTTTCTTCTTTCTCTGTTTTCAGAGATTCTGTCCCGAGTCGCTCTCTGTCCTTCAGTCGAGATGGGGCTCTATTCGCCTGGTGTAACTCCAAAGGGTCAGTCCTGGTTTAGTCCTGGTTTAGTCTTGGTTTATTCCTGGTTTAGTCCTGGTTTAGTCCTGGTTCAGTCCTGGTTCAGTCCTGGTTTAGTCCTGGTTTAGTCCTGGTTCAGTCCTGGTTCAGTCCTGGTTTAGTCCTGGTTCAGTCCTGGTTCAGTCCTGGTTCAGTCCTGGTTTAGTCCTGGTTTAGTCCTGGTTTAGTCCTGGTTCAGTCCTGGTTTTGTCCTGGTTTAGTCCTGGTTTAGTCCTGGTTTAGTCCTGGTTCAGTCCTGGTTCAGTCCTGGTTTAGTCCTGGTTTAGTCCTGGTTTAGTCCTGGTTTAGTCCTGGTTCAGTCCTGGTTTAGTCCTGGTTTAGTCCTGGTTTAGTCCTGGTTCAGTCCTGGTTCAGTCCTGGTTTAGTCCTGGTTCAGTCCTGGTTCAGTCCTGGTTCAGTCCTGGTTTAGTCCTGGTTTAGTCCTGGTTTAGTCCTGGTTCAGTCCTGGTTTTGTCCTGGTTTAGTCCTGGTTTAGTCCTGGTTTAGTCCTGGTTCAGTCCTGGTTCAGTCCTGGTTTAGTCCTGGTTTAGTCCTGGTTCAGTCCTGGTTTAGTCCTGGTTCAGTCCTGGTTTAGTCCTGGTTTAGTCCTGGTTTAGTCCTTATTAATAAACATATTTCCTGTCTTTGCAGAGTGCACGTGGTGAAGTGTGCAGACGGTTCAAAGGTCATGACCCTTGACCTCCCTAAAATGGTGCTGATCGAGTTTTCTCCTCAGAACAACATCCTGGCCACATGGCAACCGTACACAAGTAAGACGTGCACGGAACAGGCCCAAAGATCAGAACACGCATTAGAACACGTGAACTAAACAAAGGCTCCTGACATCTCCCTTTTTAGATGTACAAATATTTCTGTCCCTGTTTGATTTAGTCGAGTTTCATTTAATTTTTGTGTGTTTTTTTTGCTCCAGAGTCGGCTCAGAGCGCTCAGGGCGACGCCAACCTGCAGCTGTGGGACCTGAAGACTGGAGTCCTGCTCAAAGCCCTTTTCCAGAAGAAAGTGGAACTCTGGTCAGTCTGACACACGGGGAGGGCATCTGACACAATCTGACACACGGGGAGGGCATCTGACACAATCTGACACAGGGGGAGGAGTATGGGAGTGCGTCTGAGTGAAGGTGTTGATTGACAGGTGTCCCAGCTGGTCGGAGGACGAGGCCATCGCCGTGAGGAGCGTCAACAACGAGCTGCACTTCTACGAAAACAACGACTTCAGTAAAAAAAAAAAAAATAATAATTTACATTTTGAGTTTAAAATTCAAACTGTTTTTATGTTTATTTTAGACACAATCGCCAACAAACTGCACATGCAAAAAGTCTCAGACTACGCCCTGTCCCCCGGACCCCAGCCCAGCAAGGTCAGTCCTGGTCTAGTCCTGGTTCAGTCCTGGTTCAGTCCCGGTTCAGTCCTGGTCTAGTCCCGGTTCAGTCCTGGTTCAGTCCTGGTTCAGTCCTGGTCTAGTCCTGGTTCAGTCCTGGTTCAGTCCTGGTTCAGTCCTGGTCTAGTCCTGGTTCAGTCCTGGTTCAGTCCTGGTTCAGTCCTGGTTCAGTCCTGGTCCAGTCCTGGTTTAGTCCTGGTTCAGTCCTGGTCTAGTCCTGGTTCAGTCCTGGTTCAGTCCTGGTCTAGTCCTGGTTCAGTCCTGGTCTAGTCCTGGTTCAGTCCTGGTCTAGTCCTGGTTCAGTCCTGTCTCTGTCTGTAGATTGCCGTGTACGTCCCTGGCAGTAAAGGCGCTCCGTCCTTCGTGAGGTTGTACCAGTACCCCGTCCTGGGGGGTCCCACGGCGGCGCTCGCCAACAAGAGCTTCTTTAAGGCCGACAAAGTGGACCTGCAGTGGAACCGCAAAGGTGCGAGGGGGCGGGTCTAGGGACGAGACCACAGGCTGTACATGTCTCTGCACAGAGCTAACCTGCTAGCATACACTGTTTATATAAATGGACATAGTTAACGTGCTAGGCGCTACATTCTAAACAGGAAGTGATCATGGATGCACTTCCTGCTCCATCGACTCTGGCTCCAATTCACTTTCTATTGATAATCTGTGTCTCTCATTCTGGTCTTAAATGTTCGTATTAACCCTCTACATGATCCTGGGGTTTTTATTTCACTATTGTGTCTGTAAATCAAGATCTGAACATTAATAACAGACAAATCAGGTCCTTCTGTCCCCGAGGTCGCTCCTGTTAGCGTTAGCAACAGGTTTGATTGACAGTGTTGCTAAGCGCCCGCTCCCTGTGGTAGTTTAAACATGCACTGTGGGACTGTTCCACAGTCTGGTGTAAGCGGCAGATACTCCACCAGAAAAGTTACATAGTGGAGCTTTACTAAAACTACAGTTCTGTATCTCGGCCCAGTCCCACTGTGAGTCTGAAGTTTAACACAGAAATACACAAGAATATTCAGCTCCAGTGAGTCCAGAGCCTGCTGTCTGTGTTTATGTTTGTTTATCTGTTTGTTTATCCATCGTCAGCCTCTGCGGTGTTTTGTTTATCTGTTTGTTTGTTTATCTGTTTGTTTCTGTTTGTTTGTTTATCTGTTTGTTTGTTTATCTGTTTGTTTGTTTATCTGTTTGTTTGTTTATCTGTTTGTTTCTCTGTTTGTTTGTTTCTCTGTTTGTTTGTTTCTCTGTTTGTTTGTTTATCTGTTTGTTTGTTTACCTGTTTGTTTCTCTGTTTGTTTGTTTATCTGTTTGTTTGTTTATCTGTTTGTTTCTGTTTGTTTGTTTATCTGTTTGTTTGTTTATCTGTTTGTTTGTTTATCTGTTTGTTTGTTTATCTGTTTGTTTCTCTGTTTGTTTGTTTCTCTGTTTGTTTGTTTATCTGTTTGTTTGTTTACCTGTTTGTTTCTCTGTTTGTTTGTTTATCTGTTTGTTTGTTTATCTGTTTGTTTGTTTATCTGTTTGTTTGTTTACCTGTTTGTTTGTTTATCTGTTTGTTTCTCTGTTTGTTTGTTTATCTGTTTGTTTCTCTGTTTGTTTATCTGTTTGTTTGTTTATCTGTTTGTTTCTCTGTTTGTTTGTTTATCTGTTTGTTTGTTTATCTGTTTGTTTCTCTGTTTGTTTGTTTATCTGTTTGTTTGTTTACCTGTTTGTTTACCTGTTTGTTTGTTTACCTGTTTGTTTGTTTATCTGTTTGTTTGTTTACCTGTTTGTTTATCCGTCCTCAGCCTCTGCGGTCCTGGTCGTCGCCAGCACAGACGTGGATAAAACCGGAGCGTCGTATTACGGAGAACAGACCCTGCACTTCCTGAGCGTCACTGGAGAAACGGCTCTGGTGCAACTGCGTGAGTCAAGTACACTGTAGTACTACCGATACTACGAATACTAATAATACTGTGAATACTATGAGTACTACATAAACTAGAGCTGAGAACACAGACCGTTTATATAAATGGACAGAGCTAACACGCCGCCGCCGCCGCCTTCCAAACAGGAAGTGATGATCTGCACTTCAGCTCCATGGCTCCACGTCACTCTGTCGTCACTGGTGTTTGGTTTGTTCTGTGGTGACGTCACTCGGTCACTTCTTTACACTCTCCCCGTGACCCGCCCCGTGACCCGCCCCGTGACACGCCCCGTGACCCGCCCCGTGACACCCCCCGTGACCCGCCCCGTGACACGTGTCAGTGAATCAGAGTTTAGAGGAGCGGCTGGATTTGGGGAAAAGTACAAAGACGTTTAAATAACTTGAGTTTTTCTCATTAGTTTGATTTTCTTCTCCGGTGTGAACAAAGTCAGATTACTCACATCAGATGGAGCTGTTCATTTGCATAATCTGATTACTCCACAAATCAGATTATAGTCACATTTGATCATTCATACAGCACAGTGCTGTTTCCTCCTGTAAACCTGAGCATGACTCCGCCCTCTCTCTGTCCCTGACCCCTCCCTCTGACCCCTGGCCCCTCCCTCTGACCCTGACCCCTCCCTCTGTCCCCTGGCCCCTCCCTCTGTCCCTGACCCCTCCCTCTGTCCCCTGGCCCCTCCCTCTGTCCCTGACCCCTCCCTCTGTCCCCTGGCCCCTCCCTCTGACCCTGACCCCTCCCTCTGTCCCTGACCCCTCCCTCTGTCCCCTGGCCCCTCCCTCTGTCCCTGACCCCTCCCTCTGTCCCCTGGCCCCTCCCTCTGACCCTGACCCCTCCCTCTGTCCCCTGGCCCCTCCCTCTGGCCCCTCCCTCTGTCCCTGACCCCTCCCTCTGTCCCCTGGCCCCTCCCTCTGACCCTGACCCCTCCCTCTGTCCCCTGGCCCCTCCCTCTGACCCCTCCCTCTGTCCCTGACCCCTCTCTCTGACCCCTGGCCCCTCCCTCTGACCCCTGCCCTTACAGAAAAGGCGGGTCCGATCTACGATGTGGCGTGGAGTCCGAGCTGTTCAGAGTTCTGTGTGGTGTACGGGTTTATGCCCGCCAAAGCCACGGTCTACAACCTCAACTGTGACCCAGTGTTTGACTTTGGAACAGGCCCACGGAACGCCGCCTACTACAGGTACTGCTACTACTACTACTACTACTACTACTACTACTACTACTACTACTACTACTACTACTACAGGTACTACTACTACTACTACAGGTACTACTACTACTACTACAGGTACTACTACTACTACTACAGGTACTACTACTACTACTACAGGTACTACTACTACTACTACTACTACTACTACAGGTACTACTACTACTACAGGTACTACTACTACTACTACTACTACTACAGGTACTACTACTACTACTACTACTACTACTACTACTACTACTACAGGTACTACTACTACTACTCCTGTTACTACTACTGCCATTGTCCTGTCTGAAGTGTGTGTGCTTCAGTCCTCAGGGCCACATCCTGGTCCTGGCCGGGTTTGGGAACCTTCGAGGACAGATGGAGGTTTGGGACGTCAAGAAATACAAACAGGTAAACAACTGTGATCACCATAGCAACAGGTAAACTGTGATCACCATAGCAACAGGTAAACAACTGTAATAAATATATAACTACAATAAATACAAGAAACACAAAAAGCAACAAACTGCACTGCTGAAAAACCAGTGACATGAAACTGACCAGAGTCAGGAACAGGGACGCACCTGTATCACACCGACAGGGACGCACCTGTATCACACCGACAGGGACGCACCCGTATCACACCGACAGGGACGCACCCGTATCACACCGACAGGGACGCACCTGTATCACACCGACAGGGACGCACCCGTATCACACCGACAGGGACGCACCTGTATCACACCGACAGGGACGCACCCGTATCACACCGACAGGGACGCACCCGTATCACACCGACAGGGACGCACCCGTATCACACCGACAGGGACGCACCTTGTACCTGTGCAGGTGTGTTACATGTGTGTGTTTGTACCTGTGCAGGTGTGTTACATGTGTGTGTTTGTACCTGTGCAGGTGTGTTACATGTGTGTGTTTGTACCTGTGCAGGTGTGTTACATGTGTGTGTTTGTACCTGTGCAGGTGTGTAAACCGCAGGCGCCTGACTCCACCCACTTCTCGTGGGCGCCTGATGGCGAGCACGTTGTCACGGCGACCTGCTCTCCGCGGCTGCGTGTGTCTAATGGTTTTAAAGTGTGGCATTATTCGGGCGCTGTGCTGCACCAATGGGACGCTCAGGAGGCGGAGCTATGGGAGGTACGCTGGCAGGACGCCCCCTATGGACGATACCCCGAACGACCAATCACCACCCAGACCACGCCCACTGCCCTGGGCTCCACACAAGCTCCGCCCACTCAGGCCTATCGCCCCCCTGCCCTCCGACACCTGCCCCCGACCGCCTCGAGTAAACTGGTGAGATATTTTTAATACTACTACTACTACTACTGCTACTACTGCTACTACTACTACTACTACTGCTACTACTACTACTACTACTACTGCTACTACTACTACTACTACTGCTACTACTACTACTACTACTACTGCTACTACTACTACTACTACTACTACTACTACTACTACTACTACTGCTACTACTACTACTACTACTGCTACTACTACTACTACTACTGCTACTACTACTACTACTACTGCTACTACTACTACTACTACTACTACTACTGCTACTACTACTACTACTACTACTACTGCTACTACTACTACTACTGCAGTGCACTCTGAAGTACATGTACATGTACAGCTGCCAAACTGGGTCCAGGACCAGTTTGGACCAGAGTCTTGGAGTTAATATTAACAGTGTTTATTTCAGTGTGGAAATAACAGTGTTCAGTTTGTCTAAGGTTGTGTTGTGTTATATTGTTGTGTTGTGTTGTGTTGTATTATGTTGTGTTGTATTGTATTGTGTTATATTGTTGTGTTGTGTTGTATTATGTTGTATTATGTTGTGTTGTGTTATATTGTTGTGTTGTGTTATATTGTTGTGTTGTGTTGTGTTGTGTTGTATTATGTTGTGTTGTATTGTATTGTGTTATATTGTTGTGTTGTGTTGTATTATGTTGTATTATGTTGTGTTGTGTTATATTGTTGTGTTGTGTTATATTGTTGTGTTGTGTTATATTGTTGTATTGTGTTATATTGTGTTGTGTTGTATTGTGTTATATTGTTGTATTGTGTTATATTGTTGTATTGTGTTATATTGTTGTATTGTGTTATATTGTGTTGTGTTGTATTGTGTTATATTGTTGTATTTTGTTATATTGTGTTGTGTTATATTGTGTTATATTGTTGTGTTGTGTTGCAGCACGAGGACGAGCCTCCTCAGAACATGAGACCAGGATCCTCAGACAAGAACCTGTCCAAGAACGCTCTGAAGAACCAGAGGAAGAGAGAGGCCAAGAAGGCAGCCAAACAGGTCAGGACCAGACTGGACCAGACCAGGACCAGACCAGGACCAGACCTGGACCAGGACCAGACCAGGACCAGAACTAAACCAGGACTGAATTGTATTTATATTTTTCAGGAGGCTAAAGAGTCAGACCCCGCCCCCACCTCCAACAGCCAATCAGAATCAGAGCCCAGTGCTGTCAGCCAATCAGAGCCGAGCACCGGAGACCCTGAGACGGACAAGAAAATCAAGAACCTCAAAAAGGTTCAGAGTCTCTGCTCCTTTAGAACCTCCAGACCTCAGACCTCAGACCTCAGGCCTCAGGCTGAAGGCCACATTTTATATTTATGTTTTATTTTTTATTTTGTTTCAGAAACTCAAAGCCATCGATGAGCTGAAAGAACAACAGGCGTCTGGGAAAGTCCTACAGAAAAACCAGGTACGAGTTTAGTCCAGATTTAGACCCGGTCTAGACCCGGTCTAGACCTGATTTAGACCTGGTTTAGATCTGGTTCAGACCCGGTCTAGACCTGGTTTAGACCTGGTTTAGACCTGGTTTAGTCCTGGTTCAGACCCGGTCTAGACCTGGTTTAGTCCTGGTTTAGACCCGGTTCAGACCCGGTCTAGACCTGGTTCAGACCCGGTCTAGACCTGGTTTAGACCCGGTTCAGACCCGGTCTAGACCTGGTTTAGACCCGGTCTAGACCTGGTTCAGACCTGGTTCTTGTTTCGCAGGTGGAGAAGTTGCAGAAGGAGGCTCAGTTGTTGAAGGAGTTGGAGCAGCTGACTCTGGGCTGACCTTTGACCCTCGACCGCTTACCCCTAACCCCACAGGCACCGGTGAGGTGCATCGTGGGAATTGGACTTCGCTTGTGGATTTTCTTTGATTCAAATAAAACAACAGTTGTTCAGATGGTTCTATGCAAACGCCGCGAGGAGGAAACTGTACGGTGTCATTTCACAAGAAAAGCCTGGGCTGTGTACGGCTTCAAAATAAAAGTCTCTGCTGCTCCATCTCTGAAGGTTTTGTGTTATTATTTTAGTCCTGGTTCAGTCCTGGTTCAGTCCTGGTTCAGTCCTGGTTTAGTCCTGGTTCAGTCCTGGTTTAGTCCTGGTTCAGTCCTGGTTTAGTCCTGGTTCAGTCCTGGTTTAGTCCTGGTTCAGTCCTGGTTCAGTCCTGGTTCAGTCCTGGTTTAGTCCTGGTTTAGTCCTGGTTCAGTCCTGGTTTAGTCCTGGTTCAGTCCTGGTTCAGTCCTGGTTCAGTCCTGGTTCAGTCCTGGTTTAGTCCTGGTTCAGTCCTGGTTTAGTCCTGGTTCAGTCCTGGTTCAGTCCTGGTTCAGTCCTGGTCCAATCCAGACCTGAGTCTGACCTGATGTAAACACAGAACACGTCTGAAAACAACAGTGTGTAACTTTGATGATGCCATAAGATTAAAGCCACACTGCGGAAAATTTTCTGTGGAGTTACATGAATTTGTTGTTCTGTTAAATATGAGGTATTAAAGGGGATGTTGTATTAAAGGGGAGGTATTTACTTCTGTGTTGTATTAACTGTGACATATTTAAATCTCCATGTTTAATTTATTGTTTTCAAAATGTTATATTCACCCAAAACAACAAATTAAAATGTTTTAGAGCGTCAAAAATGAAAATGAAACTTATGAGTCTCCTCTCCATTTGCTCTCTGTGCTAAGCCCCTCCCCCTTCAGAGCACTAATGAAACTCCTGCACATCACACCGGGTTTGTTGCGTCATAGTGCACAGTTTGTGTCATGTTTTTATTTATGGAGGATTGTCGTGTGGAGTGTGGGTGATGTGGACTTGTGGGCGGAGCCTCGTACATGGGTGATGTAGGCTTGTGGGCGGAGCCTCGTACATGGGTGATGTAGGCTTGTGGGCGGAGCCTCGTACATGGGTGATGTAGGCTTGTGGGCGGAGCCTCGTACATGTTCATACTGCTAAACATAAGAGGATTCGAAAAGTTCCTGGGAGAGATCTCTAGATTATTCAAACATGGATGACTAAAATCTCAGTTTTTTATGTTATAACACACAGATACAACAAGAACGATACAAAATATAGACTCTGCAGATCCTCTTATCGCCCTTAGTTTAATTTATCATAGTTTATTTTAACATTATTAAGCAGGTTCCTAGTTAATTCTGTTCACTGTATAAAATAATAATGATAATAAAATAATAATAATAATAATAATAATAATAATAATAATAATAATAATAATAATAATAATAATAATAATAATAATAATAATAATAATAATAATAATAATATAAAAGCATAAACATTGACACTTTCATAGAGTAAATATATAAATATTGTTTCTGTTCAGGCGCTCGCGGGGCGCCTTGTCTCGCGCTTATCTTCCCTCAGGACCCCGCGCACTTCCTTTTCCGCCATCTTTGCTTCATTCGTGCAGGTAAAGATCCGCCATGTCTGAACAAAAACACTGAATTAACTCTACGTTTCTCCGCCATCCGCGCTCCATAAACCCCGCGGCGGCTCCGGGGCAGCCTCCGGTAACGCGCCCGGGAGTTTAGTGTTTGTTGCTGAAGCGATGGCGGAGATTTGAGGCGGATTGTGCTAACGCCGGGCTAACGGCGAGAGCGGAGCCGGGGACGGACACTCAGACCCGGGCAGCGTCTGTGGCTCCTGCCGGTGTGTTTACCCGGCTCCGCTCCGCCGGATCACCGCTGTGTCATGTGGAGTTTATATCTGAATGAAGCGGCGGGTTGTGTTTGATAAATGTGATAAATGTGATAAATGTGATAAATGTGGAGTAGAAACGTCCCAAACAGACTCTGCACGCGCGCGTCATGAGCCTCAAACTGTGAATCTGTCAGATTTTCATTTTTAAAGGAGTTTCTTTTGTGTTTCAGGGGACACGCACCTGAAGTTTGTAAACATGCCTGGAAGGTGAGTCTGGAACACTTTAAACACGTAGAAGCAGCTGATGGCGCAGATTGGCAGCCTGTCTTCTGTCCATCTGCCCCAGGGCGGCTGTGGCTCCAGCTGTGGAGCTTTAGAGGCTGTAAATCTCAACAAAGTGAAATGAATGAGGCTGAACGAGCAGGACAATAGAAACTCCAGTGTTTTTAGTGTTTTAGGCCTAAAAACGTGTGAGTGTGTGTGTGAGGTCTGTGGGTGTGAGTGTGTGAGGCCTGTGTATTCTGTGTGTATCATGTACGTTTTCATGACATCTGTATATAAACGTACGGTGTGCGTCTCAGACTATGGAGTAAGGCGATCTTCACCGGGTACAAGCGCGGCCTGAGGAACCAGCGCGAGCACACGGCTCTGCTCAAACTCGAGGGCTGTTACACACGAGACGAGGTCGACTTCTACCTGGGCAAACGCTGCGCCTACGTCTACAAGGCCAAGAAGTGAGTACCATAAATACTACAGTGAAATTACTACAGGCGCTGTGCATATGTCTGAAACAGGGGTCGTGACCTTTAACACGCAAAGAGCCATTTGGACCCAGTTTCAACGGAAAATAAAACACTGAGCGCCGCAAACACTTTCTGATCTAAAATGAAGATAACACTGTGTATAATAATAATAATAATAATAATAATAATAATGTAACGGAATAATGTACTTTTCTCTTCACGGACTGGACTTTTACACGTGGCAAAAATAAGTTAAGTGCATAAAAATACAACTCATCAGAGGGAGGTCTGCGCTGGTTTCTTCTTTTCTTCTTGTTCACGTTTGTTTCTTTCATAAATCTCTAAATCTTATCTTTTAATCTCGGTGCTTATTAAGTTTTCATCGCCTCGTTCACTTTTCCTCATGTCACACAGAGCGGACTCAGACTCAACTGTGGAGACAAACTCATGTTTAAGTTGGACTCCTGGTGTCTGTTAAATTCATCTTTCTTTTTCTAGGAGGTCGTAGTCTCTTCTGGCCTTTTCTCCTTTGTTAAAAATCTCTCCACAGACTTTTGTTTTGGCTCATTTTCAGTCTCTCGTGGCTCTACTTTTGTGCGTCGTGTCTGATGTGTTAGACCTGATACGTCGTCGCAGAATCAAGAGCAGATCTATCACAGATATAATAAACTTATCACTACATCAAATAGATTTCTGTGGCGATTTCCTCTCAGGATTTTCATGTTGTACGAACGAGTTTATTAGTGCGTCATTAGGGACGGGCCAAAGTTACATCAGAGAAGATCCTCCTGCTCCTGACCCTCTGCACAGCGTCTGAATCAGGGCTGTGTCTTTACACAGGACTGTGTGTGTCTGTCTGTCTGTCTGTCGGGGTGTCTGAGGTGTGAGCAGTGTTGTTTTTAACATTGTTGTTTTTAACATTGTTGTTTTTAACATTGTTCCGCGAGTGACGCTTATTTTGATCAACGAAAAATAAGAAAATATAATTTTATTTTAATATTTCAAGATCATAATAATCTTCCAATTAAAAAAAAACTAACACAAATAAAATACTCTTGATTTAAATATTTAAAATGTATTTTCTCAAGCCGCGCAGAGCCGCAGTGTAAGGATGAAAGAGCCGTCAAGAAGAAGTAAAAGTACTTCAGATACTCTGGGTGTGAGGGGGTGTGGGGGGTCGAGGACGAGGGGGATGATCAGGTTTAGTCTTTTGGGGCTGAGTCTGAAAATGTAAAATGGCGACAGAAGTTTAATAATCCACATGAATCTGTAGAAATAATCCACATGAATCTTTAAACTCGTGCTCTGGGGCTGATCGTCCGTCGTGGCTCTGGACACGTGGGCTGATCTGTTTTCAAGTGTTTTATTTTCCGATGTTTTGGTCACATTTCCGTGCGTTTTGGTGTTTCTCCATCTCATGGTTTTTAGAGTTTTGTTACTTTCACCAGTGGATTTTGACTCTTGAGCTCAGCGTTTGCAGAAGAAACATCACGAGAAAGATGAATATTACAAAAGAAATGTGAAGGCCTCCTCCAGCACTCTTCTAATCATCCCTCTCTCCTCACCCTCCTCCTCACCTGTGTGTTGTTTTCACAGGAACACAGTGACCCCTGGTGGTAAACCCAATAAAACTCGTGTGATTTGGGGTAAAGTGATGAGGGCCCATGGCAGCAGTGGGATGGTGCGCGCCAAGTTCAACAGGAACCTGCCGGCCAAAGCCATCGGACACCGCATCAGAGTGGTGAGGTTTTATTATTAAAGTGTGTTTATCCTAAAACGCCACATCAGTGGTGAAGTTTTATTATAAAACACCTTGTCAGGTGGTGTTTCTCGTACAGGACAGCTGCAGTGGGACAAAATCCTGATCTTTTGGCATCACAGTTCATGTAAACTTAGCATCTTGATGTTGTTTTGAGGAAACTGCTTCATTGTAATTGGTTAGATTCACCTGTCACTCAAAGTATCACTGAGACTGACCAATCAGAGGAGAGTGTGAGCAGAGGTTGAGATTTAATGACCGAGAAACTCAGACGTAAACTTAATGAGCTGAGGCTCATGTGGCTGCGCAGACACTTAAACCTCAGGCTCTGATTGGCTGAGCTGGACTTTTTCAGTTTGCCTGTTTAATGTGAGTTGTCTCTGGTCTGAGGTTCTGGTCTTGGGCCTGAGGTTCTGGTCTGGGGCCGCAGTCGTGTTGTGTCTAAATGTTCTGGTCTCACTTGTGCCTGTTTGTCTTTCAGATGCTGTACCCTTCACGAGTCTGAGGAAAAAACTGGTTTATTTGTAAATAAATGAACGAGGTTCAAATTCTGCCTCCTGTCGTCACTTCCACCCACGCACGCACACACACACATATATACACGGATCAGTTTAATCTGTAATACAAACGTAAAAGCCTCAGAGCAGTGGGAATGTTTTTAAAACTCGAGTTTTACTAAAGTCGACTCCAAAGTTTCATCCTCCTGAGGCAATAAACTCAAAATGAGACAAAACCACAATAAAATACTTTTATTTTTAGTGAGTCCAACTTTTCAAAAACGCGTCTTTTTACAGCAACAACTTTTACAACAGAAGGTCCAACTCCTGGACCTGGTTTAGTCCTGGTCCAGGCCCAGGACTAAACCAGGTCTGTAGTGTCGTTTTTATAAATTTATTTACAGCTCAGACTTTGTACAAGTTTCATTAAAAAGACCCACAGCGCCCCCCAGTGTCCAACACAGAGACAGCTCCAGATCAGAGTTTCATAAATGAAGTTCATTTGTCCTAAAGTCAGAACTTGAGGACGGTGACGTTTCACTGGTTTTGTACAAATTAAACTTAAGTGTTTTTATTTTTCAGTAAATATTTCTGTGAATCTCATGATCGAGACTTTGAGCCTCGACAAAAAGAATTTAAATAATAAGTCTGTAAAAATCTGCTTCGACTAAACATTTACACCGAAATAAAATGGACAAACATGAAAAGCCCAGCGCTAAGACGGGGCCGCACCTGTCAGAGGGGCCCCAGGGGTGACCGGGTCCAAACGATCAGAAGCAGAACTTTTTACGAGGGTTGGATCAATGTAGACTTATTTGTGCTGATTTTTTCATGTTTAAAACTTGTCCATGAGTTTAAATCTAAGTAAAAATTAAACTTTTCAAGCTTTAAAAATAAAATCGATCGATATCACCCAGGTCTGTGTTTACACAAACTCACTGTGAGCAGAAAGTTTAAGGACCAGGTCTGGACCGGGTCTGGACACACCGACACCAGCATGGTCCAGTGTGTGGTTTGTAGATGTTTGTTTTTGTAGATGTTTGTGTGTGTTTTGTTTGTTTGTGTTTGTTTTTGTTTGTAGATGTTTGGTCTGGTCTCCTGGTCCAGTCGCTCTGACGGGTCGCGTCCTGTCGACAGGTGCACACGTGTAGTCTGTGACGTGATTGGTTCGTTTAAACTGGTTTAGCCTGAGTTAGCTCGTAGCATTAGCGTCGTTTTAAACCTTATTTCCTAAAATAACTTAAACGTTACATTTACATGATTTACAAAAGTACAAACTGAAGTGTTTAAAATCCAAATATCAGCTTTAAAATAGACACTAGTGAGTTAAACACGCCCCATCACCTGAAGCTCAGTGGTTCAAACCTCACCTGAACCTGCTGTCGTGTCCTTGTGCAGGACACTCCTGCACTTCAGGGTTGAGGGTTTGAAGCTGAAGTTTAGTGTCAAACGTGACTCCGCCCACAGCCCCAGAGAAACTTTACACATGCAACCAGAGTAAACTCAGGCTCAAGTGAACCGAGCCCAGAGCCGCCGAGCCCAGAGCCGCCGACCCGGGGCCCCGAGTCTGGGGCCGAGCCCAGAGCCGCCGAGCCTGGAGCCCAGCCTCAGAGGGGAGGGGGGTGTCTAAGGCTAATGCTTAAGGCCTGTCCAGCCTCTGTCCGTCTGCCCCGAGGCGGCTGTGGCTGACACCAGGAGGAGGCGGGGCGTGCAGTGAGAGCGGCCAATCAGCAGCCAGGAAATGCCAGCGCCAAACCAAAGAGCCAATCAGGTGTGAGGCTGTTGAAGGGAACGCCCCTTACCTTTGCTTAGCAACGCTGTCAGTCAAACCTGTTGCCAGGGCTAGTGGGCGTGGCCTCGGGGAAAGAAGGCACCTGATTGGTCTGTTAATGTTCACAACTTAAACATAAAACTATGATCAGGTTTTTAGAGTCATGGGTTTAAATGTAAACAGCACAGCCCCAGACTCCCGTCTCCTGTCCCCTCCCCCTGTCCCCCTGTCCCCTCCTCCTGTCCTCCAGTCCCCCCCCCCCCCCCCCTGTCCCCTCCTCCTGTCCCCTCCCCCTGTCCCCCGTCCCCTCCCCGTATCCTCTGTGTCTTGTGTCTGCTCTTCGTCCAAATCCATCAAAGTCTTCGTTGTTTAAAAGCGTTTAAAATCCGAGTGTTCCTGAAGTCGTGCGTGAGGTGGACTGAGCGTGTGCAGTGGCGCCGTGACATCACATGGAGGGGGGGGGCGTGGCTGTGGTGCTGGTCGTCGTGGTAACAGAGTGACGGGGTGGGGCCAGCTGCAGCAGCGCACTGACCGTCCCCGCCACCAGAGGGAGTCCCTTCTCCTCCAAAATGTGCAGCGGCAAACACAGCTGGCTCTGAAGAAGAGAGAGAGTTAGACCTGGTCTAGACCTGGTCTAGTCCTGGTTCAGTCCTGGTTCAGTCCTGGTTTAGTCCTGGTTCAGTCCTGGTCTAGTCCTGGTCTAGTCCTGGTCTAGTCCCGGTCTAGTCCCGGTCTAGTCCCGGTCTAGTCCCGGTCTAGTCCCGGTTTAGTCCCGGTTTAATCCCGGTCTAGTCCCGGTCTAGTCCCGGTCTAGTCCTGGTCTAATCTTGGTTTAGTCCTGGTTTAGTCCCGGTTTAGTCCTGGTCTAGTCCCGGTCTAGTCCTGGTCTAATCTTGGTTTAGTCCTGGTCTAGTCCTGGTCTAGTCCTGGTCTAATCTTGGTCTAGTCCTGGTCTAGTCCTGGTCTAGTCCTGGTCTAATCTTGGTCTAGTCCTGGTCTAGTCCTGGTCTAGTCCTGGTCTAGTCCTGGTCTAATCTTGGTCTCGTCCTGGTCTCGTCCTGGTCTCGTCCTGGTTCAGTCCTGGTCTAGTCCTGGTCTAGTCCTGGTCTAGTCCTGGTCTAGTCCCGGTCTAGTCCCGGTTTAGTCCCGGTTTAGTCCCGGTTTAGTCCCGGTTTAATCCCGGTCTAGTCCCGGTCTAGTCCCGGTCTAATCTTGGTTTAGTCCTGGTCTAGTCCTGGTCTAGTCCTGGTCTAGTCCTGGTCTAATCTTGGTCTAGTCCTGGTCTAGTCCTGGTCTAGTCCTGGTCTAATCTTGGTCTCGTCCTGGTCTCGTCCTGGTCTCGTCCTGGTCTCGTCCTGGTCTAGTCCCGGTTTAATCCCGGTCTAGTCCCGGTCTAGTCCTGGTCTAATCTTGGTTTAGTCCTGGTCTAGTCCTGGTCTAGTCCTGGTCTAATCTTGGTCTAGTCCTGGTCTAGTCCTGGTCTAGTCCTGGTCTAGTCTTGGTCTCGTCCTGGTCTCGTCCTGGTCTAGTCCTGGTCTAGTCCCGGTTTAGTCCCGGTCTAGTTCTTTCAACAAAGAGGAAACACAGTTAGTGCAGAAAAAGGTCCAGGTGGTTTTATTTTGAAAAGGCCTCAGAGGAAACCACTAAACTCTAAAAAGCCCCAGTGCGGGACATTACGTGACATTAGAACAGCGTTAAAGCCGCAGTGCGGGACACCAGCCCTAAAACGAAAGAATCTCACACAAAAAAAACGAGAGAAGTGAACGAGTGAAAGGCAGAACGTCTCTGCTGAGTCTGAAAAAAACACTGGGAAAAGTCCAGAGGCACAAGAGGTTTAACAAGGATCCATGTGTGTCAGATGCCCTCCCCGTGTGTCAGATGCCCTCCCCGTGTGTCAGATGCCCTCCCTCTCGGTCACAGGAGTTGGACGTAGACGGCGCACAGCAGAGACATGATTGACAGGTAGAACAGAGCGAATCCGGCCAGGTGAGCCTCAGGTGAGAGAGGGGGCGGAGCTAAGCGCAGGTCGGGTGGGTCGAGGCTGAGGAGGCGGAGCTCTCCTGTGGTGATGTCATCGGCGGAACAGACGGGCGCCTTCGTGATTGAGGTCAAAACGAAATGAGGCGGGAAAAAAAAACGGGAAAAAATGTGGAACAAAAGAAAACATGAAAAAAGGAGGAACAAAAGGAACGAAGGATGAGAAACGAGAGAGAAAACAGCAGAGTTAGAGCGGAGAAACCCAGATGCCCTACCATGAGCCCACAGAGAGGCCCCGCCCACATCACCTGACTGGAGCATCAGACCAAATCACTCACCTGAGCCAGAGTCAGAGCCAAAGAGCCAGAGTCAGAGAGACAAAGAGCCAGAGTCAGAGAGCCAAAGAGCCAGAGAGCCCAGTGTAGTTTTTTATTCTGGTATTTAAAGGCTTAGGTACAGTCTGCTCTATGGTCTGTGGTCAGGTGAGGGTCTGTGATTGGTCAGTTGTGTCTCAGGTGTCTGGAGGCCTGTGATTGGTCAGTTGCGTCTCAGGTGTCTGGAGGCCTGTGATTGGTCAGTTCTCAGGTGAGTCTCACCTGTGGGACTCCGATGCGACGACACGCCTCCAGGAAGTTCTCCACGTTCCTGCGACACTTCGCCATTGTAAGTTTGGGCTGAAGAGAGAGAGGGGCGAGAAAAGGGCGAGAGAGGTTTAAATACACTGAGGAGAGAGGGTGTAGGTGTATATGGCTCCGTAGTATTAGTAGTAAATATAGTAGTAGTAGTAGTAGTAGTAGTAGTAGTAGTAGTAGTAGTAGTAGCAGTACTCACCACAGCAGGGGAGGGCACATGGATACTGGGCACTGATCGGGGTCGGACGTGATTTGCCAAATGGCACAAAACAACTCCATCTGTGAGAGCCGCTCCCAGGTCTGTGGGCAGCGCCACCTTCAGGCGAGCCTCAATGTTCTGAAAAAATACACACAACAACATGGACGGCACGTTTACGCCACAGTGTGAGTCTGGTACCACGGCCGACCTCAGATCTGACCGTTCAGTGTGTGTGTACATGTGTGTATGTACTTGTGTGTACGTGTGTGTATACTTGTGTGTACTTGTGTGTACTTGTGTGTACTTGTGTACCTTCCGGAGCTGCTCCACCAGCTCTGCGTCTTGTCCCTCCAGGGCGGGGCTCTTCTCTGGGGCCGGGGCTGATTCACCTGAAACACACCTCTGTTCAACTAAACGCACAACAACCAGTGTGTGTCACTGTCTCTGAACAGACACAAGTCCAAATGTTACACACTTTAGCTCCATCCACTCTGGCTCCAATTCACTTCCTGTGTATAAACTCTGTCCTCTCTCTGTCCTCTCTCTGTCCCCTCTCTGTCCCCTCTCTGTCCCCTCTCTGTCCTCTCTCTGTCCCCTCTCTGTCCCCTCTCTGTCCCCTCTCTGTCCCCTCTCTGTCCCCTCTCTGTCCCCTCTCTGTCCTCTCTCTGTCCCCTCTCTGTCCCCTCTCTGTCCTCTCTCTGTCCCCTCTCTGTCCTCTCTCTGTCCCCTCTCTGTCCTCTCTCTGTCCCCTCTCTGTCCCCTCTCTGTCCTCTCTCTGTCCCCTCTCTGTCCCCTCTCTGTCCCCTCTCTGTCCCCTCTCTGTCCCCTCTCTGTCCCCTCTCTGTCCTCTCTCTGTCCCCTCTCTGTCCTCTCTCTGTCCTCTCTGTCTCTGTCCTCTCTCTGTCCTCTCTGTCCTCTCTCTGTCTCTTCAGACTCATTCTGGTCTTAAATGTTCGTATTAACCCTCTACATGATCCTGGGGTTTTTATTTCACTATTGTGTCTGTAAATCAAGATCTGAACATTAATAACAGACAAATCAGGTCCTTCTGTCCCCAGGGTCGCTCCTGTTAGCGTTAGCAACAGGTTTGATTGACAGTGTTGCTAAGCACCAGCTCCCTGCAAAATATTCAACAGCCTCGCTCCTGATTGGCTCTTTGGTTGCTATGATACTCGTGGTCTCTCCACCTGCTCTGGCCTCCATGAGCTTCATTTGGAGCTGAAGCTGCGACGTCACACTCAGGACACGTCTATACAGACTGTGTGTGTGTGTGTACCTCTCCTCTTGTGTGTGTGTGTGTGTACCTCTCCTCTTGTGTGCGTGTGTGTACCTCTCCTCTTGTGTGGGTGTGTGTGTACCTCTCCTCTTGTGTGGGTGTGTGCGTGTGTACCTCTCCTCTTGTGTGTGTGTGTGCGTGTGTACCTCTCCTCTTGTGTGTGTGTACCTCTCCTCTTGTGTGTGTGTACCTCTCCTCTTGTGTGTGTGTACCTCTCCTCTTGTGTGTGTGTACCTCTCCTCTTGTGTGTGTGTGTGTGTGTGTACCTCTCCTCTTGTGTGTGTGTGTACCTCTCCTCTTGTGTGTGTGTACCTCTCCTCTTGTGTGTGTGTGTGCGTGTGTACCTCTCCTCTTGTGTGTGTGTGTGCGTGTGTACCTCTCCTCTTGTGTGTGTGTGTGCGTGTGTGTACCTCTCCTCTTGTGTGTGTGTGTGTGTACCTCTCCTCTTGTGTGTGTGTGTGTGTACCTCTCCTCTTGTGTGTGTGTGTGTGTGTACCTCTCCTCTTGTGTGTGTGTGTGTGTGTGTGTGTGTACCTCTCCTCTTGTGTGTGTGTGTGTGTACCTCTCCTCTTGTGTGGGTGTGTGTGTACCTCTCCTCTTGTGTGTGGGGGTGTGTGTGTACCTCTCCTCTTGTGTGTGTGTGTGTGTACCTCTCCTCTTGTGTGTGTGTGTGTGTGTGTGTACCTCTCCTCTTGTGTGTGTGTGTGTGTACCTCTCCTCTTGTGTGTGGGGGTGTGTGTGTACCTCTCCTCTTGTGTGTGTGTGTGTGTACCTCTCCTCTTGTGTGGGTGTGTGTGTGTACCTCTCCTCTTGTGTGTGTGTGTGTGTACCTCTCCTCTTGTGTGTGTGTGTGTGTACCTCTCCTCTTGTGTGTGTGTGTGTGTGTGTACCTCTCCTCTTGTGTGGGTGTGTGTGTGTGTACCTCTCCTCTTGTGTGTGGGGGTGTGTGTGTACCTCTCCTCTTGTGTGTGTGTGTGTGTGTGTGTGTACCTCTCCTCTTGTGTGTGTGTGTGTGTACCTCTCCTCTTGTGTGGGTGTGTGTGTGTGTGTACCTCTCCTCTTGTGTGGGTGTGTGTGTACCTCTCCTCTTGTGTGTGTGTGTGGGTGTGTGTGTGTACCTCTCCTCTTGTGGGTGTGTGTGTGTGTGTGTGTACCTCTCCTCTTGTGTGGGTGTGTGTGTGTGTGTGTGTACCTCTCCTCTTGTGTGGGTGTGTGTGTGTACCTCTCTTGTGTGGGGGTGTGTGTGTGTGTGTGTACCTCTCTTGTGTGTGTGTACCTCTCCTCTTGTGTGTGTGTGTGTGTGTACCTCTCTTGTGTGTGTGTGTACCTCTCCTCTTGTGTGTGTGTGTGTGTGTGTACCTCTCCTCTTGTGTGCGTGTGTGTGTGTACCTCTCCTCTTGTGTGCGTGTGTGTGTGTGTACCTCTCCTCTTGTGTGTGTGTGTGTGTACCTCTCCTCTTGTGTGCGTGTGTGTGTGTGTGTGTGTGTGTACCTCTCCTCTTGTCGTCTTTGTGGTTCAGTCGGTGTAGATAACTGTCTGGTCTGCAGGGGTACACTGTGCTCTGAGACCCTGAGACACACGACAGGTTACACACAGCTCTATATACAACACACACACACAGACACAGGCACACAGACAGACAGGCACAGACACACACACACACCCCGACAGACAGGCACAGACACACACACACAGACAGACAGGCACAGACACACACACACAGACAGACAGGCACAGACACACACACACACACCCCGACAGACAGGCACAGACACACACACACAGACAGACAGGCACAGACACACACACACAGGCACAGACACACAGACACACACTGGACATGATATAAAGTGTTTTGTTTTTGTGTGTTACCTGTGGGAGACAGCGCTGTCCTGTCCTCGCCCTGAACGACACAAACACACACACGTGTAAGAGGAAAAACACAACATATGTGAGGTCAGAGGAGAGACAGGTGTGAGACAGGTGAGGTCAGAGGTGAGACAGGTGTGAGACAGGTGAGGTCAGAGGTGAGACAGGTGTGAGACAGGTGAGGTCAGAGGAGAGACAGGTGAGAGACAGGTGAGGTCAGAGGAGAGACAGGTGAGGTCAGAGGAGAGACAGGTGTGAGACAGGTGAGGTCAGAGGAGAGACAGGTGAGGTCAGAGGAGAGACAGGTGTGAGACAGGTGAGGTCAGAGGAGAGACAGCTGAGGTCAGAGGAGAGACAGGTGTGAGACAGGTGAGGTCAGAGGAGAGACAGGTGAGGTCAGAGGAGAGACAGGTGTGAGACAGGTGAGGTCAGAGGTGAGACAGGTGAGGTCAGAGGTGAGACAGGTGAGGTCAGAGGAGAGACAGGTGTGAGACAAGTGAGGTCAGAAGAGAGACAGGTGAGACCATTCCTCTGACCCTCTCCTCTGCTCCTCTGACCCTCTCCTCTGCTCCTCTGACCCTCTCCTCTGCTCCTCTGACCCTCTCCTCTGCTCCTCTGACCCTCTCCTCTGACCCTCTCCTCTGCTCCTCTGACCCTCTCCTCTGCTCCTCTGACCCTCTCCTCTGCTCCTCTGACCCTCTCCTCTGACCCTCTCCTCTGCTCGGCCTGGAGATCCTCCTCCAGGCCAAATAAGAGTCAGGTTTGTGGAGATTTTAGTGCCATAAACACAAAGACAATGAAACGACAAACTTCAAAGAGAGGAGAGGAAGAGGAGGAGAGAGGAGGAGAGAGAGGAGGAGGAGAGAGGAGGAGAGAGAGGAGGAGGAGAGAGGAAGAAAGGAAAGGAGGAGGAGAGGAAGAGAGTGGGAGAGAGGAGCAAGAGGAGGAGAGAAAAGTGAGAGGAGGAGAGAGAGGAGGTTAAACTCAAATCCGTGCTGTTTCATGCAGACGTCTGTGTCTTTTTCACTTCATGCAAAAAAAAACAAATATTCAGATTTATGCAACTTTGAGTTTAATCCCAAAATTCCACTTGGTCCAACTGTCCTCTGCATTTGACCCGTCCTCCAGTGTGTCTGGGTTAAAGTCACTCTCTCCTTTTAGTGTAGTCAAACTCTGAACACACCTGAAGCTCGTGTTGGTCACAGTGCTGGACTTTTAGCCCGTCTCTCTTTAGCCCGTCTCTCTTTAGCCCGTCTCTCTTTAGCCCGTCTCTCTTTAGCCCGTCTCTCTTTAGCCCGTCTCTCTTTAGCCCGTCTCTCTTTAGCCCGTCTCTCTTTAGCCCGTCTCTCTTTAGCCCGTCTCTCTTTAGCCCGTCTCTCTTCCTGTAGGACGATGTGTTTACATCACTTCAGTAACAGACCTGGTCCAGAGCACATTTAGAGTCTGAGGTTAGACTCACACCCGCCTCTCTCCAGCCCGTCTCGCTCCAGCCCGTCTCTCTCCAGCCCGTCTCTCTCCAGCCCGTCTCTCTCCAGCCCGTCTGTCTGTACATGTTCCTGACCAGTGCTGTGGTCTTCGTGGGCAGTGTGTTTACTCTGATGACTCGTCTTCATCACATTCACACGTGGGTGCAGGTGGAGGTTTGACCAGAGGGGGCGCTCTCCCCACAGCAAAGTGTGTCTCCAGATTCAGGTTTATATTTGATTTGTGCTCAGTCTGGATTTACACTTTAGTGGTTTTTATCATGATTGTTTGGGGACCAGAACCTGGGACCTTGTGGCTGTGAGGCAGAGGGATAACCACTCTGCCACACACTCTGGGTTCAGTTGCATAAACCTGAACATTGAGATTTTGGGGTCAAAGGTCAGAGTCTTACCATGAACAGAGCCGAGTCGTCTGTGTGAGTGCAGCGACGAGAGGGAAACGTCTACGACAACACAGACAGGTGAGACACAGACAGGTGAGACAGACAGGTGAGACACACAGGTGAGACAGACAGGGGGGCACACAGGTGAGACAGACAGGTGAGACACACAGGGGAGACACACAGGTGAGACACAGGTGAGACAGACAGGGGGGGCACACAGGTGAGACAGACAGGTGAGACACACAGGGGAGACAGACAGGGGGGCACACAGGTGAGACAGACAGGGGAGACACACAGGGGAGACACACAGGTGAAACCCAAGTGAGAGACAGGGGAGACAGACAGGTGAGACAGACGGGGTGACAGACAGGTGAGACACACAGGTGAGACAGACAGGGGAGACAGACAGGGAGACAAGACAGGTGAGACACACAGGGGAGACACACAGGGGAGACAGACAGGTGAGACGGGTAGGTTAGACAGAGGAGGAGAGAGGACGAAGGGAATATCTATAACAACACAGAGCGGTCAGAGAAAGGGGCGGGGTTTGGACACAGGGGGCGGAGTGTGGACTCACCTCAGTCTCTGAACTGGACTTAGACGGACTCTGGGCTTTGAGCTGAAAACAACAACAACAGTTTAGGCCGAACTAAACCAGGACAAGACCAGGACAAGACCAGGACTAAACCAGGTCTCTGTACCTTAGTGTAGGTCGTGTTGTGCGTCCTTGTGTTTTTGTGCCTCTCGTTGTCGTATTTTTGAGCAGCGAGTTGAGCCTCTCTCCTCATCCTCTCCACCCCCCCAGGACCAAGACCGGGACTGGACCTCTGCAACATGGGACAGATTATTAAAGACATCTGAATTCATTTATGGCTTTTAAAAGACGGGTTGTTTACTTCTGTGGGGTATTAAAGGGGAGGTATTTACTTCTATGTTGTATTAACTGTAACATATTTAAATCTCCATGTTTAATTTATTGTTTGACAATGTTATATTCACCCAAAACATTATATTAACATGTTTATTAAGTTTCACTTTTGTTTTTGACACTCTTGAGTCTCTCCTCCCTTTGCTCTCTGGGCTAAGCCCCTCCCCCTTCAGAGCACTATCACAATCAGCTGCATCGCACTAATGAAACTACTGCACATCACACCAGGTTTGTCACGTCATAGTGCACAGTTTGTGTCATGTTTTTGTGTATTTATGGAGGATTGTCATGGGTGATGTAGACTTGTGGGCGGAGCCTCGTACAGGCTCCATTTGAGTAGGGCTCGGGAGAGATCTCTAGATTACTCAAACATGGACGACATGTAAAACCTCTTCATGTTTCTGATTTCTGAACAGAGGGAGAAAGATACAAAAAGTCGACTTTGCAGAACACCGCCTCTTTAAGTAGAACCGTCCCACTGAGGTTTAAAATCTTAAAGTTTTCGTGTTCAGAGCAGACTGTGGGGTGTTACCTGTATGTGAGCAGCAGAGGGCGCTGAGACTCCATCCACCACACTCCTGCACACACATGGAGACATGAGAGGTCAGAGCAGAACACACTGGAGTCAGCATTAGACTCCCCGTAGTTTAACCTGAGACAGGTGAGAGCTCTCAGGGGGAGGTCTCAGTGTAACCGTCAGGCGCAGATGTGTGACCTTTGACCTGGTTTATGGTTAATATCTGTGTAAATCCTGGGCAGATCCACAGGGAACAAAAACTGTCCCAAAGTTCAGCCTCAGTTTAAACAACTTCTTGAGAAAGTGGAGCTATTTTTCAACAAAGTGCGAAAGTCGTCAAAGAGTTTAAGACGCGAGATTAATGCGACGAGTTTAAGACGCGAGATTAATGCGACGAGTTTAAGACGCGAGATTAATGCGACGAGTTTAAGACGCGAGATTAATGCGACGAGTTTAAGACGCGAGATTAATGCAACGAGTTTAAGACGCGAGATTAATGCGACGAGTTTAAGACGCGAGATTAATGCGACGAGTTTAAGACGCGAGATTAATGCGACGAGTTTAAGACGCGAGATTAATGCGACGAGTTTAAGACGCGAGATTAATGCGACGAGTTTAAGACGCAAGATTAATGCGACGAGTTTAAGACGCGAGATTAATGCGACGAGTTTAAGACGCGAGATTAAAGCGACGAGTTTCAGACGCGAGATTAAAGCGACGAGTTTCAGACGATGGAGCAGACGTTCGTAGATTCTGTACCTGTGTAAACGCCTCTCGTCTGTGCGGCTCCCTCCACTCTTCACTGGAGAGCCCTGAAACACAGATCCGATATGTCACCATCTCCCCTACAGCTCAGGTCAGAAAACAGTAGTAGTAGTAGTAGTAGTAGTAGTACATGAAGTACCTCTCTGGTGATCCTCTTTTCGATGTAGGCCATAAACTGTGAGCTCAGACTCTGCCTTCGTCCCTCCTCCTCCTCTTCCTCAGTCGCGCTGCTGTCGATGAAGTCGATCTGCTCCGACTCAGGGTCTGAAACAAACGAGAACCAAACGTCAGAGAGGAGCACCCCGAACCTCCCCGACCCCCAGAGTGTACAGGGCACTCATGGTGTCACGGCGACCACAGAGCCAATCAGGAGTGAGTTATTTGAGTCTGACATTCACACATGTCATTCATAGAGTGAAGAATCCTGAGCAGGACCAGTGTCACTCACAGGGGGCGCCGTTGTGCAGTCCTCTGTGTCTCTGCTCCCGACTCAGCTCCGCCACTTTAGACGAAAGGTCCTCCTCTGAGGGCTGAACACACACATGTGAGATACACCTCCTCTACACCTCCTCCTCTGAGGGCTGAACACACACATGTGAGATACACCTCCTCCTCTACACCTCCTCCTCTGAGGGCTGAACACACACATGTGAGATACACCTCCTCTACACCTCCTCCTCTGAGGGCTGAACACACACATGTGAGATACACCTCCTCTACACCTCCTCCTCTGAGGGCTGAACAAACACATGTGAGATACACCTCCTCTACACCTCCTCCTCTGAAGGCTGAACACACACATGTGAGATACACCTCCTCTACACCTCCTCCTCTGAGGGCTGAACACACACATGTGAGATACACCTCCTCTACACCTCCTCCTCTGAGGGCTGAACACACACATGTGAGATACACCTCCTCTACACCTCCTCCTCTGAGGGCTGAACAAACACATGTGAGATACACCTCCTCTACACCTCCTCCTCTGAAGGCTGAACACACACATGTGAGATACACCTCCTCTACACCTCCTCCTCTGAAGGCTGAACACACACATGTGAGATACACCTCCTCTACACCTCCTCCTCTGAAGGCTGAACACACACATGTGAGATACACCTCCTCTACACCTCCTCCTCTGAAGGCTGAACACACACATGTCAAATGCACTGTCTGCATCATCTGACCATCCACTGCCCCAGCTAAACTACACCTCCTCCCTCCTCTCCTCCTTCACTGACCTCATTTCCAGACCAGCGCTTGTCTCCACTGTCCACACTGTTGAACCCAGAGTCCAGAGCTCCGTAGGATCGTCCCGGGTACAGCTCATCTCCACTGAAACAAAAACATCACTTCAAATAAACATCAGAAGCACCAGTGTGTTTAAGGCTCTTATTGTGAAAGCACCAGTGTGTTTAAGGCTCTTATTGTGAAAGCACCAGTGTGTTTAAGGCTCTTATTGTGAAAGCACCAGTGTGTTTAAGGCTCTTATTGTGAAAGCACCAGTGTGTTTAAGGCTCTTATTGTGAAAGCACCAGTGTGTTTAAGGCTCTTATTGTGAAAGCACCAGTGTGTTTAAGGCTCTTATTGTGAAAGCACCAGTGTGTTTAAGGCTCTTATTGTGAAAGCACCAGTGTGTTTAAGGCTCTTATTGTGAAAGCACCAGTGTGTTTAAGGCTCTTATTGTGAAAGCACCAGTGTGTTTAAGGCTCTTATTGTGAAAGCACCAGTGTGTTTAAGGCTCTTATTGTGAAAGCACCAGTGTGTTTAAGGCTCTTATTGTGAAAGCACCAGTGTGTTTAAGGCTCTTATTGTGAAAGCACCAGTGTGTTTAAGGCTCTTATTGTGAAAGCACCAGTGTGTTTAAGGCTCTTATTGTGAAAGCACCAGTGTGTTTAAGGCTCTTATTGTGAAAGTACCAGTGGTTGTAGTTGAGCGGTCGTCGGTCGAACTCCGGGAGCTCGGCGGGAGATTTCGACGCTTCGAGATTCAGATATTTAAAGATGTGAACTTTTCCTTTCATACAGATCTGAAACACAAGAGACAGTCACACAGGGAGGGCATCTGACACAATCTGACACACAGGGAGGGCATCTGACACAATCTGACACACAGAGATCCAGGTGTACGGGAGGGCATCCGGCTCACCTGGGCGGGGGGCGTCTGCAGGGGGTTGTTGTCCAGGACGATGCTCTGGAGTTGGTTCAAACGTCGGAAACAAACGGGAATCTGGGTCACTTTATTACACGAGAAATCAAGACGAACGAGAGGCAGCTCTGACAGCTCTGAGAGAGGGAAGAGGAGGAGAGGAGAGGAGGAGAGGAGGAGAGAGGAGGAGAAGGAGGAGAAGGAGGAGAGAGGAGGAGAGAGAGAGAGAGGAGAGGAGAGGAGAAGGAGGAGAGAGAGGAGGAGAGAGGAAGAGGGAGAGAGAGGAGGAGAGAGAGGAGGAGGAGAGAGGAAGAGGGAGAGGGAAGAGGAGAAGGAGATGGAAAGAGGGGGAGAGAAGACACATTGTAAATCTCAATATTCATCTAAAACGATTTAAAAGAAACAGAAAAGTTCCGAGTCAGGTGTGTGGAGAGGCGAGCCCTCACAGCAGGTTTTTAAAGTTACATCTGTAATGAAGTCAGTGCTTTTGATCTCAGGCTATTTTCTGTCTAAAATATTACACAGTGCAGCTTTAATAATAAACCAGATCAAACATCTCTATGTTAAACTCAAAGTTCATTTGTGAATAATCATTATGCACAGCACTAAATCTGACCTCTGACCTTTGACCTGAGGCTCACTCACCTGGGGGCAGACGGACCAGGTGGTTCCTGCGGATGTTCAGGTCCCGTAGCGCCTCCAGCTGGCCGACCTGAGGAGGCAGCGTCTGGATCTCATTACAGCTCACGTCCTGAAACAGAACAATGTTCCACAGTGTTTCTTTAAAGAAGGACTAAACACAAACTCCGCCCACAAACACATTTAAAACAGAGCTGCTAAACTGGGCGGGGCCTGGAGGGGGCGGGGCCTGGGCTCATTTCTGGTGTAATAATAAAAGATTTGAGGTGTAATAATAATAGTAATGCATTTTATTTATAAACACCCAAGGACAATGAACAAGATGCAATCAGTGTAAATCTATCAGATCTGAGCCGTCAATGGAAGAAACAGTTTCAACATTATAACATTATAACATTATAACATATGTAACATGTATAACAAATGTACTATATATAAATGTTTATCTCAGTGTTTCTCTGTGGTCATATGGAGCGTCTAATTGTTTCTCGTGACAGACGTAGGTTTAAGGATCAGTGCGTCTGGTCAAACATCCAGACTTCAGACTTCAGGTGTTTGTATCAGAATAAAAACACAGCTCCAGTGTTTTTGAGGAGGGGGAGAGTTAGAACATGGTTTAAAGCTCACAGAGTGTGTGATACTGAGCAGTACGCACCAGCTCTGTGAGGTGGCGCAGCTGCCCGATCTCTTCGGGCAGAGACACCAGTTTGTTGTTACAGGCGATGAGCACCTTCAGTGGCAGAGAGCAGACCACAGGGGGCAGCACTGAGAGCTGGTTCCGACTGAGGAGAGAGAGAAGGGTTAGACCAGGGGCGGACCACAGTTTGACAGAGGGGCGGGGCCAGGAGATATATACATATATATATATATATATATATATATATATATATATATATATATATATATATACATATATATATATATATTATATATATGTATATATCACATTAGAGATTTGGCCTGTAACATGTCACAAAGCATGAACATGCAAGACTCATTGCACAAATTTTTTTTACAAACGCAACAATTACATTAATAATTAATGTATAAAATTTCAGTTAAATAAACAGCAGAAAAAACCCACATTCTGTTTTATCAAGTACCAAAAGATCAACAACTTGTTGAAAAGGTAAAGTGAACAAAGTTACCCCTAACTATTGTAATATAGTTTGGTCACGTTCGGCGGGCCGGATTAATAAGATCAAAGGGCCGTGTGTGGCCCCTGGGCCATAGTTTGCCCATGCCTGGGTTAGACTCAGGATTCAGGCTAAAAACACTGAGTGTTTCCTCCAACATTAAACTGACCCATGCAACAGCGCCCCCTGCCCAGTCAAATATGCAACACTAATCACCCGTCACCAAAACAACTGTCTTCACCAAATCATTCATCCATAAAAACTACGATTCACAGAAATACAGAGTCATACTGTCCACGTGTCCCCCCCAGTGATCCCACTGCCTGTCCACGTGTCCCCCCCCCCCCCAGTGATCCCACTGCCTGTCCACGTGTCCCCCCCCCCCCCAGTGATCCCACTGCCTGTCCACGTGTCCCCCCCAGTGATCCCACTGCCTGTCCACGTGTCCCCCCCAGTGATCCCACTGCCTGTCCACGTGTCCCCCCCAGTGATCCCACTGCGCTTCCCATTTGAGGTGTGATCCTTCATGTTTGATGTCTGTTAGCGTCACGTTATCTTCCCGTTTGACGGGCGTTTCTTCCCGTTTGACGGGCGTTTCTTCCCGTTTGACGGGCGTTTCTTCCCGTTTGACGGGCGTTTCTTCCCGTTTGAGGGGCGTTTCTTCCCGTTTGAGGGGCGTTTCTTCCCGTTTGACGGGCGTTTCTTCCCGTTTGAGGGGCGTTTCTTCCCGTTTGAGGGGCGTTTCTTCCCGTTTGAGGGGCGTTTCTTCCCGTTTGACGGGCGTTTCTTCCCGTTTGAGGGGCGTTTCTTCCCGTTTGAGGGGCGTTTCTTCCCGTTTGAGGGGCGTTTCTTCCCGTTTGAGGGGCGTTTCTTCCCGTTTGAGGGGCGTTTCTTCCCGTTTGAGGGGCGTTTCTTCGTGTTTCAGTTCTGTTAACTTCATGTTTGACAGAAGGAGGTTTGTAGAGGCTGTACAGAGGATGTGACTGTGGGGCTGATTTTGGTGCTGCTTTTATTCAGACACTCCATAAATAACTGGATGAGGTCACAGTTTGATGAAGGTTTTCTGATAAAAGCCTTTATAAGAAAACACACAGTGTTTTATCGATTGTTTCATTAAAAAGCTCAAACTTGTGACAGTTTTTACAGACATTTATCTGTGTTAAACTGTTTTAAACACATGGACATTTAAATATAACAGTTGTTTAAATCTATTTCACACAGATGTATATTTTTCTGCTTCCGCTGCATGAGCCAAACCCCAAACCAGTAAACGTCAGATAAACGTCTGTTAGCATCAGTGCTAAGACCACAGAGTGTATAAGAGAACAGTGTGAGCGAACACTCCCTCACTCCCTCGACATAGCTCTTATGAGGCCGGGTCACACGCACATTTGACCCACAGACTGTTTATAGAGTCTATAAAGCTGTTACGTGTGATGTCACTTCATCAGCTGATTGAAAACAATGAACATGAGTAAAATGAGTCGTTTAAAGCCAACATGGCCATAACCCTGGACCTAAGATAAGTGTGACAGAGCGTGCACCAGGGACGAGGAGGCTAAGCAGCTGTTAGCGAGAACACTGAGCCTACGATGGATTACCACAGTATTACCACAGCATTACTACAGTATTACCACAGCATTACTACAGTATTACCACAGCATTACTACAGTATTACCACAGCATTACTACAGTATTACCACAGCATTACTACAGTATTACTACAGCATTTCCACAGTATTACTACAGCATTTCCACAGTATTACCACAGCATTACCACAGTATTACTACAATATTACTACAGTATTACTACAATATTACTACAGTATTATCACAGTATTATCACAGTATTACTACACTATTTACACATCATCTGACACTGTGTGTTTACCTAATGTAGCTGGAGAAGAGCACTGTGTGTGTGTGTGTGTGTGTGTGTGTGTGGGGGTGTGTGTGTGTGTGTGTGTGTGTGTGTGTACACACGTGTATACGTACAGGTGTGTGTGTGTTTTTACCTGATGTTGATGGAGGTCAGCGCCTGCAGGTTGACCAGACTCTCGGGCAGTGACCTGAGGCAGTTCTGATACAGGTTCAGAGACTCCAGAGACACAAAGAGACACACCTCCACAGGGAGCTCAGGCAGACGATTCCTCGACAGATCTGAAACACACAACACCATCATTGAACCGGGACTGGACCGGGACTGGACCGGGACTGGACCGGGACTGGACCGGGACTGGACCGGGACTGGACCGGGACTGGACCGGGACTGGACCAGACCAGGACTAAACCTGGGAGGCACTGAACCATCTTTTTCTGTCCAAAAACTGATTTTAACTTTAAATATTTGGCAACATCTGAAATCAACCAACACCAGAGACTGAAAACAGCATTTACTTATTATTCCAAACATGATCCAAATGTGTTCTACAGCTGTTCATGTCTCATGTGATGACGAGGCCTGGCATGATGGCACATCCTGAAGTTCGATATATCACTCAAGTGAATACAGATGATAAATGATAATATTTAAACTCATTTATGCCACAGACACAAAAACCTAACAGCAGATTTAAACCACAAAAAACTATTATAAATCTACAATATTGTTAAAAATCATGAGCTGCAGTAAATAAACAGCAGAATGAAACACTTTAGTCGTTAGTTTGAGTCTGTAATGAGTCAGACATGTTATTGATTCAACCTTTTATAGCTTAAATCTGATCATAGCCGAAAAAATAAACTAAAATTCCCCAGTAGAGTAAACAAAAAGTAGCACAATAAAAACTGACCCAAAAAATCTTGCTCCCATAAACTGAATGACGTCGATATAGTGATTACACACACAGGGACAGGACAAGTAATGACAGAATAACTTTGTATAAATAAAACCTCATTACATCAGTTTATACGTCCAACCAGGAGATCTACTCAAGCCATATTTGGAAACACATATCTGAGCCAACTATTTTGTTCAGTATCAGCGCCAAAGTTAAATACGAACACATGATCAGTGCATCAATAAAAATAAAACAACTATAAATAAATAATATAAGAAACTCCCAAATAACTATATTAGATGCCCCGATGACAGGGGGACCCTCTCCTCCTCCCCGCCTGGCCCTCCTCCACCCGCCTCCCTCTCCTCGCCTGGCTCTCATCCTCCTCACCCGGCTCTCCTCCTCCATGAATTGAAATAACTCCACACTCAACAAGAGATGGGATGATATACAATAATATCATTTATCTTGATAAAAAGGGTCGACAATAATCGTTCATGGGACATTTTGTGTGCAGTTGTCCCTCGTTATATCAACGTTCACCTTTCTTGGTCTCGCTGTTTTGCAGATTTTTTAGTGCACTTTTGGATGCTTTTTTCACAGTGTATAAATGTGCATTGTGTCGTGCGTCCTGACTGGCTGTTGGACTGTAGACCATTGTGTTGTGCGTCCTGATTGGCTGTTGGACTGTAGACCATTGTGTTGTGCGTCCTGATTGGCTGTTGGACTGTAGACCATTGTGTTGTGCGTCCTGACTGGCTGTTGGACTGTAGACCATTGTGTTGTGTGTCCTGATTGGCTGTTGGACTGTAGACCATTGTGTTGTGCGTCCTGACTGGCTGTTGGACTGTAGACCATTGTGTCGTGCGTCCTGATTGGCTGTTGGACTGTAGACCATTGTGTTGTGTGTCCTGATTGGCTGTTGGACTGTAGACCATTGTGTCGTGCGTCCTGATTGGCTGTTGGACTGTAGACCATTGTGTTGTGCGTCCTGATTGGCTGTTGGACTGTAGACCATTGTACATCAGTCTCCATCGTTCTGCACCGACAAAGGCACCTCCGCCCGCGCCCAAAAAGCAGAGAAAGATGCTAACCATCGCATAAAAAGTTGGACTTCTGGACATGCTGAGGGAAGGTAGAAGTTACGTGGCTGTAGGGGGCGCCATTACGGAATAAATGAATATTCGATTCATCACATAAAGACGGAAAATAACATAAGGACAACAGCTGCAATAAGTTTTAACAAGGATGAAAACAGGGTTGTAACTGCAACAAGACCATCGTGCAGATGGAGTCTGCTTTAGCTTTGTGGATCAGTGACTGCAGCAAAATGAACAGTGCACTGGGACCAACATCATCCACATGAAAGCTAAACCGCTGTATGAAACCTTTCATGTAGAGCCCAGGCCAACAACTACCTATAACTATGTTCTTCACTCGGAAAAAACACCTGCACCAAGGCCTTATGTGAAAAAGACACTACAGCGGAGCGGCGCCAGGACGAAGAGGCGCCAGGACGAAGAGGCGCGGTCAGAGGAACTGTGAAGCACGCCTGAGTCACTATTAATCATTTCTTATGTGTCCAACCTCGTAGGTTGATCATTAAAATTAAATTTGTTACAGTATTTCTAAAAGCTGTCATTTTTATTTACAGTACAGTGTAGTATTTGGTTTTGTTCTATAAAACTGTGCTTATTTTATTTATTTTTTTATCCAAGAAGGTTTGAACTTTGAGAGTGTTTAACATTTTCTCACATTTCTCTCTTGTGTAATGTCTGAGTAAGAAAAGTGTATAAAGTGTGCGGTGAGGGGTTTTACAGGGGCAAAACATATATAATAATTCTAAAAAATAAAGCTGATACTTCTCGTATTTCTCCTATTGCGGGATATTTTTAGAATGTGACCCCCGCGATAAACCAGGGAACACTGTAATCGTGATAATCGTCAACAAAGATAATCGCCTTTATATCACCAGAAAAAAAACGACACAGGGGGAGTCAGCGGGGGGACAAAGGGGTCTGTTGTCCGGGGCCCCAGGGTTGTAGGGGCCCAGATTTGGACGCTCTTCCTATTAATTTGTATTACAGGGGCCCATGTGAGGCTTATGGTCCCGGGCTTCCAAATTTCAGTCGACGGCCCTGCTCTTCCACAATATTCTCTGTTAAAGTTATTATTCATTTTCATAACAACTTGAATCATCAGCGTGATATAATCCTTAGCAGCAGTTATTTTGGCCATGACAATCGTCACACAAAGTGCCTACTCTCAACATGAAGATTTAATCACAACGTGATTAAATTACAATTAAATAATAAGAGTACTGTTATTTTCATCTGACCCAGACACAGCAGGACTCACCTGTGGGAGCGACACAACCCGAATCTGTTTAAAGAATCATAAACCAAAAAAGCGTGACTAATTAATCCACAAAACAGACCAGTTCTGCCAGTCTGAAGCACTGCTGTATGTCAGTCTGACCTGTACATTCACAGCTTATATTCACTTTTAAATCTGAATCATGAGACTTTTTGAAATCACTACTTTTCATAGAGTTTAGAGCAGTTTTGGCTTCACACACAGTTGTTTTGGCAGCACAATCCGCCCCACACAGACACAGTGATGACTATGAGCACCTTTCAGCTAATTTAACAACTTTACATTTAAATAAGCCCGTTGCATGTGCAGATTTGGAGCTTCTGTGTGCTTTTAGCGCACATTTTGTACATATTTGGAGTAAAAACAGGCACGCAGAGGGAACCGGAAGCTGGTGTGACGTCACTTCCAAAGGGACGCAGTTTGACGCAGCAACGGTGCAACTTCACTTTACACTCGTTTAAGTTCAAAAAACAAACGGAAAAGTCTAACAACAACAATAACACCAGCGGGGAAGTGCTTGCCAATGTGAATAATCAACTTTGAGGCGAATAAAGTTGAAATAAAGCCGTTAAACCCGCAGAATGAGCGCAGCCGTTGATGGGATGCTAAGTTTGACGCAACAGTTGACGTTAAACTCTAGTAAAAACTCCACAAAAGCGGTGCAAAAGTGACATAACCCGCGTCCCCGTGCTCCAGTCCCCGTCCCCGGCTCTCCCCTGGCTCTCCCCCGGCCTGTGGCGCTCTCTTACCGGCCCTGGTGGTGTCCGTGAGGTCGTGGTTGGCTGCGCCCGGGGGGAACTCCTTCAGTTTCCTGCCGCTGAGGTTGAGGCTCCCGGTGGCCGCGGCTTCCTCCAGAGCCCGGTCCAGGGAGCGGTTCCACGGGGCTCCGAGGCCGTGGTGGTGTCCCGGGCCCGCGGTCACAGAGTTCCCCGCGCCGCCCACGCCTCCTCCGCTGAAGTTTAGGCCGGTGTTGTCCGCAGCAGACCCCAGGAGCACCGAGGCCGCCATTACACGCTCCGGCTGTTAGCTCCGCGGTTAACAGGCTAGCTCCCACCCAAAGCTCCACGGCGCATGCGCACAGACAAACCCAAACACAAAAACAATGGAGTCACATTTTTGAATATTTTGTCATCTTAGGCTTTATTTCACTGTTAATTTTAGTTCAGCGGGTTAAATAACAACATTTACTGATACATGTATACATTTCATTCGCTAACACTAATACAAATATCAAAAAATATGTATTTTGTTTGATTCTTATTTTGCACTTTAATCATTTTCAACTGCAGCTTCTAAAGTTCGCACATAAAACTTAAAAAGGTGATGGAACATATTTAACTTTTTGTATTTCCATAATTACCTCATGTTGGTGATGTTTATTATTTTGAAGTGACATATCTTTTAATTATTGTTTAACTACCTTCCAATCTTTTTAATTGAATAACCGTTGTCACATTATGAACAAGTTTGTTTTGTTGTAAATTTTTATTTTAAACCAATAATGGACAATTCAAAAATTATTATTATTATTATTAGTTTGTTTGTTTTATTATTATTATTTTTTTTAGAACGTGTCCCGTCTGACGACTCCATTTCCCATGAGCCTCTGCCGCTGTCGCATATTGGCGCATGCGCAGTCTTTCGCCGTGTCCAGGCCGGGTATCATGGCGTCGTACGTGGACATTCTGAAGAGCGAGTTCCCGCAGATCGACTCGGAGCTGTTCGACTACATCACAGGTACTGCCCCGCTCTACGGCGCTTCCACGGCCGGCCCGGGAGCCCCTGGACCCGGCCCTGAAGCTGTCAGCGTCCCGAGGGGCTCCGGAGGTGAACAGACCCGGGGGAGCTCGTGCTAACAGGCTAATGCTAGCGGCGCAGAGACCGGCTCAGGTTCACAGCGTGCTCCGGGCTCAGACCCTTAAAACGGGGACAGAATCCGAACCACGCCGGCCTACATTATGACACACACCGCGGGGATTAGGTTAAGACGTGTCGAGTTAAAACTACACCAAAAGGAAGCGTATTCAAGGCGTTTTTAAAGCGTATTTAAAGCGTTAAGTGTCATTAACAGACGCCGCGGGTCTGATTCAGGAGACTGCAGTGCTATGACAAACTTCACCCTGAAGTGCGGCCAAGTTCAGCGTGTTCCTCCTTTTACTGCGTCCTCCGCCGAACAGTGAACACTTTACATCAGTGTGAACACCAGGAGGCGCATCTGTCCAAATATAAACTGGTTAAATGGTTATTCTGGGTCAAAGCGGAAGTACAGCCCGGTTGGACTGATGCAGAGTCAGCTGCTGGAGGCGTCTGCTCTCAGCCCTGTTTGTCCTTATATGGGTCCGGAAGAGGGTCAAAAGTGTCGAAAACACGATAATAACGATTTTAAAACTAGTATCGAAACTAGATCCTCTGCTGAATGTGTTTATAATGATGTTGAGCTGTATCAGAACAAGTATAAGACACACAGACGAATGTTGGGGATGGGACGATAAACAATAATATCGTGATTAAAGGGGTCGACAATAATCGTTCGTGCGAAATTTTAGGTAATCGTGATAATCGTTGTTATATCAGCAGAATGTGCAGGAAAAGCTACTTGTCCACTTGTCGACAGGGAGGACAAACAGGTCTGTTGTCTTAGGGGGCCCAGAATTGTGAGGCTTCTTGACCCGGGCCCCCAAATTTCTGTCGACAGCCCTGTTTATTCATGATATTCTCCACTTAATCATAGTTGTTTTCACTGATGACAAAGTACAGTTACCATATTTCCTGGACTATAAGTTGCTTCAGAGTATAAATCAAATAAATGCATGATAATGTAGAAAAGTCACGGTTGTCAGTGCGACCGTAATGAAGATGTGAGATTATATCCTCAGATGTGACTTATATTGCACTGAGTATAAGTCGGACCTCCAGCCAAACTATGAAAAGAAAAAAAAGTGCAACTTATAGTCCAGAAAATATGGAATATACAAGTTGTTTAAATGTGGAACTTATTAATAACATTAAAATTATAATTATTCATATCCATAGTATTTTTTAAACTGTCAGTGACTTTAATCATTATCTTGATGTAATCGTTAATCGCAGTTATTTGGGCCGTGAGAATCGTGATAAAAAAGTTCAGTATCGTCCCGGGCCATGGACCAGTATGAACCCACTCCACACTGAGCACTCGCTCCTCTCTCTTTCCTCTCTTCCCCTCGTCACTCTCTCTCTTCTCTCCCTACATTCCTTTACTCTCTTTCTTTCCTCCCCCTCTCCTCATCTCCCCTGTAATCCTCCTCTTTCCTCTCCTCTTCCTCCTTCCTCCCTCTTTCTCCCCATTCTTTTACCTCCTTCCTCCCCCACTAATCCTCCTCTTTCAATCTCTCCTCCTCTATCCCTCTTTCCTCTTTTCCTGAGAACAAGTGCACATCACATTCTACTGTCTAAAGAAAGAGTGGTATCGACCACTCAGACATCACCCTGACGTCACCCTGACGTCACCCTGACGTCACCCTGACGTCACTCTGACGTCACTCTGACGTCACTCTGACGTCACCCTGACGTCACCCTGACGTCACCCTGACGTCACCCTGACATCACCCTGACGTCACCCTGACGTCACCCTGACATCACTCTGACATCACTCTGACATCACTCTGACATCACTCTGACATCACTCTGACATCACTCTGGTGTGTACGTGTGCGTCCTCAGGAGTCCTGGACAGTGGAGGTGCAGACTTTGAAGATGCTGAGGAGGTGTTTGAGGCGGTGGGAGGTTTTCTGCAGGAGGTGTCTGCAGACGCCAAGAACGAAGACGACATCAGAGACATCTGTCTGCAAATGTTCAACTGCCTCCAACTGTAAGAACAGCACCACCCTCCACCTGCACGTAAACACCACCTACATTTAAACAACTCCACCACCCACACATACACACCCACATGTAAACAACCCACCACTGACCCTCTGCAGTCACGCTAACTGTAGGCACAGCTCTGTCTGAGGCTCTGTTACTGTGATGTAATAACTGTTTTTATTCAAGTTAAGCAGATTCACTTTTCATTTTCAAAGGTTTTATGTTTTTTTTAAATTCCAGCAACAACTGTCATGGCCGACAGCAGCAGGTGCTGCTGGACGCTCCAGTTCAACTCTCTCAGATCAACGCTCATGCCAGTAAGTCCTGGTTTAGTCCTGGTTTAGTCCTGGTTTAGTCCTGGTTTAGTCCTGGTTTAGTCCTGGTTTAGTCCTGGTTTAGTCCTGGTTTAGTCCTGGTTTAGTCCTGGTTTAGTCCGGGTGTATAACCTGTGTTGTTGTTCTCAGCTGAGATCAAAGATGTCCAGGGCATCTGGATGATGAAGAGGCCTCAAAACACGGTTAGTCTCCTCCTCCAGGGTTTAACACAGGAATTGAGATCACAACTCAAACCTCCTCTCTCCTCCTCTACTCCTCTCTTCTTCTCTTTCTCCTCCTTCTCCTCCTCTCTCTTCAGACGGTCGATGCAAAGAAACTGGAGAAAGCTGAAGCCAAACTCAAAGCCAAACACGAGCGACGGAACGAAAAGGACTCTCAGAAATCCTCCACTCCTGTGTACGTACATCACACCTCCTCCTGCTCCTTCTGCTCCTCCCTCCTCATCCTCCACTCCTGTGTACATACATGACACCTCCTCCTCCCCCCTCTCCTTTTGCTCCTCCCTCCTCGTCCTCCTTTCCTCTGTACTCACATGTTATTAATTCGTTCTCTCACTCCTCCTCCTCTCCTCCTCCTTTTCCCCCTCTTCTCTCCTGTCGTCCCCGCAGTGTCCTGGAGGAGGCGTCGGCGAGTCAGTCGAGCAGTAAGAAGGAGGGACGTGTGGACCAGAGCGGGAAAAACCGCAGCTACGACATCAGGATCGAGAACTTTGACGTGTCGTTCGGAGAGAGGTGAGAAAAGAGGAGGAGGAGGAGAGGTCTAGTCCTGGTCTAGTCCTGGTCTAGTCCTGGTCTAGTCCTGGTCTAGTCCTGGTCTAGTCCTGGTCTAGTCCTGGTTTAGTCCTGGTTTAGTCCTGGTTTAGTCCTGGTTTAGTCCTGGTCTAGTCCTGGTCTAGTCCTGGTCTAGTCCTGGTCTAGTCCTGGTCTAGTCCTGGTCTAGTCCTGGTTCAGTCCTGGCTCAGTCCTCACCCTCCCTGCGTCTCTCAGGGTTCTCCTGCAGGGGGCAGACCTCTCCCTGTCGTTCGGGCGGAGGTACGGTTTGATCGGGAGAAACGGTTTGGGGAAGACGACGCTGCTGAAGATGCTGTCGAGCCGCAGCCTCCGAGTCCCGGCTCACATCACGATTCTCCACGTGGAGCAGGAGGTGGAAGGAGACCACACCAAAGCCCTGGACAGTGTCCTCCAGAGCGACACCGTGAGGGAGGAGCTACTGAGCGAGGAGAGGGCTCTGAACACCCGGATCAACAGCGGAACGTGAGACTGGGTTTAGGGCGGGTTTAAGACGGGTTTAGGGCGGGTTTAAGACGGGTTTAGGGCAGGTTTAAGACGGGTTTAGGGCGGGTTTAAGGTGAGTTTAAGACGGTTTAAGATGGGTTAGGGCGGATTTAAGACGGGTTTAATGCAGGTTTAAGACGGGTTTAATGCAGGTTTAAGACGGGTTTAATGCAGGTTTAAGACAGGTTTAGGGCAGGTTTAAGACGGGTTTAGGGCGGTTTAAGACGGGTTAGGGCGGGTTTAAGACGGGTTTAGGGCGGGTTTAAGATGGGTTTAGGGCGGGTTTAGAACAGTTTGTGACATTCAGTGTGTTTTTGTTCAGAGCTGATGGGACGGAGAGCGTGCGACTCTCTGAGATTTACGCCAAACTGGAGGAGATCGAGGCCGACAAAGCTCCGGCTCGGTAGCGCCCCCTTTAGGCTCATTTTATAAACACATTTCATTACATGTCACTTTAAAATGATCCTAATATAAATGTTTTGTTCCTCAGAGCGTCTGTGATCCTCGCCGGTCTCGGGTTCACGCCTCGAATGCAGCAGCAGACGACAAAGTACAACTGCACTTTTTTATACTCGATACTGATCCTGATACCACAATAACAACTCTCTTTATACGACACACTGGGCTGTTCCACATTAATGTTGTACTTTCCATGTTGTTTTGTGTGACACGGTTCTTGTTCTGTTCAGGGAGTTTTCTGGAGGCTGGAGGATGAGGTTGGCTTTGGCTCGGGCGCTCTTCGCTCGGTGAGTCGCATCTGCTCAAAATGAAACAGTATTGAAAGAGGAGGTATTATGGTTTTAGATGTCATCCATGTCTGAGTAATCTAGAGATCTCTCCCGAGCTCTATTCAAACCCTCCTTACAATTAACCGTACGAGGCTCCGCCCACAATCCTACATCACCCACGCTCCACACAACAATCCTCTATAAATAAACAAAAACATGACACAAACTGTATGTACACTGTATAGAGGTAAATACCTCCTCTTTAATGCCCCACAGAGGTAAATACCTCCTCTTTAATACCCCATAGAGGTAAATACCTCCTCTTTAATACCCCACAGAGGTAAATACCTCCTCTTTAATACCCCACAGAGGTAAATACCTCCTCTTTAATACCCCACAGAGGTAAATACCTCCTCTTTAATACCCCACAGAGGTAAATACCTCCTCTTTAATACCCCGTAGAGGTAAATACCTCCTCTTTAATACCCCACAGAGGTAAATACCTCCTCTTTAATACCCCACAGAGGTAAATACCTCCTCTTTAATACCCCACAGAGGTAAATACCTCCTCTTTAATACCCCACAGAGGTAAATACCTCCTCTTTAATACCCCACAGAGGTAAATACCTCCTCTTTAATACCCCGTAGAGGTAAATACCTCCTCTTTAATACCCCACAGAGGTAAATACCTCCTCTTTAATACCCCACAGAGGTAAATACCTCCTCTTTAATACCCCGTAGAGGTAAATACCTCCTCTTTAATACCCCGTAGAGGCCTGTGTTTAAACTCCCCTGTGACTCTGTGTTGTCTGTTTCAGGCCTGACCTGCTGCTTCTTGATGGTTTGTGGATCTTAATTTTTCTAACACATTTATATTGATCTTCACATAATCTGGATTTTATCCAGTTGTTGTTGTTTTTTTTGTTTTTTCTTTTCCAGAACCGACGAACATGCTGGACGTCAGAGCCATTCTGTGGCTCGAGAACTATCTACAGGTCTGTGCCCCCAACACAGTCCTGGTTTAGACCTGGTTTAGACCTGGTTTAGACCTGGTTTAGACCTGGTTTAGACCTGGTTTAGACCTGGTTTAGACCTGGTTTAGACCTGGTTTAGACCTGGTTTAGTCCTGGTTTAGTCCTGGTTTAGTCCTGGTTTAGTCCTGGTTCAGTCCTGGTTTAGTCCTGGTTTAGTCCTGGTTTAGTCCTGGTTCAGTCCTGGTTTAGTCCTGGTTTAGTCCTGGTTTAGTCCTGGTTCAGGCCTGGTTTAGTCCTGGTTTAGTCCTGGTTTAGTCCTGGTTCAGGCCTGGTTTAGGCCTGGTTTAGGCCTGGTCCTGTCCTGGTCCTTTAGTCTCTCTCTCTCCTCAGACCTGGGCGTCCACGATCCTGGTTGTGTCTCACGATCGTAACTTCCTGAACGCCGTGGTCACTGACATCGTTCACCTGCACACGCAGCGATTGGACAGTTACCGCGGCGACTACGAGAACTTCATCAAAACCAAAGAAGATCGCCTCAAGAACCAACAGCGAGAGTATGAGGCACAGCTGCAGTACAGACAACACATACAGGTGAGACTACAGCTCCCACAATGCACCGGGACACATACAGGTGAGACTACAGCTCCCACAATGCACCGGGACACACACAGGTGAGACTACAGCTCCCCCAATGCACCGGGACACACACACAGGTGAGACTACAGCTCCCACAATGCACCGGGACACACACACAGGTGAGACTACAGCTCCCAGCAGACGTGTTTATATTTTCTGTCTGTGTTTGTGTTCAGGTTTTTATTGATCGGTTCCGGTACAACGCCAACAGAGCGGCACAGGTGCAGAGCAAACTGAAGCTGCTGGAGAAACTGTGAGTATTTCAGGGTTCAGGGTTCAGGGTTTGTCCCAGACCTGACCTTCATTAGTCTCATGAGACGTGTCTCTGTTCAGGCCCGAGCTCAAGCCCCTCGAGAAGGAAACAGAGGTCATGCTCCGGTAAGACCCGCTTCATCTCTGTAACCCTGAAATGTTCCGCAGTGGAGCTTTAACCCTGTGGTGATGTGTTGATGCTTTGATTTTTTTTTTTTCCAGATTTCCAGATAACTTTGAGAAGCTTTCTCCTCCGATCCTGCAGCTGGACGAGGTGGAGTTTTACTACAGCCTGGACCAGAGACTCTTCACTGGACTCAACCTGTCTGCAGACCTGGACTCACGCATCTGCATCGTGAGAGAACACCCCCATGGGCCGGGGCGGGGCGGGCGGAGAGGGCGGGGCTTTTAGAGCGTGGGGCGGAGAGGGGCGGGGCTCTCGTCTTATATCTGTGTAATCCCTCAGTGTCCAGGTAGGGGGCGTACACTAGTCTAAGTGCTCTTGTTTTCAGCAGAAGAGGAGAGAGGAGGAAAGACGAGAGAAAAGAGGGAGGAGGAGAAAGAGAAAGGGGAGGATTAGTGGGAGAGGAAGGAGGTAAAAGAATGGGGAGAAAGAGAGAGGAGGGAGGAAGAGGAGAGGAAAGAGGAGGAACAGAGAAGATGAGGAAAGAAAGAGGGTAAAGGAATATAGGAAAAGAGAGACAGAGAGAGGAGAAAGACAGGAGAGCAGATGGCAAAGAAGAAAGAGAAGAGAGAAGGAGGGAGAGGATAAAAGGATGAGAAAGAGGAAGAGAGTTTATGGAGAGAATGGGGAAGGAGAAAGAGGGAGAGAGAAGGAGGAGCGAGAGGGGAGAGAGAGCGGGAGGGAGGAGGGGAGGGATAATAGGATAATGTGTGTGTATAGTCTGTGTGTGTGTATAGTCTGTGTGTGTATAGTCTGTGTGTGTATAGTCTGTGTGTGTATAGTCTGTGTGTGTATAGTCTGTGTGTGTATAGTCTGTGTGTGTATAGTCTGTGTGTGTATAGTCTATGAGTCTGTGTGTGTGTATAGTCTATGTGTGTGTGTAGTCTGTGTGTGTGTGTATAGTCTGTGTGTGTGTGTAGTCTGTGTGTGTGTGTATAGTCTGTGTGTGTGTGTAGTCTGTGTGTGTGTGTAGTCTATGTGTGTGTGTAGTCTGTGTGTGTGTATAGTCTGTGTGTGTGTATAGTCTGTGTGTGTGTATAGTCTGTGTGTGTGTAGTCTGTGTGTGTGTGTATAGTCTGTGTCTTGTACTTGTCACACACACTTCAGTATAAACAGATGCAGAAGTTTCATTTCTATCAGTTTTCATCGTCTTTCCGACTCTAACCTGGAGGATGTTTTTTTTTCCAGGTGGGAGAGAACGGAGCCGGGAAAACCACCGTACTGAAGCTTTTAATGGGAGAACTGACCCCCATCAACGGAGTCCGACAAGCGCACAGGTACCAGCTCTGTGGGTTTATGGGTACTGTCCAGACTGGGTACATGGACAGAGCTAACCTGCTAGCATAGACTGTGTGTATAAATGGACAGAGCTAACCTGCTAGCATAGACTGTGTGTATAAATGGACAGAGCTAACCTGCTAGCATAGACTGTGTATAAATGGACAGAGCTAACATGCTAGCCGCTACGTCCCAAACTTCCTAAACTGTAGTCCACGCTCCTGAAGTTCTCCTCGTCTAAAGCCTCTTCACACACAGCCTGACCTGGGTATTCAGGATCATGTGTGAACGAGGCCGGAACACACCAGCTCCGCTGCAGCGTTACTATGACAACAGGGAGACCGAGCCAGGTCTGTGTGAAACAGAGCCGGATATGAGACTGACACGGGGCACTGCTCAGGGACCTCAGGGAGTGGAGAAATACTGCAGTAATATTATACAGGAGCACTAGAGTCAGGCAGGAGGAGCTGTAGTAGTAGTAGTAGGAGTAGGAGTAGTAGGAGTATTATCAGTATGAATAGTAGTAGTAGTATTAGCAGTATTAGTATTTTTCATATTCTTTGTGCAGAAACCTGAAGATCGGATACTTCAGTCAGCATCACGTCGACCAGCTGGACCTCAACGTCTGCTCCGTCGAACTGCTCGCCAACAAGTTCCCCGGTACTACAGATACTACAGATACTACAAATACTATCAATACTATCAATACTGAATGCTGCAAAATGTATTAACCTACACAAGTTCCCTGGTACTGCAAATACAAGTACAGCAGGTACAATGCTGCGGCTCCTGTCTGTTCTATTAAAGTCACTACAGTATTGTTCCTACTCTGTCAGTATTAGCAGCACTACTACTACTACTACTACTACTACTACAGTACTCACATGTTGTGTTTGCCCCTGAGGTCGGCCGGAGGAGGAGTACCGCCACCAGCTGGGCAGATACGGTATCACAGGAGAGCTGGCCACGCGGCCTGTGGCCAGTCTGTCCGGAGGACAGAAGAGCAGAGTGGCATTCGCTCAGATGACCATGCCCTGGTGAGAGGGAGGGCATCTGACGCAGAGGGAGGGCATCTGACGCAGAGGGAGGGCATCTGACGCAGAGGGAGGGCATCTGACGCAAACTTAAATCTTAAACTAATCTTTGTTTCAGTCCAAACTTCTACATTCTGGACGAGCCGACGAATCATCTGGACATGGAGACGATCGAAGCCCTGGCCAAAGCACTCAACAAGTTTAAGGTGAGACAGAGAGACAGACAGGGAGAGAGAGAGAGACAGACAGGGAGAGAGAGAGAGAGAGACAGACAGGGAGAGAGAGAGAGACAGACAGGGAGGGAGAGAGAGACAGACAGGGAGGGAGAGAGAGAGAGACAGACAGGGAGGGAGAGAGAGAGAGACAGACAGGGAGAGAGAGAGAGAGAGACAGACAGGGAGAGAGAGAGAGACAGGTTTAACACTGACACTTTATTCTTATTGCACAAATTTTATTCTTATTTAAATGACTTTTTATTTTTATTCTTAATTCTATCCTGTGGTTGTGGCATCTGTTAACTAAGAGAATTTCCCTTCGGGGATCAATAAAAGTGATTCTGATTCTGACAGAGAGAGAGACAGACAGACAGAGACAGACAGACAGACAGAGAGAGAGAGAGAGACAGACACACACACAGACTGCAGGGCTGGATGTTTTGGCAAAAATATCAGATAACAGTGATTTTACTGATAAACATTGTGTTTAAAGGGAGGGCATCTGACACACACGAGGAGGGCGTCTGACACACAGGGGGAGGGCATCTGACACACAGGGGGAGGGCATCTGACACACACGGGGAGGGCATCTGACACACAGGGGGAGGGCATCTGACACACACGGGGAGGGCATCTGACACACACGGGGAGGGCATCTGACACACACGGGGAGGGCGTCTGACACACACGGGGAGGGCATCTGACACACGGGGAGGGCATCTGACTCTCTCGGTGTCTCTGGTGCAGGGCGGCGTGGTGCTGGTGTCTCATGACGAGCGGCTCATCCGATTGGTTTGTCGTGAGCTGTGGGTTTGTGAGAGTGGACGAGTGGGACGCGTCGACGGCGGCTTCGACGAATACAAACACATCCTGCACGAACAGTTCAGGAAGGAGGGCTACCTGTGACCAATCAGAGCGCAGGACGGGGGAGGGGCTACCTGTGAGCGGCCAACCGCGGCGCAGGACGGAGGGAGGAGGGGCCGCCCGTGAGCGGCCAATCGGAAAGCAGGACCGTGGTGGAGGCGACCCTAGTCCCGCCCTCACACCGGCCAATCCGAGCGCGGGACGGGGGCGACTGCGGCCAACCGGAGCGAGCGGCCGCTGGTGACGCGAGCCCCGCCCACACGTCACTCCATCAGCCAATCAGAGCAGAGGACTCATAAAAACATTGGAACATGAACTGGACCTGAGACAGAGCGGCGTCTGATTGGTGCATACGGCTGTCAATCATCTTTTGGATCCAATGGAAGAAGAGTGACAGGGGGCGGGCTCTTCCACAGACAATAACCAATCAAAAGTGTTTTAAAGTCTCGTGGGGGCGGAGCTGCTAAAGGCCAACTCCTGAATATATAAATATAAGATTAAATCAAATAAAAAGATCTAAATACGATAAAAAGAACGTTTGGTTTTTAAAATGTTTATTTTAACTGAAGAATTTATGATCCTGAGACACACCAGAGCAACTGGTCTAGTCCTGGTTTAGTCCTGGTTTAGTCCTGGTCTAGTCCTGGTCTCGTCCTGGTCTAGTCCTGGTCTCGTCCTGGTCTAGTCCTGGTTTAGTCCTGGTCTAGTCCCGGTTTAGTCCTGGTTTAGTCCTGGTTCTGTTAAATCTTCTAAATCTGTTTCTCGTGTTTTGTTCAGACTAAATCTGTGATTTCAGACATTTTCTTCTTTAGCCTCGTGATAATTCAGAAAACCTGAGCTGTTAATTCACTGAAGGCCACAGTCTGGACACCACAGTACGAGTCTGTACGAGGCTCCGCCCACAGGCCTACATCACCCACGCTCCACACAACAATCCTCCATAAATAAACAAACACATGACACAAACTGTGCACTATGACGTGACAAACCTGGTGTGATGTGCAGGAGTTTCATTAGTGCGATGAGGCTGATTGTGTTGTGATAGTGCTCTGAAGGGGGAGGGGCTTAGCACAGAGAGATGTGTGTGTCGTTTTGGTCCACAGAGGTGAAATATCTTTAATAAATAAAAACAACACTGACACTTTGAGCTTTATTCAAAAATCCAATCTCCATTTAAACAAAGTAAAAAGTACAAATGTTCATGTATTTAATGTAACAGCACAAAAACACCCCAAACTTTAGAAATGTAAACACACATTTGAAATTTAAATCCACATTCTCTGGGGTGTGATGCTAACTGGAGGCACTGCTCTGTCTGACTCTGTTAGACTTTAATCTGAGTTTAGTTTAACACAATCTGACCATAAAGAACTGACTTATCTGAACTACAACAGGTGATGTGAGCTGATACACAAGTCCCTCAAATAACACCACACTCACAAGCTAGCATTAGCATTAGCATTAGCATTAGCATTAGCCGACAGTTTTACACTGAGTCACAAGCTCTAGCTTTAAATCACTTTTCGATTTTTCTCTTGAGTTTTCAGACTTGGATCTTAAAACTTTTTTGACAGTGTTTGCAAACGTGTGCATTGTGTCTCCATGGCAACTGCTGAACATACCACCATACACATACATGTAGAACACCCCAGAGTGTTGTCACTGCAAAGTATCAATATTACACTCCACTTTGAAACAATATTTAAAACTTTAAACGAACTTAATTCAGTCCTGGTCCAGACCCTGGTTTAGTCCCTTTTTTAGTCCTGGGTTAGTCCTGGTTTAGTCCCGGCTTAGTCCCGGTTTAGACCCGGTTTAGACCTGGTTCAGTCCTGGTCCAGACCCTGGTTTAGTCCCTTTTTTAGTCCTGGGTTAGTCTGGTTTAGACCTGGTTTAGACCTGGTTTAGACCTGGTTTAGACCTGGTTCAGTCCCTCTTATAGTCCTGGGTTAGTCCTGGTTCAGTCCCTTTTATAGTCCTGGGTTAGTCCCGGTTTAGACCTGGTTTAGACCTGGTTCAGTCCTGGTCTAGTCCTGGATCACATCTCTCGGTCCCAGGCTGGGTTCCTCTCTCTCAGCGCTGGGACCACAGCCTTTGTGTAGAACTGCTCCAGTTTGGACACGGTCTGGTCCCAATAGTCCGGGTCGAACTGGACTGGGACCACGGCCAGGTCTTTCTCCGTGAAGACCACAAAGTCGGCCATTTTTAACCCGGTCACCGCCAACTGGCACTGCACCTGCGTGAAGTACGTGTGAGTCCTCTTCAGGGAGAGCTGTGGAAGAGACCGGGTTAGACCTGGTTCAGTCCTGGTTCAGTCCTGGTTCAGTCCTGGTTCAGTCCTGGTTCAGTCCTGGTTCAGTCCTGGTTCGGTCCTGGTTCGGTCCTGGTTTGGTCCTGGTTCAGTCCTGGTTCGGTCCCGTGTTACCTGTGGCGCCCCCTCCTGGTGGCTGAGCTCCAGACAGAAGGTGCGGTCGCTCCTCGCCGCCGCTTCTACTGAGCTCGCTCGGTGTTTAAAGGGACACTTGACCTCCAGGCAGCGCAGCCATTGGCCGGTCTCTGCGTCCATCACGATCCCGTCCGGACTCCCAGCCAACCAGGGCCGAGCGGCGTCGATGAAGAGCCCGCAGTCCTGCACGCGGAGGCGGCGGCCCAACGCGGCGCTCTGCTTCTCCTACAGGGGGCGAGACACATGATTCTCTCAGATCTGATTAGACGCGACACAGGAGAGGAAGATGCCCCGGTCCTGACCCCGACCCCTTGACCCCTTGACCCTGACCTCGACCCCAGCCCTGGCAGAACGTGACTTTGATGGACCATGGACATAGAAAAGTACAAAGACAAACAGCCCAGAGTGTTAAAGAGATGGACCTGATATTTGAGGACGGCGTCGCTCTCGTGATCGACGCCCCACGACATGGCTCTGGTCTGAACGCGGCGACTCTCACCTGTCAATCAAACGCAACTTCACATGCCATTATAAACCCGTCAAGTCCCGGTCGAGTCCCGGTCTAGTCCTGGTTCTGTCCTGGTCTAGTCCAGGTTCAGTCCTGGGTTAGTCCCGGTTTAGACCTGGTTTAGACCTGGTTCAGTCCTAGTTCAGTCCCTTTTATAGTCCTGGGTTAGTCTGGTTTAGACCTGGTTTAGACCTGGTTCAGTCCCGGTCTAGTCCTGGATCACATCTCTCGGTGCCAGGCTGGGTTCCTCTCTCTAGTCCTGGTCTAGTCCTGGTTTAGTCCTGGTCTAGTCCCAGTCGAGTCCCGGTCTAGTCCTGGTTCTGTTCCGGTCTTGTCCCGGTCTAGTCCCGGTCTAGTCCTGGTCTAGTCCTGGTCTAGTCCTGGTTCTGTTCCGGTCTTGTCCTGGTCTTGTCCCAGTCTAGTCCCGGTCTAGTCCTGGTCTAGTCCTGGTCTAGTCCTGGTTCTGTTCCGGTCTTGTCCTGGTCTTGTCCCAGTCTAGTCCCGGTCTAGTCCTGGTCTAGTCCCGGTCGAGTCCCGGTCTAGTCCCAGTCTAGTCCCGGTCTAGTCCTGGTCTAGTCCTGGTCTAGTCCCAGTCTAGTCCTGGTCTAGTCCTGGTCTAGTCCTGGTCTAGTCCCAGTCTAGTCCTGGTCTAGTCCTGGTCTAGTCCTGGTCTAGTACCTAGAACAGTCTTGATGTAGGACTCGGGGGGAGTTGTACTCTTCCCGTTCACAAATTTACAGTGAGCGATGGAATGAGCCACAGACGCCGTGATCCGGTTCTTCCTGAATTTGAACCATTCCGGGTTGTTCCTCTGGCCTCGGGTTCGGACTTCCACCTCCGCCACGAAATCCGGGTCCAACGATGACCCGGGTCTGGGCTCCACCGGGTCTGAAGACGGGGCTGTGGATCTGCACGACAACGAAAAGTGAACTGTGACTCACCGATGATGAAAATATTGATATTTCACAGCAATGTCACTCTACATGAATGTCTATGGTGGAATGTTCCGCCGTTACCGTGGCGACGCAGTGCACATTAACAGTAACTACAAAAGAAGAAGGCACAATTTGAGGAGGCTGTGATCAACCCGAGCCTTTGTCATCCTGTCGAGTTTGAATTTACACAAAAAGGTGAGTGACTGAAAAACTGTTGGCTAACGCTAATGCTAATGCTAATGCTAATGCTAGCTTGTGAGTGTGATGTTATTTGAGGGACTTGTGTAACAGCTCACATCACCTGTTGTAGTTCAGATAAGTCAGTTCTTTATGGTCAGATTGTGTTAAACTAAACTCAGATTAAAGTCTAACAGAGTCAGACAGAGCAGTGCCTCCAGTTAGCATCACACCCCAGAGAATGTGGATCAGCTGTAAAGGATCGAGAAATAACCGATAATATTCGAACAAATATATCCCACTGACAGAAAAAGTACCAACGACACTGACCCCCAAAATAATCAGGGAGGGCGATATATCGGCTCCGGTATCGGCCGATATCGATACCGATTATTCTACATCCGTGTCAGTACTAGTCAAATTAGTCTAGTTGTACATGTCATATCTTGTCGTGTTGGACTTACTGGACCGGCTCTGCGGCGAGGTCGGGACTTGGGAATTCTTGGTTATTTCCAGAATTTTGGTTTCGGGAATTTTGGGATTTTTTCCGTGCTCCTTTCCGTGGCGAGTCCGCCGTGGCAGCGTTTGCGTCTCCTCCCTCAGAACGCGCTGATGTTGGCGTTTGCTCTTTTGGCTCTGTCTCGCAACCTGGATCAGACAAAGGGAAGGTCACGTGCGTCTGCTCTTTCACGTTTCTCCTCGTCTCTTTTCGAGGTCGATTTTGTGGAACCACGTTAGCGCCGTCCCCTTCCGCTCCGTTTAGAGGCTGGTCTTTTATCTCGCAGGCTCCGCCCCCCTCTGCCACGGCGCCATTTTTTGATGTTCCTTTAGGAGTTCCATCAGAATTCTGCAGAGGACTTTCCTCGTTTTTCTTTTTGGACCTTGTTCTTGCTTGCTTCTGTCGGCCATTTTGAGTTGCACCACCTGAACTTCCTTGCTCCTCCACAGCGCCACCTTTTGGAGAGGATCGTGCAGCGCTACAGTCCCGATCTTTCGCCTCGTCCGTGCGTTTCGATGGGTCCATTTCCTGTGGCCTCGTAGATCCGACAGAAATCTTGATACTTGGGTGGTACTGAACTTGGGGTATCATTTTCTTTTCTGAATTTTGTGGATGTTGAGTTTTTGGATCACATTTTGGTTCTTTCTGAGCTCCACTCTCAGGTCTTCTACTCGAGGATTTGTGGTTGGAGGGCGGATGGATACTCGGGTGGATACTCGGGTGGATACTCGGGTGGATACTCGGGTGGTACTGGACGTGGGGCAGGACTGAGGCCTTGGGTCCACTTCTCTTTGTGCAGTTCTCCCTTTGACCCGGTGTCATTTTACTGCATCAGAAAATAGAAAAATCATGAACATTTTCAAATCTGAGCTGAGGTTTACACATAAAGTTTATTACTATTATTACTATTAGTAGTTGTAGTATTTTTTGGTATTTATATGTAAAAAGCATAGATGGGCAGAGCTAACACGCTAGCTGCCACATTCAAACAGGAAGTGATCATGGTGCACTTCCTGTCTCTGTATTAACCCTCTACATGATCCTGGGGTTTTTATTGTGAATTTATTTTTTCCACGTTTTAAATGTATTTATTTTTTTTAGTTATTGAGGGTTTTTTTGTTTGTTTTTTTGTTTATTTTTAACTTTTTTTGTTATTTTGAGTTGTTTATTTTTTTAATCTTTTTTTTTTTTTTTTTTTTTTAGAAATTTTGAGTTCTTTTTTTGTTTTGTTATTTTGATGGTTTTTTGTTTTTGTTTTTTTTTTACTTTTTTGTTATTTTTATTTATTTTTTATTTTGAGAGTTCATTTTTTGTTTTTTGTCCCCTCTCTCTGTCTCTGCTGCTTCAGACTCATTCTGGTCTTAAATGTTCGTATTAACCCTCTACATGATCCTGGGGTTTTTATTTCACTATTGTGTCTGTAAATCAAGATATGAACATTAATAACAGACAAATCAGGTCCTTCTTTCCCCGAGGTCGCTCCTGTTAGCGTTAGCAACAGGTTTGATTGACAGTGTTGCTAAGCGCCCGCTCCCTGTTAAACCAGTGATGATGAAGGGGCGTGACCTTCCACAGCCTCGCTCCTGATTGGCTCTTTAGTTGCTGTGATACTCGTGCTCATGAGCTTCACTGGACACTGACGCCACAGATTAAACTCATCATTATATTTATTTACTCTGTCTTTATATAAATTCAGTTTCCTTTGACTTTTTTCTGCACAAACAGTAGTTTTTGCATGAGCGCCCCCTGCAGGTGGGTTTGGCCTCTGGAGCTTTAAACTTTGGGACGCAAAAGTGAAAACAAATTATTTCACATTATCATGTGATTATTAACATTTAACATGAACATATGTCTCAGAAATGTACATATATGTGAAGTATAAACACGTGTGTCCCTGGGGCTTTTATTCTGAAGTCTCGCCTGAACCGGATGTGCAGAGACTTTTCACTAAAAATAAATCTGCAGCTCGTGTGGCTCCTCTGTGGCTCCTCTGTGGCTCCTCTGTGGCTCCTCTGTGGCTCCTCACACTGAAGGTAAAACTGTGTCAAACCCGCGGCTCATCCGGGGCTTTTTATGAAGCACGTGACACTTTAATATTTAACCTGTGACGTCAAATGTGTTTTATACAAAATGTTTAGAAATAAAACTGAAGAGCACGAGCAGCGCTTTGGTCAGTGAGGGTCACAGAGAGTTAATAAAGAGTTAATAAAGAGTTAATAAAGAGTTAATAAACTCTAAACTGTTTCTAACACGGACTCGCTCCAGATCAACACAGGAAATAACGTGTTGTGTTGTGTGTACAGTGTGTGTGTGTTGTATTGTTGTGTTTGTGTTGTGTGTCTTACCTCGCTGTTATATTAGTCTTAAAGTGTGTGTTGTGTGTCTGTGTGTTATATATACTGGTGTATATAAGTGTGTGTTGTATATATAGTTGTATATAAATGTGTTGTGTGTGTTGTGTGCCTTATATTGTTGTATATAAATGTGTTGTGTGTGTTGTGTGTCTTATATTGTTGTATATAAATGTGTTGTGTGTGTTGTGTGTCTTATATTGTTGTATATAAATGTGTTGTGTGTGTTGTGTGTCTTATATTGTTGTATATAAATGTGTTGTGTGTGTTGTGTGTGTTGTGTGTCTTACCTCTCCGGGTCCTTCTCTAAAGTGAAACTGTTTGACTTCGCGGTGATTCACGGTCCCGTGACTCGCGCTCAGACCCGCCCCGAAATGCACCGGGCCAAACCGGGCCAACCTGTTCTACTGTGACCCACCCGTGAATGATGAAACAGACCAGGCCGCGCTCTGCCCGGGTGTATGTCCGGGTTTATCTCCGGGTGTATGTCCGGGTGTATGTCCGGGTTTATCTCCGGGTTTCTCAGAGCAGGTTTATTTGCATACGTGGTGACGTAGTTCCCCCACGTCAGGATGGCCGAGCGGTCTAAGGCGCTGCGTTCAGGTCGCAGTCTCCCCTGGAGGCGTGGGTTCGAATCCCACTTCTGACAATAACCTTTTTTCAGCAGAACAACAGAAACTATCCCAGGGTTTAAGTTAATTTAATGAATATTGTTATGTTTAATTTATGGCATAAATTAAATATAATAAACTGCATACATTTTATGCAGTTTGTTAGTGTTACTCCTGTAGAGCTCTGTGCCCTCGAGCAACACACCAGACCCGACGATGCTTCTGTTCATGTGCTGTGATTTAATCATGTTTGAAGTTTTAGTCCTGGTCTAGTTCTAGTCCTGGTCTAGTTCTGGTTCTGTTTCAGGTCATGTCCGTGTCTCAGGTGAGTCCGGGTCTCTTCTTGTCGGGTTTGGACTCTGCTCTGAACGTCGCAGTTTTAACCCAAAGAAAAATCAAACTGATCGTCAACGTGAGCGGAGTCTCAGGAGTCAAGTACCCACAGGTCAGAAATACTACTACTACTACAACTACTACTACAACTACTACTGCTATTTATTCAGGTTTATGGACACTAGTCCCTGACCCCTGACCCTTGACCTGGACATGTGTCTGTTCAGCCACACAGAGGTTGAGATTCTTTGAAGAGCAGAGATTAAAGATTTCTGGTACTTTTCCTGTGTTGTAGTACTGTAGTACTTTAGTACTACTGTAGTAGTAGTACTTTTGCTGCAGTACTCCTGAGGCAGTATTCAGGTAGTAGCAGTACTGCAGTAGTGTCGTTACTGCGGTGGTTTTACCTGAGGACTTCCTGTGGACTCTCTCAGGTCCCGGGCCTGGAGGTGGTCGAGGTCCCGGTCCAGGACTGGCCTCACGCTGATCTGGGTCAGTACTTTGACCCGGTGTCAGAAAAGATCCACCAGAACCTGAACCAGAACCACAACTGTCTGGTCCACTGCACAGCAGGAAGAAGCAGGTCCCCCGCTCTGGTCCTCGCCTTCCTCATCAGGTAAGACCCGGTTTAGTCCTGATTTAGTCCTGATTTAGGCTCAGTTTAGTCCTGGTCCTGTCCTGGTCTAGTCCTGTTTCAGTTCTCGTCTTCTCCTCAGGTTCTCTGGTTTGTCTCTGGCTCAGTCTCACAGTTTGGTTCTGGAGACTCGTCCTTTTATTCGGATCAACGCTGGGTTTTGGAGACAGCTCATGGACTACGAGCTCCGGGTCCAGAACCGGTCCACGATCCGAATGGTCCAGACCGAGTCCGGAGTCCTGCCCCACATTCAAGACCAGGACCAGGGGGAGGGCATCTGCATCAACGGATAGATCCTGTTTTTAGACCCATGTTACCTCAGTCTCTAGTCACAGACCTGGAGTTTTGTTTCATTCACACGTTGAACACAAACTGATACAGGACGTGATGAAATGTCCCACAGTGCGGCTTTAAACTACTTATCCACTTATTCAACGAATGACAGATGGAGTAATAACTGAGGTACTTTTTCTGGTTTAAATGCACAAACGTCATGGTAACGGTCTGACACTACCCACTGTTACCAGCAGAGGGGGCAAGTTACGACAAAAGACTCAACGTTCAGAAGAATTTAACGACAAACGGCTACAAAAGTGTTTAATAACAAACAAAAACTGAAATGTCACATAAACTGGTCCTTGGAGACGTCAACAACAGGAAGTGAACAGTCCTGGTGTAAAACAGGCTTAGGACTCGTTTGGGAAGAGTCGTGAGTCCTAATCTTGGTCTGGCTTTTCAACTCCGGTCCAGACCCGGTCCAGACCCGGTCCAGGTCTAGTACTGGAAGCTCCTCTTGGTCTGAATGTCGTCCAGAATCTGCTGTAGCTCCTCGTCCTCGAAGCGTCCCTCCAAACTGAGCACAAACGCAACAGTGTGAGGTACAGAAAGTGGTACAGTCGGCGGTACAGTCGGCGGTACAGTCGGCGGTACAGTCAGTGCGTGTCTGGATCCGGTCGTACCTCGGTATCAGCGCCTTGGCCTCCTCCGCCGCCTCAGGACACAGATTTGCTAAACTCGCCAACTCAAACTTATGAAGCTTCTTCTGCAACAGCAAACTGTGGAGCACAAACGCACCAGGGTCACCGCGGCAACCACACAAGGGTCACCGCGGCAACCACACAAGGGTCACCGCGGCAACCACACAAGGGTCACCGCGGCAACCACACAAGAAAATAAAATACTCTGAATTTGACTCATCCTTCAGTGTCTCTGGGTTTTACTTGTTTCTCTCACCTGCGCACGGCGGTGATGGTCTCTCTGTTCTTGTGTGTGTGTGTTATTGAGGGTGTGTTTGTTTCTCTCACCTGCGCACGGCGGTGATGGTCTCTCTGTTCTTGAAGCGGCTGAATCTCGCCGTGTAGTTGAGCGTCTTCATAAACACTTCGCTCAGCTCCTGTTCGTCCTCGGCGCTCTCGTTCTGCTGTTTTCTGTGTTCTAACAACATGTGAACCTCTGAGTTCAGGAGCGTCTCTGCGTTTTCGAACTCTGCAACACACACACAAAACACACACACAAAACACACACAACAGTTACACATGTACAAGTAGTAATAGTAGTAGTATTTAGTAGTATTAGAAGAGTCTCGGTTGGGAGTCTCCACCTCCCTCCTCGTTCTCTCTCCTCCTCCTCTCCACACTGGGATGTCATGATCACTTTTACTTTGTCACATTTATGAATCTTGTGTGTGTTTTGTTCTGGACTTGTCTTAAAGCTCAGACCAAACAGACCTCGAGCCTGTGGCTGTAGAAACTGTTCACTCCAGCGGCGCCGGTTTAAACACGACGCCACAGACGACACGTGTGACTCTGATCTGTTCTAATGTCGTTTCCTCGTCACACACAGACCTGGAGTCGTGTTTTGTTTCATTCTCACATATTTAACACACAAACCTGCAGATTTAGGCTGAAAACACTCTGTTCCACCTTATGATGTCATCATGTGGTGATACAGGAAGTGCTCCACTGTGTTTTTAAACTCCACACACCTTCACTAGAATCATCTGGATCATTTTAGCTCCTGCAATTTCCCATCTCTACTGAACTAAATGTAAAAGGAGCTGTTAACATGAAGAGGAGTCATTAGAACACGGATTAAAGCTACAAAAGTCAGTTTGTGTGATATAGGACTTTTTTATGTTAAACAGATGTAGAATTAAACTAAAATCATTAAAGATCAAACCTTTGGGAAACATGAGCTGAGACGCGTCCTCCTCCACATCTCCCCCCAGAGCAGAGCCCGCGGCCGCCATGACACCAGCGCGGACCAAACGGCACAAAAACCTCCTCAAACCCGCTCCAAACCCGCACCAACCCGGGCACCAAACCCGCACCAAGCCGGGCTCCACGAAGCTCTGATATCGCGAGGAAAAGACTGAAACACAGAGCGGTTTAGCACAGCCCCGTGAGCATCTACAGCGCCATTCAAAACACAAGCACCGCCACTTCCGGTTTAAACACACGTCACTTCCTCTTTCCCTTTCACAATAAAAGCGAGTGCAGGAAAAAGTGATATTTAACTATTTGATAAACAAAATACACTATTATTAGCATCTGTTTTGTAAAATATAATCATAAATATAATGTTTATGAATAATTTCTGTAGGAAAATTATTAAGTCGGGATAAACGGTTAAACAAACACTGACCATTTCTCGAGCTTTATTTTCCAAACAAATGACTAGAAAACACCCGTTTTAACGCGTAGATATGTGTAAAGATGTTGAATTCATCCATAAAAGAAAGAAACTGCGTGCTATAAAGAGAGAAAACAGTTTGCGTTGGCCGGGAATCGAACCCGGGTCAACTGCTTGGAAGGCAGCTATGCTAACCACTATACCACCAACGCTCCCGGTACAGAACCCCGCAGCACCCCGACAAAGGGCTGTCCCGGGCCGAGCTGCGGCGCGTGTGACCCAGGACACTCCCCACGCGCCTGCGCTGGAGCCACGTGGACCTGTTTAAGTTAATTCAGTTATTCACAAGTACTTTTGTTTTACTTTTGTTTTATGTTTGATACTCCTAGTGGTTTTGAAATATGAAATACAGCTGTGGCAAAAAAGAACATGGTGTCAGTGCATTTAAGAAACAGCATCAAACCTTTTCTTTGCTTTTCACCAGTCCCACTGTCACCTGCAGAGGGCGCCACACACCAGTCCCACTGTCACCTGCAGAGGGCGCCACACACCAGTCCCACTGTCACCTGCAGAGGGCGCCACACACTGGTCAATCATTGTTTTTTACGTTCTCGTTATAATCATTCAAAGAAACTAAGATTTTGATTTTAAATTGCTATAAACACGTGATCTGTTTGTGTCTCAGATTCGGGGTAAACGTGATCAAATTAAATAAAACTTTAACTGTTGTAATACTAATTTATTCTTACTGACAAAAACACTGGACATGACGTCATTTATTTACGTTATAATTTGGTGTTTTGGTTCCAGTCCATTATCCAATCAGAGAGCAGAATGAGCCTCACGTGACGATGTCTCATTTGTGTTGTCAGTTTCGATGCTGAAGTCCAGTCGTGTCTGGTCTGAATGATCCTCATGATCAGTGCTAGTGCAGCCTGTGCAGCTCTGGAGCATCTGAACACGAGGCCTGGTCTGTTTGTCTTTGACGTTTGTCTCTGTGGCTCCAGTTCAGTGCAGTCTGTGTCTCTGTGTCTCTGTGTCTCTGTGTCTCTGTGTCTCTCTGTGTCTCTGTGTCTCTGTGTCTCTGTGTCTCTGTGTCTCTCTGTGTCTCTCTGTGTCTCTGTGTCTCTGTGTCTCTGTGTCTGTGTCTCTCTGTGTCTCTGTGTCTCCGTGTCCAGGGGCAGGACTTTAGACGTCACATGACCAGTGACCGCTCTGTACTTGTCCAGTGAAATAATGTAATTCTCACTAAAGCAGAAAAACCACAGAAAGTAAATGTGTGAATGAACAGGTGGACAAAGAAAAAAACATGTAAAAGTGTGTGTATTTTACAAATGTGCTCACTCCTCCATAAGATCAGATCAGATCTGTCTTTATTAGTCCCACTGTGGGGAAATTCCAGTGTTGCACCGCACAGTTAAAGAACAGAAGGAAAATGGAACAAGCGATAAAACAAGATAATAGATAAAAGTTTAAAATAATTTAAAAATAGACTTAAAAATAAACTAAAAATAGACTCTAATGTAACATCTGTGTAAAGTGACTTGAGTATTGCACATACGTGTGAATGACACATGTTCAGTGTTCACTGTGTTCAGTCACAGCAGCAGAAGGAAAGACCTGAAACCTTCACACAGAGAGAGTGAATCAGTCACTGAAGCTGAAGAGCGTCCTGCAGGGGGCGAGACTCATGGACCAGCATAGAAAAGACCTTAGCCAGGACCCTCCTGTCCCCCACCTCCTGAGTCCAGAGGACAGCCCAGGACAGAGCTGGACTTCTTGATGACCTTGTCCAGCTTCGTCCTCTCCCTCTCTGTGATGCTCCTGCAGACCACACCGTACAGGCTGATGTCACCACAGAGTCATTCAGGTCTTCAGGAGTGTCCCTCTCACTCCAAAGACCTGAGTGTCCTCAGGAGATGGATCCTGCTCTGGTCCTTCCTGTACAGTGTGTCCTGTGAGTCCAGTCCAGTTTGTTGTTCAGATGAACACCCAGGGACTTGTATGAGTCCACTCTGTCAATGTCCCTTCTCTGGATGTTCACTGAGGGGGCAGTAGAGTCGCGTCTGTGGAAGTCCACCACCATCAACTTGGTCTTCTCTGCATTGATGATGAGGTGGTTCTGCTGACTCCAGTCAGTCCTGTGTAAGTCTGTGCTCCACAGAGTCATCAGAGACTTCTGCAGGACGTGTCCGTGTTGTGTCTGATGTCTGCAGTGTAAAGGGTGAAAAGAAAGGACACGAGGACAGTGTCCTGGGGCGCCCCACACTGCAGGTCATGAGGTCAGACACACAGTTCTGGGCTCTCACAAACTGGGGCCGGTTTGTGAGATAGTCCAGAAGTTCAGAAGTGTCCAAAAGTGTTCAGAAGTGTTCAGAAGTGTCCAAAAGTGTTCAGGAGGTGGTCCTCCTGCTTCGTGGTCACTGTCCACAGACTCGTTCATTCATCTTCACATAGAAATAAAACTGAAACTTCATCTTTGCTCCAGGACCTTTTTTCTCTGTATTTTCTTTTTCCTCTTTTTTCAAACTCTGCACTGGGGCCTGATGTTGTTTTTGTGTCTCTGTAAATCCCTGACTGTGTTTGTTTGAGCTGTGGACTTCAGGGAGCGTGTGCAGAGTGAGGCTTTAATAAGACTCCAGGGACTGACCTTTTGGACCCTAAACATTTACATCACCATCTCCCCACGTCCAAACAGGAAGTGATCATGGGCGCCATTCAGCTCCAGTTCAGTTTCTGTGTTAATCTGTCCTCTCTCTCTGTCCTCTCTGTCCTCTCTGTCCTCTCTGTCCTCTCTCTGTCTCTGTCTCTTCAGACTCATTCTGGTCTTAAATGTTCGTATTAACCCTCTACATGATCCTGGGGTTTTTATTTCACTATTGTGTCTGTAAATCAAGATATGAACATTAATAACAGACAAATCAGGTCCTTCTGTCCCCGAGGTCGCTCCTGTTAGCGTTAGCATTAGCGTTAGCAACAGGTTTGATTGACAGTGTCGTTCCTAAAATCGACCGCCCCCATGATTCTTTTTTCAGACCAAGGTTTAGTTCGTTTTTCTCCCTGACAGTTTGTTTTGCTCACTAGCGCCTCACGGTGGTCACGTGCTGTTGCTGTGATGTGATTGGTCAGCTCGTTTAAACGGCTTTTGGCGCTGTGTGAGTAAAAACTGGGACCAAATGAACCTCCCTGGACTAAACCTGACGGAGTTTGATTTAAGAGAGTGAGATTTGACTTTGTCCAAATTGAAAAATAAACATTTAATGTTTTTATTTATTTGAAGCTCCAAAATGAAACAATGAGCTGAAAAAGGTTTAATCTGTTTGTGGTTAATTTAAAAATCACATTTGTGTTTATGAGCGCTGCAGCTCCGCCCCCTCACGCCCCGCCCCCTCACGCCCCGCCCCCAGCAGCCGTTTGCAGGCGGCGCGGATCTTGCTGAGGTTGAGTCCGAACAGCAGCGGGTTGAACAGAGGCTGAAAGGTGACGAAGTACAGAGACAGGACCACGCGCAGCCACCGCGGCACGGCCGCCATGTTGAGCCGGCTCTGGATGATCTCCAGGAAACAGCCCAAAGAGAAGTTGAAGAGCGAGGCCAGATGCGGCGTGCACGTGCTCAGGGCCTTCTGCCGCTGCTTCAGGCTCGTGAAACACACTCTGAGGATCCGCGCGTAGCAGACGATGATGACGAGCGTGAGTCCAAACAGCACGATGAAGGTGTACAGGAGCCCGTACACGTTATTGACCACGGTGTCGTCGCACGACAGCTTCACCACAGAGTAGTTATCGCAGTACAGCCGCTCCAGCACGTGGCGGCAGTACGTCAGCGTCGCCGACAGCGTCGTCATGGTGACGATGGCCACGACGGGCAGACACCAGGAGAGGAAGATGAGCAGCGCCGCCGCGCGCGGCCTCATGAGGGCGGCGTAGCGCAGCGGCCGGCAGATGGCCAGGTAGCGGTCGTAGGACATGACGGCGAAGCTGTAAAACTGAACGTTAACGTAAAAATAGAGACAGAAGATCTGCAGCGAGCAGAGCGCCGCCTTCACCGTGTGAACGTCCTGCGCCAGCTGCACCAGGAAGAACGGGAACAGCCCGGCGCTGCCGTTCAGCTCGTTCAACAGCAGAGAACACAGGAACATGTACATGGGCTCGTGCAGCGAGCGCTGGGAGCAGATCGCCACGATCACCAGCAGGTTCGCTCCGACGATGAACAGATACAACAACAACACCACGAAGAAGACCACGAACCGCCACGGCCCCAAGTCTGTGTACCACGCCAGAGAGAAGACCGCCACCTGAGGCACGTGCGACCAGTTAGCCACAGGGGGCGCCATCGGACTGTAGCCTCTGATACACACGACCCCTGACCTCTGCACACGACCCCTGACCTCTGCACACGACCCCTGACCTCTGCACACGACCCCTGACCTCTGCACACGACCCTCTCAGTTTCAGTTCAGTTCGTTTCAGTTCTGTCTCTTTTTTGGTGAAACATGAAACTTTTTACATTTCAAGTTTGAAAGATTTGACACAATTAAATCAGAAAAGTAAAAAAACACAAACGTCACAAACTTGAACCAGGACTAAACCAGGACTAAACCGGGACTAAACCAGGACTAAACCAGGACTAAACAAGGTCTAAACCAGGACTAAACCAGGACAAGGACTAAACCAGGACTAAACCAGGACAAGGACTAAACCAGGACTAAACCAGGACTAAACCAGGACTAAACCAGGACTAAACCAGGACTAAACCAGGACTAAACCGGGACAAGGACTAAACCAGGACTAAACAAGGTCTAAACCAGGACTAAACCAGGACTAAACCAGGACAAGGACTAAACCAGGACTAAACCAGGACTAAACCAGGACTAAACCAGGACTAAACCAGGACTAAACCGGGACAAGGACTAAACCAGGACTAAACAAGGTCTAAACCAGGACTAAACCAGGACTAAACCAGGACTAAACCAGGACTAAACCAGGACTAAACCGGGACAAGGACTAAACCAGGACTAAACAAGGTCTAAACCAGGACTAAACCAGGACAAGGACTAAACCAGGACTAAACCAGGACAAGGACTAAACCAGAACTAAACCGGGACTAAACCAGGACTAAACCGGGACTAAACCAGGACTAAACCAGGTCTAAACCAGGACTAAACCAGGACTAAACCAGGTCTAAACCAGGACTAAACCAGGACAAGGACTAAACCAGAACTAAACCGGGACTAAACCAGGATTAAACCGGGACTAAACCAGGACTAAACCAGGTCTAAACCAGGACTAAACCAGGACTAAACCAGGACTAAACCAGGACTAAACCAGGTCTAAACCAGGACTAAACCAGGACTAAACCAAGTCTAAACCGGATCTAAATTAGGTCTAAACTGGATCTAAACCGGGACTAAAACATGTCAAAACCTCAAATCTTGTCTAAAACGTGACTGAGAGTCCATACAGAGCGTTGGGTCTCACAGCTGGAGAGTCTCAGAGAACCTCCAAAGGTCAAAGGTCAAAGGTCATTTGGTGCTGCAGACAGAGGATCTCAGAGGCTCCTCACGTCGATCTTAAAGTCTGATCATAAACAGAGTCACATTTTAAACATCAACTTTATGACACGAGTCCAACACCAGATTTAAAATAAACTTTACACCTGAAACCCCCAGAGTCTCAGGGTCTGGACCGGCTCTTTAAGGCTCTTGATTCAGTTCAGAGAGCCGTTTAAAAGACTCGTATGTTTATGAGAACTCATTTAATCTACAAACTGATCACAGAGAGAAGAAGAGAAACGAGAGAAACGAGAAACGAGAGAAACAAGCACCAGGCTCAGACGATTCAAACGGTCCAGATCAGAGAGCGACAGTTTCATCTTTGGAATCATGAAAATCCACATCAAAAAATCACAACAATTTAAAAGAAAAAGATTTGGCTCTTTGAAAATATGAGTAAAACAATAAAACACACGACACACTGGAGTAAAACACACGACACACTGGAGTAAAACACACGACACACTGGAGTAAAACACACGACACACTGGAGTAAAACACACGACACACTGGAGTAAAACACACGACACACTGGAGTAAAACACACGACACACTGGAGTAAAACACACGACACACTGGAGTAAAACACACGACACACTGGAGTAAAACACACGACACACTGGAGTAAAACACACGACACACTGGAGTAAAACACACGACACACTGGAGTAAAACACACGACACACTGGAGTAAAACACACGACACACTGGAGTAAAACACACGACACACTGGGACCTGAGACCTGACCCAGACCTGGTCTAGACCCGGTCTCACTTAGACCCGTCTCAGTCCAGGTTTTAAAGACGATTTCAGCCCCAATGTCGTCATTGTTTTTCTCTGAAGGTTTGTGAGGACACCTGGAGGAGCGCCCCCTGGAGGAGCGCCCCCTGGAGGAGCGCCCCCTGGAGGAGCGCCCCCTTGGGAAACGCCAGGTCCAAACAGTTTATTTTATTTTATAATAATAATAATAATAATCATACATTTTATTTATGGGGCGTCTTTCTTGTCACATTAACACAATATAATTTACAGACAGTTAAAACAAAAGGACAGGGCAGGTGTGGATTATACAGAACATGTCAGAACACGAGGGTTTGGATCTGAAGTGTGAGAGTGAGTCAGTGAGGAGGAGGTCAGGGGGGAGGTCAGGGGGGAGAGAGTTCCAGAGCTGGGGGGAGCAGAGCGGCTGAAGGCCCTGCTCCCCACAGTGATGAGCCGGGCTGAGGGAACAGAGAGATGGAGAGAGGAAGAGGAGCGGAGTGATCGGGTGTGGCAATATGGAGGAGGTCTGAGAGGTGTGGAGGTGCAAGGTTATGGAGGAGGTCTGAATGTGTGGAGCAGGAGTTTATATTGGATGTGATGTGAGATGGGGAGGTGCTGTAGGACGGGTGGATGTGGCTGATGAAGGTCCGTGTGATGATGTGAGCTGCTGAATTCTGAACCAGCTGAAGTTTATGGAGCGTTTTTTGTGGGAGACCAAAGAGAAGAGAACTGCAGTGATTCAGGCGAGACGTGACGAGGCTGTGGACATTTATAGGAGCGTTGGTCAAACAGTGAAGCGATGGTTTGTAGCAGACTGAAGCTCTGCGCTCGTCTGAACCACAGACTCGTTTATATAAAAAGTAGAAAAAGTGTCCAATGATCAGGCAGTTCAGGATCAGACCAGGAAGTAAATACAGGATTAAAAAACTCAAAAGCTCTTGATGCAACTGGACTAAATACACAGTTTTGTAAGAATTTAAGGATCCTCTTGTACGACCAGTGTCCGATCTCCTCAGTCTGTCCTTCCAACGGTTTTCAAGTCACGTGCTAAAACCTCATTTAGAAAAGACCAGGCCTCATTTAGAAAAGACCAGGCCTCATTTAGAAAACACCAGACCTCATTTAGAAAACACCAGACCTCATTACATCATCTACAGTTTGGGCCGGTCTTATTCTCCCTCTTCATCAATAATTTACCAAAACCTTGTCCAAATGTATTCTCACAGATATGGAGGACCTCACAGCTGCAGAGGACCTCACAGCTGCTGAGGACCTCACAGTTGCCTTATCGTCTGAGCATAACTGTCTTAAAGGCTCGTGTCTCTCGTTAAACTGTCTATACGTGTCAAAACGTCACACTGAACTAAAACAATCAAATGTCTTTAACGGAGTAGAGTTAAATACCTCGGAGTCATCGTAGACACAACATTGTCCTACAAAACTCATGTAAAAAAGTGTCTCAGGTGTTTCAAATTCAAATTAAACCTGAAGATGCTTAAACCTGATGATCTTCTGTGATCATCTGCCCCACGACTTAAAAACATTAAAAGCATAAACTACTGGACTTTACCGACATGACCTTAAACAATCTGGATTTATAAAGTCCCTCGACCACCAGGACCACACGAGGTGACCTCTGACCCCACACATGGACCACCTTTGGTCAGAATGTCTCTGTCCAGGGTGGACACCTGTGGAATCGTCTCTAACCCTGAGACAATGTCCCATGTTCTTTTAAAGCTCACATGAAAACCTGGTTATGGTCAAACTAAACAACAATGTGACAAACATTTCAACAGAAACAGGAGGTGGGAATAAAATGTAAATGAATAAAATGTCTGATTGGGCCAAACTGACTGAAATTCTGGGGAATGTGCAATTTTTATTTTGATCCTTTTGTGACAACAGATGAAAATGATCCTTTGGCCATAATCCGGTGCGTTTACCATCCATTCATCCATTCATCCATTCATCCATTCATCCACTCATCCATTTTCCACTTATCCAGGACCGGGTCGTGGGGGCAGTAATTTAAGCAGGGACTAGCAGACCTCCCTCACCCCAGACACCTCCTCCTGCTGACAGAAATAGTCCCTCCAGCGTGTCCTGGGTCTTCTCCGAGGCCTCTTCCTGGTGGGACATGCCTGGAACACCTCCCCAGTAGGACGTCCAGGAGGCATCCTGAGCAGATGCCCGAGTCACCAAAACTGTTCCTCTCGACATGGAGGAGCAGCGGCTCTACTCCGAGCTCTTCATTCTATCTCTAAAGGTTGGCCCAGCCGCCCTGTGCTTGTATCCTCGACCTTGTCCTTTCAGTCATTCCCCAGAGCTCATGAGGTGAGGGCTGAACACAGACTGAGGTAAATCCAGAGCTTTGTCTTTGGACTCAGCTCCTTCTTCACCACAACAGACGACACAGAGACAACATCACTGCAGACACTGATCCAACTGTCAATCTCACGCTCCATCCTCCCCTCAGTCGTGAACAAGACCCTGAGATACTTGAACTCCTCCACTTGAGACAGACTCAGATACCTTTTTCAAGTCCAGAACGATGGCCTCGGATTTGGAGGAGCTGATTCTCATCCCAGACACTTTACGACTCAATGAAGCATCAGGACAACATCATCTGCAAACAGTAGAGATGAAATCCTGTGGTTCCCAAACCAGACCCCCTCCGGCCCCTGAACCAGACCCCCTCTGGCCCCTGAACCAGACCCCCTCCGGCCCCTGGCTGCGCCTAGAAATTCTGTCCATAAATATAATGAACAGAACCAGTGACAAAGGGCAGCCCTGAGTCCAACATGCACCACCACCCCGGTCTGCCAGTCCAGAGGTACTGTCCCCGACCTCCACACGATGTTGCTGAGATGTGTCAGCCAAGACCCTCAACATCCAGAGACGCGAGGTGCTCGGGAAGGATCTCGTCCGCCCCCGGAGCCTTGCCATTGAGGAGCTTGCCAACCACCTCGGTGACTTCAGCCAGGGTGATGGATGAGTCCACCTCCGGGTCCCCAGTCTCTGCTTCTTCCTTGGAAGCCATGATAGTGCGATTGAGGAGATCCTCAAAGTCCTTCCACCGTCTGACAACATCCTCAGTCGAGGTCAGCAGCTCTCCGCCTGCACTGTAAACAATGTCAGTGAAGCACTAATTCCCCCTCTTGAGGTGTTGAACAGTTAAAAAAAAATCTGTTAGTGGCCGTCCAATAGTCCTCCTCCATGGTCTCCCCGAACTCCCCCCAACCCCGAGTTTTTGTCACTGTGACAGCACGACCAGCAGCACGCTTGGCCCGCCCGTACTCATCAGCTGCCTCAGGAGTCCCCAAGCCAGCAAGGCTCGATAGGACTCCTCCTTCAGCCTGACGGAACCACTTACTTTCGGTGCACCACAGGGTTCAGGGATTGCCTCCGCGACAAGCACCACAGACCATCACAGATCACGTGGAAGGCGCTCAGAGTAGAGCCGCTGCTCCTGCATGTGGAGAGGAGCAGCTGAGGTTCGGGCATCTGCTCAGGAGGCCTCCTGGACGCCTCCCTAGGGAGGTGTTCTGGGCATGTCCCACCAGGAGGAGGCCCCAGGGAAGACCCAGGACACGCTGGAGGGACTATGTCTCTCTGGCCTGGGAACACCTTGGGGTCCCACCGGAGGAGCTGGAGGAAGTGTCTGGGATGAGGGAAGTCTGGGAATCCCTGCTTAGAGCTGCCCCCGCGACCCGGCCCCGGATAGTAAAGAAAATGGATAGCTGGATATTTTGTCTGTAAATCAAGATATGAACACTGATAAATCAGACGTCTTACCTTCGTGTTACCTTCAACAGCCTCGCTCAGGATTGGCTCTTTGGTTGCCATGATACTCGGGCTCAAAATTCCAAATATGGAAGTGGACTCCAGATTAGATATAACTACTCCAGCCTCGAGGAGCTTCATTTGGAGCTCAACACTGTGGGTGACGTCACACTCACTTATAAAGAACTGGACTAACACAGATCACTGTTAGTCCACTCTGTTCTGAAAATACTAATTCACACTTTTGTATATATCCTACATTTATTATAATAAATGTTTTACTGTCTAACGCTCCAAGCTCAAGGATCCAACACGTAAAAAAAAACAAAAACTTAAGTTTATTCTGTTTTAATGTTAAAAAAAGTCCTCTGAGTTCTGTCTCAACTTCATCTGATTCCTGCCCTACAGCACTGACCCTGGCCACAAGAGGGCGCCACTGGACTGTGACTGATCAGGTCTGAACAGGACTAAACCAGGGCTAAACCAGGTCTGAAGCAGGGCTAAACCAGGACTAAACCAAGACTAAACCAGGTCTGAAGCAGGGCAGGACTAAACCAGGGCTAAACCAGGCCTAAACCAGGACTAAACCAGGACTAAAGCCCCAGACCCACAGAGAGGTGCAGCAGTTTGAGGGTTACTCTTTTATTAACATCCCAAAATAAAAATGGACAGATGAATTGAAATGTTTAAAGTCCAGAAAAAGTTAAAGTCAACAAAGTGTCCAATCAGGTGCGTCCGGGGGCGGGCTCTCCAAACTGTGCCAGCCAATCACATCGAGGGAAAACTATACACCCCACCCAAAGCCCCAAGATGCTCAAAAACACTGTAAAAGAAAATGGAACTAAACTGGGACTAAGCCGGGACTAAGATAACACATGAATAACGTATAAAAGCAGAGACTGTGGTTGTGCGTCAGGTTTTATTTGAGTTATTTTTGCGTCTCGTGTAGCGTCTTACAACTAGAGGCGTGTGCTGCTGCTGCGGAGAGTCCACGCTTCACTGTGATTGGTCAAACACATCTGTCACTCACTCAGAGCCTGTCAGAGGCTGGCCAATAGGAGGAGAGGTGGGCGTGTCTGCGCGTAACGGAAAAGTCTCATGAGGCAATTTCAGCAAAAACGACGTTGAAGCGATCTGAGTGTGAGCGAGGCACAGTTTGGAGAGCCCTGGTTTGAACACGGTTATTAAGGTCATGTGACGTCACGTGAGGTCAAATGGGGTCAAATGTGAGATAAGGTGATTTCCTAATGAACTAAAACTTCCGTGGTGGCGTTTGGGTGGCGTTTGGGTGGCGTTTGTTGGCGAGCCGCTGGGGCCCGATTGGTTTGAACTCAAAGAACTCAAAAGACCGCTCTGTCCGATGCACATGAAGGTTTCGTTTTTCGCGAGCGCCGCTGTCGAATAAATATCTGAGTCTTTCTGAGGAATGCGTTCTGTCCGTCGTGTTCCCGCCCTTTGCCCGCGTTGGCGCCGTGTCCGATTCCCGCGTCTGGGACAGTTCTTAAGCCTTGTCTTTGGGGATGGTCTCCTCTCGTGGTTTGGCGCCTCCGAAAATGGCCGAGTTTGGGTTGGCGACTTGGTTGAGCGGCCCGGCGACAGTGCGTGGTTTTAGCTGGAGCCGAGGCCGCTGTGCCCGCTCCTCTGCAGCAGGGGGCGACACAAACAGGACGTTAGAGACATGCTCAGTACAACAGGACAACATGAAGTTATGGGGGTTTAACGTGGGACTAAAGACGGGTTATGTTGCTCTTTTACAAGTTTTAGTTTCAGTGCTCTCTGTGCTAAGCCCCTCTCCCTTCAGAGCACAACACAATCAGCCAAATCCCACTAATGAAACTACTGCACATCAGGTTCGTCTGGACTAGCGTGATCCCGCCCCTTTGTCTCACCTTCAGAGGGTTCCCTAAAGTCTGTGGGCGGGGCTCCGCGAGGGGGGCCGTCTCTGTAGCGCCCCATGCCTGCGGCCCCTCCCCTCCTGTCACCTGGACGACCGCCTCGACCCCGCCCGCCCATGTAGTCATCGTCGCCGCCACGGAAACCTGCCACACAGACAGACAGAAAACTAAAAAGTAAACAACAGGAAGACAGGAGGCATGATGGGAAACGAAGTCCTCCAGAGCAGATGAACACAGTGGACCAACACGGGGACTAAACCAGGACTAAACCAGGACTAAACCAGGACTAAACCAGGACTAAAGCAGGACTAAAGCAGGACTAGACCAGGACTAAAGCAGGTCCCTGATTGGGCAGAGAAAGGCCTGCTGTGCTCTGATTGGTCGAGCCCTACCTCCTCCCATCGAATCGTAGCCGTCGTCTCTGAACTCGCGGCCGCCTCCTCGCTCTCTGGAGCCGAAGCCTCGACCTCCGCGCGCTGAAAGGAAAATGGGTCAGAACCACACACGATGGAAAAAGATGGAAACGAACTGAACATGAAAAGAAATCAAATAAAACCACCACGAAAAATCAAATCTGAACAAACGATGGAAGAGAAAAAAACTTTAAAATGACACAAATTAAACTCATCTGTTTCCTTTTGTTTCATTCACATGTTTAACACAAACCTGCAGATTTAGGCTGAGTCCCAAACTGAAAACACTCTGTTCCACCTTGTGATGTCATCGTGTGGTGATACAGGAAGTGCTCCACTGTGTTTTTAAACTCCACACACCTTCATTTATAGAATCATCTGGATCATTTCAGTCCTGGAGTTGTCTCTTATCTCGACTGAACTAAAGGTAAAAGGAGCTGTTCAATTGAAAAGTACCACTTGATGACATCACAAGGTGGAACGTCGCATTTTGAGCTTTGGAGATGTAACAGACTAATAATAAAGTGTGACTCAAACATGTGAATGAAACAAAACTCAACTCCAGTGTCTTTGAGGAGGTAGGATCACTTTGCAGTGTTAATTTCACACATTTTTGGAGCTTTTACAAATATTAAAATGTTTTTGAGATGCAAAACCATAAAATGTGAAGACAAAACCAAACCAGAAGAACTCAAACAGAGAAAACAAACAGGTGAGAAAACAGGAAGCAGAGCAGCCAATCAGAGAGCAGACCATCAGGGCACGACAGCCAATCAGAGCAGACCATCAGGGCACGACAGCCAATCAGAGAGCAGAAGGAACAGGGCATCGACCAATCAGAGAGCAGAAGAAACAGGGCATCGACCAATCAGAGAGCAGAAGGAACAGGGCGTCGACCAATCAGAGAGCAGAAGGAACAGGGCGTCGACCAATCAGAGAGCAGAAGGAACAGGGCGTCGACCAATCAGAGAGCAGAATACACAACACTCAACGTTCTGATGTCAGTCCAACCCGTGTTAAATGCACTCGGAGCACAGACCAATCAGAGAGCAGAACGCCCAGAGCACTCCCCCCCTCCACCTCCTCCTCCTCCACCTCCACCTCCTCATATCTGTTCTGTTTGTGGTCATGTGGTTTACCTCCTCCTCCGCCTCCTCGGCCGTCACTCTTGAAGCCGAAGTTTCCTCCGCTGCGCTCTTGGCGACGCCCCTCAGCGATGTCCACCCTCAGCGCCCGGTCGCCAAGCAACTGCAGGTCAGAGGTCACACGGGTCATGTGATGTGACTTCTGTTTTAAATGCTTAATGTGAGTGTTTAAATGTAATAAAAGTGAAACTGACCGCTCCGTCGTACGTCAGCGCCTCTTTTAAAGACTCCAAATCATCAAACTCCACATAACAGAAACCTGAGGACACAACAGAAGGTTCAGTCCAGTCCGGGTCCAGTCCGGGTCCAGTCCGGGTCCAGTCCAGAAGCCTAACCCTAAAGTGTCGGATGCAGTCGTGGACTTTCCTTTACTGTAACTCTGTATAAATTAAAATGGCGCCTCAAAGCAGAGACATACGGCTCTTTAAACATGTTACTGTCATTATGATAATGTGCTCACATTGTCCCTCAAAGACGATAGAGCGCAGTTATACGATGCATCAAAGGAAAAATAAGGATGGACATGTAAAATAGAGGTCGTTGTGTGAATACTTTGTTTAACATCATTTTTATGGCTAAAAAAGAATAGAAGTCTGGGCCACGTGTACAACGTGCTCAGTCCTTAAAGTTTTAACACAGTAAACACATGGCACATTCAGATCTGCTCCTCCACAGATCTGCTCCTCCACAGATCTGCTCCTCCATAGATCTGCCCACACTTTGGTTTTCACTCTTATGACGTCGCAGAGGTGAAACTGATACTACCCGTGTCATTTATAATGGTTTAGCTCCTCAGTCTGTGCTTAAGTCGCTCTGAGCGTTAGCCTCGGTTACCCCGGGTGTCGGCCCCCTGGGTTTCGGCCTCCGGGTCTCGGCCCCCGGGGTCTCGGCCCCCGGGGTCTCGGCCCCCCGGGTCTCGGCCCCCCGGGTCTCGGCCCCCCGGGTCTCACCTTTGAACTTGTCGCTCTCCTTGTCCCTCACGAGCCGAACACTTCGGATCTGTAGCTCTTGGAAGATGTTGTCGATGTCTCCTTGGACAGTGTTGAAGGGGAGATTTCCCACGTAGGCCGTGTACGGCGGCTCCGACGGCAGCTCCTTCTGCTTCCGAGGTCCGCCTCCTCCACCGCCGCCGCCACGAGGCCTGAGAACGCCAAACCATATGTTAAACTTAAAGGGGGTATTCACTGTAACATTTAGATCTCCACGTTTCCTTTTATTGTTCTGAAAATACTATATTCACCCAAAACATCACATTGACGTGTTTTTGACATTTTTGGTGCTCTGAGTCTCTCCTCCCTTTGCTCTCTGTCACATCTAAAACCTCCAGTTTTGATGAGGGAACAGCAGTAGAACATGGGAAAAAGCTTAAAAATCTATTTTGCATAATACCTCCACTTTTAATTAGTCTTTATTTGAAGGGACAATGTACAGAGACATTATGCTCATAAAACAGATGTACTGCACCAGATTGTAGCTAAAGTTTCCATCTGCAGACCCTGAAGAACAAGTTTAACTACAACCACAGACACTTTAATGGAGACCTGCTCTTTAAACTGGACTTTTCACTTAATCCATGTTCTAGTCGTTTCTTCTTTATCCTTCTGTTTCAAGGCGCCATTCTCACGGTCGGGCATCTGTGTTTTCAGTACTTATGCGACGCGTTTGTAACCACGGCGACAGGAAAAACATCAGACTGCAGCCAATAGGAAAGCACGGCTGGAGTAGTGCACAAATAGTGAAGTTTGGATAAGAGCAGGGGTCAGGGGTCAGGGGTCAGGGGTAGGTCGATATAGCTGAATCGTGCCCATGCTCACTTCCTGTTTGGCGGTGGCAACTATGTCCATTTATCTACAATGGGGCAAAAAAAAGTATTTAGTCTCCACTTCCTGCTCCATTCTGTGTCATAGTTGAAGTGAACCTACGGTGAAAATTACAGGCCTCTCATCTTTTTAAGTGGAGAACAAATGGTGTCGACTAAACACTTTTTTGCCTCACTGTACAGTCTATGCTGATATGTTTCTATGATTGTTCTGCATAACTGTCACAAACATAAAATAAAAATACTGTCAAAAAAACGAATCTGATTTGAAGTTAGCGACAGACAGAAATCTGTTCAAACTGCTCAGATGTTTCTCCAGGTTCTGGTCGTTTCTTCTCGTTGAGCCTCTGAAGTTTTATTTGAAGAGATTCATGTTTGAGTCATTTTCAAGATCCCATTTTGTTGATCTGCCCTTGTTTAACCTCCACTGTGACACGCCCCACTGTGACACGCCCCACTGTGACACGCCCCACTGTGACACGCCCCCTGTGACACGCCCCCTGTGACACGCCCACTGTGACACGCCCCACTGTGACACGCCCCACTGTGACACGCCCCACTGTGACACGCCCCACTGTGACGTCCGCACTTCCTTCTCCAGTTTTATTTTCTTAATCGTTGATTCTCGTAGGATTCTGCAGCGTCGCGTCGTCATTTTGGTACAAATGTAAATAAATGTCCTGCTCTAGTGTGATGTGCATGTGTCCATAGGGGGCGCTACAGCGGCGCTTTGTTGTGATGATGTTTAAGGCGACGTCAGCTCCATTGGACACCACAGTTTTCTAATAAAGAAATCAACGGACTTGATTCTTTATTAAGTCGTTTTAGATGAATATTGAGATTTAAAATGTGTAAATTATAACATAATGATCCACAGAGTCAGAGATGAGAACTACAGAGACAAAAGCACAACACGACTGATTTAACTGCATCCACCAGGGCCACGTGTGTCCCCTCTGTGAGACTGTGGGTATGCTGTCCCCTCAGTGAGGAGGGTGTGGGTTCAACTCCTGATCCCTCTGTTTGTTTGTGATGGTGGTAAAATACCAGCAAACATGGAAATGTGCTGAGGTCTGAGGTCTGTGCTGAGGTCTGAGGTCTGTGCTCTGTGCTGAGGTCTGAGGTCTGTGCTGAGGTCTGAGGTCTGTGCTCTGTGCTGAGGTCTGTGCTGAGGTCTGTGCTGAGGTCTGTGCTGAGCTCTGAGGTCTGTGCTGAGCTCTGAGGTCTGTGCTGAGGTCTGAGCTGAGGTCTGAGGTCTGTGCTCTGTGCTGAGGTCTGAGGTCTGTGCTGAGGTCTGAGGTCTGTGCTGAGGTCTGTGCTCTGTGCTGAGGTCTGTGCTGAGCTCTGAGGTCTGTGCTGAGGTCTGAGCTGAGGTCTGAGGTCTGTGCTCTGTGCTGAGGTCTGTGCTGAGGTCTGAGGTCTGTGCTGAGGTCTGAGGTCTGTGCTGAGGTCTGTGCTCTGTGCTGAGGTCTGAGGTCTGTGCTCTGTGCTGAGGTCTGTGCTGAGGTCTGAGCTGAGGTCTGAGGTCTGTGCTCTGTGCTGAGGTCTGTGCTGAGGTCTGAGGTCTGTGCTGAGGTCTGAGGTCTGTGCTCTGAGCTGAGGTCTGTGCTGAGCTCTGTGCTCTGTGCTGAGGTCTGAGGTCTGTGCTGAGGTCTGAGGTCTGTGCTGAGGTCTGTGCTCTGAGCTGAGGTCTGTGCTGAGCTCTGAGGTCTGTGCTGAGCTCTGAGGTCTGTGCTGAGCTCTGTGCTGAGGTCTGAGGTCTGTGCACACACGGGTCACTTTCCACGCGGGGCTGGTGGTTCTTTACAGATCCGTTCAGACTTTCATTCATTGTTTGGATGATTCAAACAGTCTGATCCCTCCTTTTCTCTCCCTCTCTTCGCTCCCTGCTCCCTCTGCGCCTCCCTCCTCCTCCTCTGCTCCTCGTGTGCCTGTCTCTCTTCAGAGGGGCTGCTCCTGGGCCCGGGTCTGGAGAGTCTGTAGCGGGGGCTGTGCTGCTCTATAGCCGGGCCATGAGGCTCTCCCCCGGGCCTCTCACAGACCCGTGCCCGGGCCTCACGGAGCCACATGGAGCCGAGTCTGCGGCACCTGCGCAGCCTTAGCTTTAGCTCTGTTAGCTCCGTTAGCCGCGTTAGCTCAGACCGCGGAGCTTCCCGGAGGCTACAGCCGCGTGTGGAGCCTCTGCTCCGGGCCGCACCTGGAGCTCCGCGGCCTGGAGCTTCCGCAGCGGGGCTCGGAGCGGCCCTTAGCGGGGCACACGGCCCCGGGGTCCGGGGGCACACTCACCCTCTGCTGCCGAAGCTGCTGTAGGCCCGGTCCCGGTCGTCGTAGCTGTCGTAGTCCGCCATTACTGCTGCTGTGTCCGAAGAGGAGGTCCTACACGTCAGAGGCGGCGCGAAGAGCTGCCCGCGGCGCGCCTGAACGAAAACACAGCATCACAATCACCAATGAGTAACATCAGCAGGACCTTTATCATCACATAGACCTGTCATAATCATCATCATCATAATCATCACGTAGACCTGTCATAATCATCACATAGACCTGTCATAATCATCACATAGACCTGTCATAATCATCACATACACCTGTCATAATCATCACATAGACCTGTCATAATCATCACATAGACCTGTCATAATCATCACATACACCTGTCATAATCATCACATACACCTGTCATAATCATCACATACACCTGTCATAATCATCACATAGATCTGTTATGATTGACCGCTCGATGATGATGGAACGATTGTTTTTGGGGGTCAGTATTTATCATGGGGACTTTTGGTTTTTTTTAAAGAATATTGTAAATGTAGAACACTTTTTGGGGGAACTTATGGTTGTGTTTATTGTTTATGGTGTTTGTTTTCTTCTAGCACACTTCAAAATGTGTAATCATGACAGGTCTACGTCACAGTCAGTATCTTCATCAGCAGCAGCAACAGCGCTGTCCTCTTCATCTTCACTGTCACCGTCCTGGTTTAGACCTGATTTAGACCTGATTTAGACCTGATTTAGACCTGATTTAGACCTGGTTTGGTCCATAGGGTCCACAGGTCAGACTATTATGTATATTCTTTATTACAGCAGATCTGGACAGGGCCCTGGCTACAGACCGGCAGTAAGTCTCCCTGAGTCTCTCCCTTAGAGCATCTCTCTCCTCCAGAGCGTCTGAGCCTTGAGTATTTTATACCAGAATGACAAAGCTACAAACATTTCAGAGCAGAGTGACTTTGGCCTCACACCCATGAGATAATGAGCTTTTACACGTAGACAGGTAGAACAACATAGTTTCCTGTGGGATGAGACGGAGCCTTCACACATGTTAATGAGTTTAGTACTGATTATTACTACTACTACTACTACTACTACTACAACTATCTCTACTCTCTTATTATCTATTATTATCTATTATCTCTTTTAATGGTAATTTTATGATTTTTTGTGATTATTAATGTTTTGATTTGTGTGATTTTAATGTCTTTCTTATTCTGTAAAACACTTTGAATGACCTTGTGTACGAATTGTGCTGTACAAATAAACTTGCCTCGCCTTATTATTTAATACAATATAAATAAAGAGTGATTTGTGCAGCTCAGCTCTGAAACAGGGAAAACATTTAGACTTTAGCTCCAATACATTAAACAAAAAGTTTAGTCCTGGTTCAGTCCGGCTTAAGTCCCGTTTCATTCTAGGTTTAGACCTGGTTTAGTCCTGTTTTATCCCTGTTTTGTCCTGTTTTAGTCTTGTTTAGCCCTGTTTAGTCCTCTTTTAGCCCAGTTTAGTCTTGTTTTATACCCATTTAAGCCCTGTTTTAGCCCGGTTTAGTCCTGTTAAGCCTCGTTTAGCTTCTGTTTAGCCCTGGTTTAGCCCCGTTTAGTCCCGTTTAGCCCCATTTAGCCTGGTTTAGTCCTTTTTAGCCCTGTTTAACTTCTGTTTAGCCCTGGTTCAGCCCCGTTTAGCCTGGTTTAGTCCTGTTTATTCCTGTTTTAGTCCTGTTTAGTCCGGTTCAGCCCCATTTAGCCCGGTTTAGTCCTGTTTATTCCTGTTTTAGCCCTAGTTTAGTCCGGTTTAGTCCTGTTTTAGCCCGGTTTAGCCCTGTTTAGCCCCGTTTAACCTGGTTTAGTCCTGTTTAGCCCGGTTTAGTCCTGTTTAGCTTCTGTTTAGTCCTGTTCAGCCTGGTTTAGCCCGGCTTAGTCCTGTTTAGCCCCGTTTAGCCCGCTTTAGCCCCGTTAGGCCCTGTATTGCTCAGGTGAGGTGTTACAGGTGATGACGCGGGTCGCTGTTGTTTTTTGCGCTCACACTTCCGGGTTTATCTCGCCGTCAGTTCGCGTCAACTTTTTGTTTTCAGTTTCCCTCTTTAACACCGTTTAACCCTCTTTAACCCACTTTAACCCTCTTTAGCCCGGCCCAGCCTGTCCCGGCCTGCTCCGCTCCCCCGGGCCTGCTGTCCTCGGGATGCCGCTTCAGTGACTCTGTGTCCGGCTGAGTGAGGCGCCGCTTCGCCCTGGGGTTAGCCGTTAGCCGCTTAGCTCCGAGGTAACTCACTTTAGATGAACTTTTGTGGTACTTTCTGGTGGTTACGCCTCAGCCCGGGTCCGGTCCACTTCAGCCCGGGCCCGGTGCGCTTTCCCCCGGGTCTGTGGTCACTTTTGCGGGTGTTTTGCGGGTGTTTTCTGCGTGTTTTCCCGGGCGTGTGAACTTCTTCAGTTGGACGGTTAGGCGCTGTTGTTGTTGTTGTGCAGTTCCGGACTCCTTTAAACATTTGTCGTTTTTCTGTTTGTTTGCGCTGCTGTGATGGCGCAGATCTCTCTTCTGTCACATTCATCGGGTCATTTTATTCTTTAACTTGTTGTTTACACTTCGTCTGTCGTAATAACCACTTTAATGCGCCGTAATGACTCTTTATTCCACAGTGAAGTGTTTGGAGGGGCCGTGGCTGTGGCACCTGTTGAACGTGACAGAGGAACTTTCATATTTATGTCAGAATGACGCTCATTTATGTTAAAGCTGCACAGTGGAACATTTCAGCTGCTTGTCTCCATGGAGATGTTATTACTTTGTCTAGAATGTTCCACAGCATGGCATGAAACATTATTTTTATCTACAGACGAACAGATGACGTCACCTTCATGGTGGTAGACGAAATGTTACATAATGTACCTTTAAGAAATGTATTATTTTTTATTTTTTAATTTTGGTTGAGCACACTCAAAAACGTATAGTTATGTTAAAAATGTTGACAGTTTAGTTTCGTGCTGTGCCCCGTAGGCTTTAAACCTGCTTCTGTTTGAAAATAGTAAGGAGGAGGTATTTACCTCTGTGGGGCATTAAAGAGGAGGTATTTACTTCTGTGGGGCATTAAAGAGGAGGTATTTACCTCTGTGGGGTATTAAAGAGGAGGTATTTACTTCTGTGGGGTATTAAAGAGGAGGTATTTACTTCTGTGGGGTATTAAAGAGGAGGTATTTACCTCTGTGGGGTATTAAAGAGGAGGTATTTACCTCTGTGGGGTATTAAAGAGGAGGTATTTACTTCTGTGGGGTATTAAAGAGGAGGTATTTACTTCTGTGGGGCATTAAAGAGGAGGTATTTACCTCTGTGGGGTATTAAAGAGGAGGTATTTACTTCTGTGGGGTATTAAAGAGGAGGTATTTACTTCTGTGGGGTATTAAAGAGGAGGTATTTACCTCTGTGGGGTATTAAAGAGGAGGTATTTACCTCTGTGGGGTATTAAAGAGGAGGTATTTACTTCTGTGGGGTATTAAAGAGGAGGTATTTACCTCTGTGGGGTATTAAAGAGGAGGTATTTACCTCTGTGGGGTATTAAAGGGGAGGTATTTACTTCTGTGGGGTATTAACTGTAACATAATACAGAACTCATGTTTGTTTTTATTGTTTTGAAAATGTTATATTCACATGGTAAACATGGTATTTACATATTTTATAAGTTTCACTTCTGTTTTTGACGCGCTGAGTCTCTTTCCTTCAGAGCGCTGTCACATTATGATTATCATCACCTAAATAACTGCGACTGATGATTATATTGGGATAATGAACAGTTCAGAACTATTCTGGACGTGAATAATTATATTTTGAATTCTTGAACAGGTTCCATGTGTAAACAGCTGTTACAGTTTTGTTCTGTCATAAGTGAAAACAAAAGTGTCCAAAGAGGAAATACGTTTGTTCTGCTCATTCTGGAGACATAAATGTCACAGATTATGTCAAATCTCCCATGAGCCATTACTGTCGACCTTTTGTATCCTGATAAACGATAATACTGTTTTATTTCATCAATCAAAACAAACGTAATAATCAGGAAATAAGGAAGTGTCTGTTTATTGTGACAGTTTATGACGATCGCTCAGAGCTCAAAGGTCACTGTGTCTGCAGGATGTGGTGCTGCTGGTGCCTGGACTCAGAGCCCAGTCCAGTCCCAGACCCGGCCCCAGGACCCGGGTCCAACCGAGGGTCCAACCGAGGGTCCAACCGAGGGTCCAACCGAGGGTCCAACCGAGGCCCAGTCCAGAGCCAGCCCCCTCCAATACAGAGCTGCACCAGCTGTGGAGGAACCTTCAGTAACATTCAGAAGAAGGTACTAAACCGGGACTAAACCAGGTCTAAACCAGGACTAAACCAGGGCTAAACCAGGACCAAAGCCAGGACTAAACCTAAACCTGGTCTAAACCTGGTCTAATCCTGGTCTAATCCTGGTCCAATCCTGGTCTAAACCTGGTCTAATCCTGGTCCAATCGTGGTCTAATCCTGGTCCAATCGTGGTCTAAACCTAGTCCAGTCCTGGTCCAATCCTGATCCAATCCTGGTCCAATCCTGGTCCAATCCTGGTCTAATCCTGGTCTAAACCTAGTCCAGTCCTGGTCCAATCCTGATCCAATCCTGGTCCAATCCTGGTCCAATCCTGGTCTAATCCTGGTCTAATCCTGGTCTAATCCTGGTCTAATCCTGGTCTAATCCTGGTCTAAACCTGGTCTAATCCTGGTCTAATCCTGGTCTAATCCTGGTCTAATCCTGGTCTAATCCTGGTCTAATCCTGGTCTAATCCTGGTCTAATCCTGGTCTAATCCTGGTCTAATCCTGGTCTAATCCTGGTCTAATCCTGGTCTAATCCTGGTCTAATCCTGGTCTCTTTGCAGCACGTATGTGTGGACTGTGGGCTGTGCTACTGCAGCAGATGCTCCACCCGCTTGGAGCCCCGCCCCCGCCTGTGTCACACCTGTCAGCGTTTCTATGGTAACCTGCTGCAGAGGGCGGAGCTTATGAGGCTGAAGGTGAAGGAGCTGAGGGACTACCTGCACCTGCACAAGGTGCCCACTCACCTGTGCCGCGAGAAGGTCAGTCTGTAAGATAACTACAGTATACAGGAGGAGAGAGGAGGAGAGAGGAGGGGAGGAGGAGGGGAGGAGGAGGGGAGGAGGAGGGGAGGAGAGAGGAGGGGAGGAGGAGGAGAGGAGGAGGAGGAGAGGAGGAGGAGGAGGACAGGAGGAGGTGTTCACTCACCTGTGCCGCGAGAAGGTCAGTCTGTAAGATAACTACAGTATACAGGAGGAGAGAGGAGAGGAGGAGGGGAGGAGGAGGAGGAGAGAGGAGGAGGAGGGGAGGAGGAGGACAGGAGGAGGTGTTCACTCACCTGTGCCGCGAGAAGGTCAGTCTGTAAGATAACTACAGTATACAGGAGGAGAGAGGAGGAGAGAGGAGGGGAGGAGAGAGGAGGGGAGGAGGAGGAGGAGAGGAGGAGGCGGAGGACAGGAGGAGGTGTTCACTCACCTGTGCCGCGAGAAGGTCAGTCTGTAAGATAACTACAGTATACAGGAGGAGAGAGGAGAGGAGGAGGGGAGGAGGAGGAGGAGAGAGGAGGAGGAGGGGAGGAGGAGGACAGGAGGAGGTGTTCACTCACCTGTGCCGCGAGAAGGTCAGTCTGTAAGATAACTACAGTATACAGGAGGAGAGAGGAGGAGAGAGGAGGGGAGGAGAGAGGAGGGGAGGAGGAGGAGAGGAGGAGGAGGAGAGGAGGAGGAGGAGGACAGGAGGAGGTGTTCACTCACCTGTGCCGCGAGAAGGTCAGTCTGTAAGATAACTACAGTATACAGGAGGAGAGAGGAGAGGAGGAGGGGAGGAGGAGGAGGAGAGAGGAGGAGGAGGGGAGGAGGAGGACAGGAGGAGGTGTTCACTCACCTGTGCCGCGAGAAGGTCAGTCTGTAAGATAACTACAGTATACAGGAGGAGAGAGGAGAGGAGGAGGACAGGAGGAGGTGTTCACTCACCTGTGCCGCAGTCTGTAAGATAATTACAGTATACAGGAGAGAGGAGGAGGGATGTGCCATGAGAAGGTCAGTGCCCTTGGGCAAGACACTTCCCTTAGCCAGTGCCTCTGTTCTTCTGACCCTGTTCCTCTGTCCCTGTTCTTCTTACCCCGTTCCTCTGACCCCATTCTTCTGATCCCATTCTTTTGACCCTGTTCTTCTGACCCTGTTCCTCTGACCCTGTTCCTCTGACCCTGTTCCTCTGACCCTCAGTATCGTGACCACACTGGTTTTTAAAGGTTTTCTGTGTCTTCTGTTTCAGGAGGATTTGGTGGAGCTGGTGTTGGGACATCAGTCGTCCTCTGAAGCGTCAACGCCAGACTCCGCCCCTCCACCGCTGACCACGCCCACGCAGGCTCCTCCCACAGAGACGCAAGCTCCTCCCACAGAGACACAGGCTCCTCCCGCAGAAACTATATCCTCGCCACGGCCAGAGAGTCCAGCCACGTCCATAGATGTACAGGCCCCGCCCACAAATGAACAGACCCCACCCACAAATGCACAGGCTCCACCTCCCCAAACGGAAGCCCCTCCCCCTGAACCACCCACTGTCCAATCAGAGAGTCCACTGGAGGACGAGGAGGAAGAGGAGGAGCAGGTAAGGCGATGTAGATGCTCGCTAACCCTAAACCTAAAACTTTAACCTGACAGTGAAGTAAATATATGTCAAAAATAAACGTTTGTTAAACTAATGTGAAACTAATGTGAATAAATACAACGCTAACAATGCTAACAACGCTAACAAGGCTAACAACGCTAACAATGCTAACAACGCTAACAATGCTAACCGGAACAGTGATGTAAGTCTAAAACAGACTGTATATGTCTGTCTATGTATAAATGGACGTAGCTAACCTGCTAGCTGCCACGTTCCAAAAAGGAAGTGATCATGGACACACACCCACCTCCATCAACTCTATCGCCCCCCTCAGGACAGTTGTGTTTTTAACAGTGTCTCTATCGCCCCCCTCAGGACAGTTGTGTTTTTAACAGTGTCTCTATCGCCCCCCTCAGGACAGTTGTGTTTTTAACAGTGTCTCTATCGCCCCCCTCAGGACAGTTGTGTTTTTAACAGTGTCTCTATCGCCCCCCTCAGGACAGTTGTGTTTTTAACAGTGTCTCTATCGCCCCCCTCAGGACAGTTGTGTTTTTAACAGTGTCTCTATCGCCCCCCTCAGGACAGTTGTGTTTTTAACAGTGTCTCTATCGCCCCCCTCAGGACACCCCGCGGCGCAGGGCGTCTCTGTCAGACCTGCGCTCTGAGGACGACATCGAGAAGCTGAGCGTGCGGAGACTGAAGGAAATCCTCGCACGCAACTTTGTGGACTTTAAAGGCTGCTGCGAGAAGTGGGAGCTGATGGAGCGAGTGCGACGACTGTACAGAGACAAGAGCAGTCTCCACGGTAACAAGCACGCAAACATACAACACACAAACATACAACACACAAACATACAACACACAAACATACAACACACAGAAACATACAATACACAACACACACTCAGGGCTCAGTCACATGTAAAGGCTCAGTTAGCCCCTGAGCGTGTGTTAGCCGTTAGCTCAGAGGACAGTTTTATGCTAATTCTGATCTAAAATAAAATACCAAAAGGTTTCCACAGTCGACACTTTAAACAAGGCTCTGGCCTGAATGTGCTGAGGAGTCGGTTCCCGCCCAAACTTTCTGGATCATTCAGAATTCATGATCTTTGTGGGCCAATGCTAATGCTAATGCTAACAGCTATAGGAAAAATGCAATGTTCTAAAATCTTCCTGGTAGCATTCTGAACTTTTGTTGAAATGAGGTGCAGTTTTAGTCTGACCTGTACCTGTGTGTTCCAGAGGGGGGCGCTGCACCAGACGAGCTCCTGTGTAGGATCTGTATGGACAGCCCCATAGACTGTGTGCTACTGGAGTGTGGTCACATGATCACGTGCACGCAGTGCGGCAAACGCATGAGCGAGTGTCCCATCTGCAGACAGTACGTGGTCCGAGCCGTACACGTCTTCAGGTCCTGAGGTGAGGCTTTAGACCTGGTTTAGTACTGGTTCAGACCTGGTTTAGTACTGGTTTAGTACTGGTTTAGACCTGGTTTAGACCTGGTTTGGTCCTGGTCCAGTCCTGGTCCAGTCCTGGTTTGGTCCTGGTCCAGTCCTGGTCCAGTCCTGGTCCAGTCCTGGTCCAGTCCTGGTCCAGTCCTGGTCCAGTCCTGGTCCAGTCCTGGTCCAGTCCTGGTTCAGACCTGTCTCTTGTCTCTCTTCAGGGGATGTTCCACATTGACCAGCTGAAGTCTGGATCTTCTTACATAAAACTAAACACAGAGATGTTGAGTCTCAGGGCGGACATTTTGCAGTTTAAACTTTACAAACCTCATGACTTTAACCAGACCAGGGCGATTATGGTCAGAAGCATCGACTCATGATCGGCTTTTTCTTTTAAATCGACGTGACCACAGAGTGACCGCTCATCCGGGCCTGCAGTTGTAGCGGCTAATCTGGAGCCCAGTTCTATGTTTGTAATTCTGACCACGAGTATCAGAGTAACCAAAGAGCCAATCAGGAGCCTGTTCCCGCCCACACCGCTGGTTTGGCAGGAGGCGGGCTCTTAGCAACACCGTCACTCAAACCTACTGCTAACGCTAGCGGGAGCGACCTCAGGGAAAGCACCTGATTGGGCCAGATGGTTTTTCAAATGAAAAGTGAATTACAACCAGACCTCAAAGGAACAACTTCATCTCCACGCTCACTTCCTGTTTGGAACGCGACAGCTAGCATGTTAGCTATGTCCATTTATATACAGTCTACGATCGTGATTCTTTAAGCTTCTCTTGAATGCTACTCTGTGGTCAGAATGTTTTCCCACACACTCCACCTCGTGGTCAGTCTCAGCGACGCTCTGTGTGATTGACAGGTGGATTTATCCAATCACAGAGCAGTGTGAACTTTCAGAAGATGCAGATGACGTCAGTGACCTTTTCAAGACACTTATAAGTTTACATGAATCGTGATCAAATTGAAATCCTGATATAGCTCCAACAAAATGATGATATCATTTTTTTGGTATCGCTCAGACCTAAGTATAACCAGGTTCTAAAGGTTCTCCTCATGATGATCCTCACTGTTTAATCGTTTTGTTCTGCAGTTCAGCCTCAGCTGTTTAACATGAAGAACTAAAAGTCTGAGAGGGGCAGGTTAATCGTCTTATTAATGTTCATATGTTGATTTACACACAGTAGTGAAATAAAAACTCTAGCAGCAACAGTTACACAGAGATGGGTGACAATTTTTACATAGAAAGTGAATTGGAGCCAGAGCCGATGGAGCGGAAGTGCGCCCATGATCACTTCCTGTTGGTAAAGCGGCGGCTAGCAGGTTAGCTACATCCATTTCTATAAAAGGTCTATGGTCTAAATGTGGAATGTAATGAGGGAACACTGTTAGAACATGGTTATTGTGATTGTATCTCCTTTAAACTTCACAAACGTCACTGTTGTGGAGACGGTCTCTGCTGTTGGCGCTGTTGTAACCGGGGGCGATGCAGAGAAACACCACAGTGCCTTTTAAAGTTTTATGAAGCAGTTTTAAACAAAGTCTCTGTGAGATGAAGAAGGGACCAATCAGACGCCGGCTCCTGTGAATCTGCCCGGCGACAGCGTCAGCTCGTCCAATCAGAGTCTTCCTTCCACTTTTGCACTAAAGTTTGTTTTTTTTAAGCTGTTTCTAGTTTGTGCTTCTTCTGTTTGACTTGGATCATTATTTTGGGTTTGTTGTTGCTGTTTTGGGGTTTTCATGAACAAAATACCAGCTCCAAACTGTCAGATGCACTTCCCAACTCTTGTATCCTCCCCGTGTGTCAGATGCCCTCCCCGTGTGTCAGATGCCCTCCCCGTGTGTCAGATGCCCTCCCCGTGTGTCAGATGCCCTCCCCGTGTGTCAGATGCCCTCCCCTTGTGTCAGATGCCCTCCCCGTGTGTCAGATGCCCTCCCCGTGTGTCAGATGCCCTCCCCGTGTGTCAGATGCCCTCCCCGTGTGTCAGATGCCCTCCATGTGTGTCAGATGCCCTCCCCTTGTGTCAGATGCCCTCCCCTTGTGTCAGATGCCCTCCCCGTGTGTCAGATGCCCTCCATGTGCCTTGGAGCCTTAAACAAAGCTGGACATTTGTACAGAGAATGTTTTAAAATGAAAAAAGGAAGAATAGTTTTCTCTGAGTGAATTATTTTGTAATAAATGTAATTTCTTACATTTGAGTCTGTGCTGATTATTATGTGATTTCTGCTTTAACTTTACTCAAATGTATCAAGAAGTATATATATACTTGTACATATACTTTAATGTGTATACTGTACACAGTCTATGGTGTAACCGCAGCCACTGAACTGTTTGAAACAAACTAGGGCACTGTGAGTCTCACTGCTGATTGGCTGTGCAGCGCAATGGGCGGGACCTGGACGCGCCCGCTCTCCTCTGATTGGCTGTGTAGACCAGTGGGCGGGACCTGGACGCCCCTCTGATTGGCTGTGTAGATCGGTGGGCGGGACCTGGACGCTCCTCTGATTGGCTGTGTAGATCGGTGGGCGGGACCTGGACGCTCCTCTGATTGGCTGTGTAGATCAGTGGGCGGGACCTGGACGCTCCTCTGATTGGCTGACTGGAGCGTGGTGGGCGCGGTGCAGTTTGAAGTTGCTTCCCGCCTCAGTGCCGGGTTGCCAGATCCTCCAGAGTCTCCGCCACTTTTCAGCTCAGGTTTGGTCTCAGAGTTTAAACTGTCGTGTTTTTATGGACCCCCAGTGCAGACCCAACACAAGAACACATTTAAAAAAAACAGAGACAGAGAAGAAGCTCCGATAAAAAATAATAATGAAACTTTACTTTAGTCACTGACACAATAATAATGAAGCAGGAACTGAACACACGAGAAACACAGAGCTCAGTTTTTCATACACTGACTGAAAGTGGATGTAGTGATTATTGTGACAGTCCTAGTCCCAGATTTATCAGAGCAGCTTCACTTGGATAATATGGGCCTCTGTGTGTTTGTGTAATATTAATAATACAAAGGACTGTGAATTATATCTATGTGCCCTAATTTACTTTATCTTCCAATAAAAAAGTGATATGCTTATTTTCCATAATGAGACACTAACAGGGGTCAAAAGCGCACAAACTACTAAACTCTACCACCTTTTCCCTTCAGTTTAAACCTTTTCATAGCTCTGGATCCTTGTTTCTGTCGCACAATCTGGCGCCCCGGAGCCGCGTTAGCCTCACGGAGCTAACAGAGCTAACGGTGCTAACAGAGCTAACAGAGCTAACGGCGCTAACAGAGCTAACAGAGCTAACAGAGCTAACGGCGCTAGCGGCTCTAACCGCAGACTCCCGGCGCAGTGTGAGCGCAGTGTCCGGGTTTCAGGGCTCTTTCTGCGGCTCGTAGGGACCGACAGAGCCGCATGTAGCGCGGACAGATTCACACAGGACACAGAGCGGCTCCACCTGGAGCTCATGGCCGAGATACTGGAGAAAAAGAAGCCGAACGTGAGCGCTGGTCCCCGGCGGAGGAGCAGAGCCAGTCAGCCGCGGAAGAGCAGCCAAACTCGGGTAAAGTTTGTGCTACTGCCCGGGCCCTGGGTGGAGCGGGCTAAACTCACGGAACCCGGGCTAAACTCGGGCTAAACTCGGGCTAAACTCGCAGAACCCGGGCTAAACTCACGGAACCCGGGTTAAACTCACGGAACCCAGGTTAAACTCACGGAACCCGGGTTAAACTCACGGAACCCGTGCTAAACTTACAGAACCCGGGCTAAACATGAGCTAAACTCACAGAACCCGGGCTAAACTCACGGAACTCTGGCTAAACTCACGGAACCCGTGCTAAACTTACAGAACCCGGGCTAAACTTACAGAACCCGGGCTAAACTTACAGAACCCGGGCTAAACATGAGCTAAACTCACAGAACACGGGCTAAACTCATGGAACCCAGGCTAAACTCACACAACCCGGACTAAACTCACGGAACCCGGGATAAACTCACAGAACCCGGGATAAACTCACGGAACCCGGGCTAAACTCACGGAACCCGGGCTAAACTCACGGAACCCGGGCTAAACTCATGGAACTCGGGTTAAACGGGGATAAAACAGTGGGACTAAAGTGATTCGGACCCGAGTCTCAGCGAAGCAACGTGGAATGTGCAGAGTAAAACACCCGAGGAGCACAGAGGGCTCCAGCGGGCTCTGGTCTCACCCTGGTCTCACCCTGGTCTCACCCTGGTCTCACTCTGGTCTCACCCTGGTCTCACCCTGGTCTCACCCTGGTCTCACTCTGGTCTCACCCTGGTCTCACCCTGGTCTCACCCTGGTCTCACCCTGGTCTCACTCTGGTCTCACCCTGGTCTCACCCTGGTCTCACCCTGGTCTCACTCTGGTCTCACTCTGGTCTCACTCTGGTCTCACCCTGGTCTCACCCTGGTCTCACCCTGGTCTCACTCTGGTCTCACCCTGGTCTCACCCTGGTCTCACCCTGGTCTCACCCTGGTCTCACTCTGGTCTCACCCTGGTCTCACTCTGGTCTCACTCTGGTCTCACCCTGGTCTCACTCTGGTCTCACTCTGGTCTCACCCTGGTCTTTCTCTCTGTCCCGGTCCAGGTTCGTTTGGAGCAGGTTTTCGGGCTCACGGCGTCCTGTAGCTCTCTGTCTTCATCGTCGGGGCTGGTGGCGTATCCCGCTGGGTGAGTCACATGTTAAATAAACTGCTTTCTCGTTAACGGTGACCTCCTAGGTCATCTTCACTTATCTGACCAGTCTGACCTTTGACCTTAGGTGTGTGGTGGTGCTGTTGGACCCAAACACAAACAAACAGAGCCACATCCTCAACTCATCCAGGTACGTGGCATGATGATGTCACTGCTCGCTCCTGATTGGTCGGTTCATGTCTGTGTGTCTCTCTGCAGGAAGTCGTTCAGCGCCGTGGCCTTCTCCCATGATGGAAAGCTGCTGGTCACCGGAGAGGTCAGTCTGGACCGGGTTTAGAACAGAGTAGAGATTATTGGCTGGATCAGTTCATTCCTTGTGCAGAGCTGCTCGATTAGACATGTTTTGGTCTCTGGTCTAGGGTCTAGGGTCTAGGGTCTAGGGTCTAGTCTAGTCTAGTCCTGGTCTTCGGTCCTGGTTCCAGTCTCTGTCCTGTGTTTCAGAGCGGTCACCTGCCGTGCGTGCGCGTGTGGGACCTGGAGGGGGCGCTAAAGGCTGAGGTGCAGACTCATAAATACGGCGTTTCCTGTGTGGCCTTCAGTCGCTCCGATGTTTACGTCGTCTCTGTGGGATTCCAGCACGACATGAACGTGCACGTGTGGGACTGGAAGGTACGACTACTACTACTACTACTACTACTGTTACTACTAGTACTGTTACTACTACTACTACTACTACTGTTACTACTAGTACTGTTACTACTACTACTACTACTACTACTGTTACTACTACTACTACTACTACTACTGTTACTACTACTACTACTACTACTACTGTTACTACTACTACTACTACTACTACTACTACTACTACTACTACTGTTACTACTACTACTACTACTACTACTGTTACTACTACTACTAGTACTGTTACTACTCCTGATATTACCACTGTGTGTACTGCTCCTCTCCATCGCTCTGCCCCTCCCTGACAGGAAGGTGTGTAGATACTGTGTGTGTGTTGTTTACAGTGTGTGTGTTTTCATTGTGTTTACAGTGTTTGTGTGTTGTTTACAGTGTGTGTTGTTTACATTGTGTTGTTTACTGTGTGTGTTGTTTTCATTGTGTTGTTTACTGTGTGTGTGTTTACAGTGTTTGTGTGTTGTTTTCATTGTGTTGTTTACAGTGTTTGTGTGTTGTTTTCATTGTGTTGTTTACAGTGTTTGTGTGTTGTTTTCATTGTGTTGTTTACAGTGTTTGTGTGTTGTTTTCATTGTGTTGTTTACAGTGTGTGTGTGTTGTTTTCATTGTGTTGTTTACTGTGTGTGTTGTTTTCATTGTGTTGTTTACTGTGTGTTGTTTACAGTGTTTGTGTGTTTACATTGTGTTGTTTACTGCGTGTGTGTTGTTTACAGTGTTTGTGTGTTGTTTACATTGTGTTGTTTACTGTGTGTGTGTTGTTTACAGTGTTTGTGTTGTTTACATTGTGTTGTTTACTGTGTGTGTTGTTTTCATTGTGTTGTTTACTGTGTGTGTTGTTTACATTGTGTTTACTGTGTGTGTTGTTTACATTGTGTTTACTGTGTGTGTTGTTTACTGTGTGTGTTGTTTACAGTGTTTGTGTGTTGTTTACATTGTGTTGTTTACTGTGTGTGTGTTGTTTACAGAAGGGTGTTGTGATCGCATCTAACAAAGTGTCCAGTCGAGTGTCCAGCGTCTCTTTCTCTGAGGACGGCAGCTTCTTCGTCACCGCGGGAACCAGGCACCTCAAGTTCTGGTACCTGCACCAGTCTGCGCACAACCGGGTCAGTACCAGCACAAGAACTGGGTCAAAACCGGGTCAGTACCAGCACAAGAACTGGGTCAAAACCGGGTCAGTACCAGTAGAGGGACCGGGTCAGTGAGTAAAATGCACCTCTTTGCTCAGACGCTTTGTCCCACCCTCTCCTCTGATTGGTCCTGTGTAGGTGTTTGAGTGACAGGTGAGTTTATCCAATCACAGTGCAGGATCAGAGGACGAGCTCTACGTGTAAGGACTCCACCTTCAGGCTCTTTCTGGGCTCTGATTGGTTCGTTCTCTCGCAGGTGAACAGCACAGTGCCTCTGATTGGGCGCTCGGCGTTGCTAGGAGACCATAAGAACAGCGTGTTTGTGGCGGTGGCGTGCGGACGGGGCGACGCGTCCAGTCGAACCTTCTGCATCACCAGCTCTGCTCTGCTCTGTGTGTTCAACGGACAGCGCACCCTAGAGGCCTGGGTGAACCTCAAGGTGAGTCTGAGCACAGGGAATTTAATGTAACTGTTATATTTGAGACTACTACTACTACAGATACTACTACAACCAGTGTTTCAATACTGTTATTTATATTTAATACTGCTACTGCAACATGAATGTGCAGGACTAGAGGGTACTACAAATACTGCTACTAGTACTACAACAGCAGTAAGTACTACCAGTACTGCGTCTTCACTAAACACTTTGAGTGAAGTTCATATTACAATGATCTGTTTTTCAGTATCGGCACCGATGTTCGATACCAGTATTGTACCAGTATCGGTGCGTCCCTGACCCCGATACTCTCACACCGCCTACAGGCAGTGTGGGGAAGTGCTTTGCTCAAGGACACAAAGACAGAACTCAGCCCCTTTAGCCCCTGTGATTAAAGCCCCGCCCCCTCGCTTGTCTCTAAAGCCCCACCCCCTCGCTTGTCTCTAAAGTCCCGCCCCCTCGCTTGTCTCTAAAGCCCCGCCCCCTCACTCCTCTCTAAAGCCCCTCCCCCTCCTCTCTTCACAGGCAGAGGCGGCGTTCTCTCTGGCGGTGGTGGAGGACATGGTTTTCTGCGGCTGCTCCAATGGCGTCGTCCGAGTCTTTTCCTCCAGCCTCAGCTACATCTGCACCCTGCAGCGCCCCCACAGGCTGGGAGTGGAGCTGCAGCACAGGTGACCAGCTCCCCAGACGCTTCCCTCTGACTCCTCCCTCTCCCCAGACACCTCCTCCCTCTCCTTCCTCTGACCCTGTCCAAGCCCGTCTTGTTTCCTGACTCTGATCATGTTCCTCCTCAGTGCGTCGCCGGGCGGAGTGGGCGGAGTCTACCCGGATGCTGTGGCACTGAGTTTTGACCCTGGGACACGCCTCCTCTGCGTCGTCTACGGCGACCACAGCCTCTACTGCCACGACCTGAGGGACCTGAAGGACCAGAGCAAGATCTACTCTGCTCTGTACCACAGCGCCTGTGTGTGGAGCATGGAGGTGCTCCTCCTCTGACCCTCTGCTCCTCCTCTGCTCCTCTGACCCTCTCTCCTGCTCCTCCTCTGGCCCTCTCCTCTGCTCCTTCTCTGACCCTCTCTCCTCCTCTGCTCCTCTGATTCTCTCTCCTGCTCCTCCTCTGACCCTCTCTCCTGCTCCTCCTCTGACCCTCTGCTCCTCCTCCTCTGACCCTCTCTCCTGCTCCTCTGACCCTCTCCTGCTCCTCCTCTGACCTTCTCTCCTGCTCCTCTGTCCCTCTCCTCTGTTCCTCTGTCCCTCTCCTCTGCTCCTCCTCTGACCCTCTTTTCTCCTCTGACCCTCTCTCCTACTCCTCCTCTGACCCTCTCTCCTGCTCCTCCTCTGACCCTCTCTCCTTCTCCTCCTCTGACCCTCTCTCCTCCTCCTCTGACCCTGTCTTCTCCTCCTCTTTAGATCTTTCCAGTCTTGGAGTGTTTTGAGTCTTGTTTTCCTCCGGGTTCGTTCCTCAGTTCTTCCTCAGACGGCTCCATCCGAGTCTGGAGCACAGAGCGCCCCCACAGCAACGGCTACAGCCAGGTACCTCCAGGGGGCAATAAAGAGGGGTATTTACTCCTACAGCATATTAAAGAGGAGGTATTTACTCCTATAGGATATTAAAGAGGAGGTATTTACTCCTATGGGGCATATTAAAGAGGAGGTATTTACTCCTATGGGGCATATTAAAGAGGAGGTATTTACTCCTATGTGGTATTAAAGAGGAGGTATTTACTCCTATGGGGTATTAAAGAGGAGGTATTTACTCCTAAGGGGCATTAAAGAGGAGGTATTTACTCCTAAGGGGTATTAAACAGGGGGTATTTGCCTCTATGTGGCATTAAAGGGGCAGAATGGTCCCTCTTTAATCTGGTTCCGACCCTGTTCTTGGTCAGGACTTGTTGAGGATCCTGTACATTGGAGAGTCAGACTCAGAGCGGAGTGAAACCGGGGCTGATGGGAAATCCGGACTCCGGGTTCTGGCCGTGAGTCCCGATGGAGCTCACCTGGCCACAGGCGATCGCCACGGCAACGTCAGGTGAGACACGCCCACTGCGGGATGTTTTGGTGTTTGGGCAAAGGCTGCACTCCCTGTGTGTGTCAGATGCCCTCCCTGTGTGTGTCAGATGCCCTCCCCGTGTGTCAGATGCCCTCCCTGTGTGTGTCAGATGCCCTCCCTGTGTGTGTCAGATGCCCTCCCTGTAGTTCAGAGCTCTTCAAACATGTTCTGATTCTTGTTTCATTTTGTCAGTTCCTCTGGACGTGTTTAAACTTTAAACTGAATCTTGTTTTATTTTGGCGGTGTCGTTTAAACCCTCTCTCGTTGCAGGGTTTTATTTTGGCGGTGTCGTTTAAACCCTCTCTCGTTGCAGTGTTTTATTTTGGCGGTGTCGTTTAAACCCTCTCTCGTTGCAGTGTTTTATTTTGGCGGTGTCGTTTAAACTCTCTCTCGTTGCAGTGTTTTATTTTGGCGGTGTCGTTTAAACCCTCTCTCGTTGCAGTGTTTTATTTTGGCGGTATCGGTTAAACCCTCTCTCGTTGCAGTGTTTTCTTTTGGCGGTATCGTTTAAACCCTCTCTCGTTGCAGTGTTTTATTTTGGCGGTGTCGTTTAAACTCTCTCTCGTTGCAGTGTTTTATTTTGGCGGTGTCGTTTAAACCCTCTCTCGTTGCAGTGTTTTATTTTGGCGGTGTCGTTTAAACCCTCTCTCGTTGCAGTGTTTTATTTTGGCGGTGTCGTTTAAACCCTCTCTCGTTGCAGGGTTTTATTTTGGCGGTGTCGTTTAAACCCTCTCTCGTTGCAGTGTTTTATTTTGGCGGTGTCGTTTAAACCCTCTCTCGTTGCAGGGTTTTATTTTGGCGGTGTCGTTTAAACCCTCTCTCGTTGCAGTGTTTTATTTTGGCGGTGTCGTTTAAACCCTCTCTCGTTGCAGGGTTTTATTTTGGCGGTGTCGTTTAAACCCTCTCTCGTTGCAGTGTTTTGGGTCTGGAGTTCATGGAGGAGCTGCACAGGATCGAGGCTCATAACTCGGACGTGCTGTGTCTGACCTTCTCCCCACAATCCTCAGGTAAAAATTTTAAATGACAGCGTTGCTAAGGTAAATAAAGCCAATCAAACCTGTTGCTAACGCTAATGGGAGTGACCTCAGGGAAAGAAGGCGCCTGATTGGTCTGTTATTATGTGTGTTTAAACCTGATGCCTTATCGTGGACTGTGTGTGATTAAACCTGATGCCTTATCGTGGACTGTGTGTCGTGTGTTTCAGGAGTGCGTCTTCTGGCCTCGGCCTCCAGAGATCGGCTCATCCACATCTTCAACAGAGACCAGGACTACAGCCTGATCCAGTCTCTGTACGACCACTCAGGCTCCATCACTGCGGTCCGCTTCACAGGTCAGGACTGGACCGGGACTGGACCGGGACTGGACCGGGACTGGACCGGGACGGGACCGGGACGGGACGGGACCGGGACTAAACCAGGTTCCATGTCTGTTCCAGGGGAGAGTCCAGACCTGAAGATGGTGAGCTGTGGAGCGGACAAGAGCATCTACGTCCAGACAACAGAACAGGTCAGTGTGGGTCAGAGGAGCAGAGGAGGAGAGAGGGAGAGGAGGAGAGGGAGAAGCAGAGGAGAGGGAGAAGCAGAGGAGAGGGAGAAGCAGAGGAGAGGGAGAAGCAGAGGAGAAGGAGAAGCAGAGGAGAGGGAGGGGGTCAGAGGAGGAGAGAGAGAGGGTCAGAGGAGGAGAGAGTCAGGAGGAGAGGGAGAGGAGGAGGAGGAGAGAACCAGAGGGTCAGAGGAGCAGAGGAGGAGAGGGAGAGAAGCAGAGGAGGAGAGGACTCAGTTTCCCATGATGCTGTGCTACAGACGGGGGCGGGGTTGACCTTCTCTCGATGTCATCACGTGGTGGAGAAGAGCTCTCTGTACGACATGGACCTGGACTCCACAGGCACAAACGCCGCCTTCGCCTGTCAAGACCGCAACATACGGTAAACCGGGACTGGACCAGGACTGGACCAGGACTGGACCAGGACTGGACCAGGACTGGACCAGGACTGAACCAAGGCTGGACCAGGACTGGACCAGGACTAAAGTGGGTCTCTTGTTGCAGGGTGTACAGTGTGGACAGTGGGAAGTTGACAAAGACTCTTAAAGGATCCTCAAGCGACGAAGGAGCGCTGCTAAAGGTCAGACGTTAGCACTTGTCTCTGCCCAATCCGCATCAGTCATGCTAGTCACTTTCCATGATTAATATTTTGTTTTCATATTTACTGTGAAATATCCATGTTCACGTGTAGAGAAGGTGGACCTCACGTTAAAGGCCCTCACGAAGTGCATGTTGAAACGCAATGTCATTAGAGTCACGTCACATTGGGCGTGTACCGGTGGACGTTAAACAGAGGTAGATCAGCAAAATGGCGCCTTGAAAATATTGGATTAGAGATTAAACTCAAACATGAATCACTCCAAATACAACTTCAGAGGCTCAACGAGAAGAAACGACCAGAACATGGATAAAGATCTGAAAAGTCCAGTTTAGGTCTGATTTAAGACGGTAAAAATCAGATACAGAGACTGTAAATGTAGAATCCTGAGCATGTGCAGGTGTGACACAGATTGGGCAGATGTGACACAGACTGGGCAGACATCCGCATCACATCTGCACAATCCGCGTCACATCTGCACAATCCGCGTCACATCTGCACAATCCGCGTCACATCTGCACAATCCGCGTCACATCTGCACAATCCGCGTCACATCTGCACAGGTGTGACAGAGAGTGTGGATCTGGTTGGGTTTATATTGTGGCTGTGGTTCTGGTTCTGGACTGTATGATCTGACCTCATGACCTATTGTATCCCCAGGTGACCTTTGACCCCTCTGGCTCATACGTGGCATCCAGCGGCTCAGACAAAAGCATCTGTATCCATGACTACGAGAGTGGAGAGTGTGTGGCCACGCTATACGGGCACTCAGGTCAGTCTAGTCCTCGGTTCAGTCCTCGGTTCAGTCCTCGGTTCAGTCCTCGGTTCATGTTTTCTGTGCGTTTCAGAGATCGTGACCTCGATCCGGTTCAGTGCGGACTGTCGTCACCTGCTCACGGCGTCCGGAGACAGGTACCGCCCCCTGCACTCACGCTGTTCTTTGATTGGTCAGTCTCATGTGTGCTCAAATGTCCTGTAAATTCTGGGTCCAATCGAAGTGACAAAAGTAAAAGCTCTCTTCTGATTGGCTCACTGCTCTCTTCTGATTGGCTCACTGCTCTCTTCTGATTGGCTCTCTTCTGATTGGCTCACTGCTCTCTTCTGATTGGCTCACTGCTCTCTTCTGATTGGCTCACTGCTCTCTTCTGATTGGCTCACTGCTCTCTTCTGATTGGCTCACTGCTCTCTTCTGATTGGCTGTCTGTAGCTGTATCTTCGTGTGGCGTCTCGACTCCTCGATGACGTCGCTGATGAGGAAGAGGCGGGGCTTGGACAGGAAGCAGGAGAAGAACAGGAAGTTGAACATTAGGTGAGCTCAGACACAGGTGAATGTTCCGGACTGTTCTGCCTGTGCCTCGGCCGACAGCGTAACCCCAAAGCCTCTTGTGTTTCAGGAGGGAGACGTTCATCACAGCCCCGTCCAATCAGATCTCTCTGCTGCCTGAGGGGGAGGAGTCAGAGGTCAAGACCCCAGGACGACCTGACATGGAGAGCGGTACAGAAAGCTCCAGAATCTTTTATTTATTTATTATTTTTAAGTAGAGCAGGATCCCGACTGTGTGTGTGTGTGTGTGTGTGGGTGTGTGTGTGTGTGTGTTTCAGAGCTGCCGCCGCTGCTGCAGACCAATGGGAAGCTGCCTCTGTGGTTCAGGAAATTGGTGAGAAAAACACACGTTTAGTCCTGCCTTAGTCCTTGTTTAGTCCTGCCTTAGTCCTCATTTAGTCCTTGTTTAGTCCAGCCTTAGTCCTCGTTTAGTCCTTGTTTAGTCCTGCCTTAGTCCTCGTTTAGTCCTTGTTTAGTCCTGCCTTAGTTCTCATTTAGTCCTGCCTTAGTCCTCATTTAGTTCTCGTTTAGTCCTGCCTTAGTTCTCGTTTAGTCCTGCCTTAGTTCTCGTTTAGTCCTGCCTTAGTCCTCATTTAGTGCTGACTTAGTCCTTTTTTAGACCTGGCTTAATCCTGGTTTAGTCCTTATTTAGTCCTGCCTTAGTCCTGGTTAAGTCTTCATTTAGTCCTTGTTTAGTCCTTGTTTAGACCTGGCTTAGTCCTGGTTTAGTTCTCGTTTAGTCCTCATTTAGTCCTGCCTTAGTCCTCGTTTAGTGCTGACTTAGTCCTGGTTTAGTCCTCGTTTACTCCTCGTTTAGTCCTGCCTTAGTCCTCGTTTAGTCCTCGTCTCACTGTTTATACCTCTGCAGCAAGGAGAGGGCGGGGCTCCCTCTGCTCTCGGCCAATCAGACGCTGAGCCTCAACAGGTGAGGAGGCGGTGGGCGGAGCAAATGAACCCCATCAGGATCTGCTCCAGTTTCTCCCCGAGTCCGACCCAGAACCAGGACCAAGAACAGGATCTGGACCGAGACGTGGGACCAGAGGAGGAGTTCTGTCCCCAAAGTCTGGAGAGCCTCCTGGTGGAAGACGAGGGGGGGGAGGAAGAGGAAGAACAAGAGGAGGAACAAGTGGAGGAAGAGGTGAGGAGGAGGAGGAAAAGCAGAGACCTGTAGATGAATATTGTGATTTAAAATGTGCAAATTATGACATAACGATCCAGGAATGTCACAGATTATAAATATACTCTGTCTCTCACCTGTTCAGGGGGAGGAGCCTCCAGGTGTGATCCGCAGCAGCTTCGGCCTGTTCCCTGACCACAGCGCCTCCGACAGGTCACTCCCTCTTACTACATCTTTTATATATTACTGTTATTGTGAGTACTACTGATACTGCAACTGCATGACACTTACCTGGACGTGTGATCAGCCGTGAGGACGTGTGATTGGCTGGTGGGCGGGATTTGGCCTGAGTGCAGTGTTCTGATTGGAGGATCTGTTTCAGGGACTTTGATGTTCAAGGTCATCAGGGTCATGAGGCGGTCAGTCCAGACTCGGCCTGTTCAGACGGTTCCACAGAGCGCAACCAGGATACAGGTACTACTACTATATATACTACTATTACTACTCATTCTACTACTACAACTACTATTACTACTACTAATCCCACTTTAGTCCTGCTTTCATCCCAGACCTGTGGAGTTCCCCAGGGGTCCATCCTGGGGCCCCTGTTGTTCAGTCTGTACATGCTGCAGTTAGGACAGTTAATACACAGAAATAATGTGTCACACACAACTCTGCAGACGAGTCAGATCTATGTCTCACTGCAGCAGGTGAATCTGGACCAGTGGATTCACTCACTGCATTTGTGTCCAGGAGGTCAGACGACTGTAACGTCCAGGAAGTACTTCACACATGTGTCCTGTGCTCAGGTCTAGAACCATCTCACACTCTGAGGACTGAACCAGGACTAAACCAGGACTAAACCAGGACTGAACCAGGACGAAACCAGGTCTAAACCAGGAAGAAACCGGGACGAAACCGGGACTAGACCAGGACTAGACCAGGACTAGACCAGGACTAGACCAGGACTAGACCAGGACAAGACCAGGACTAAACCAGGACTGAACCAGGACTGAACCAGGACTAAACCAGGACTAAACCAGGACAATCAGTGTTTGAGTTTTATGCAGCTAAACTCATTCTTCCTGAAGACGTAACACAGGCCTCGACTGTGACAGCGTTAAAACTCGAGCTCAGTTCTGTTTAAACTCTGGCTCAGTTCTGTTTAAACTCGGGCTCAGTTCTGTTTAAACTCGGGCTCAGTTCTGTTTAAACTCGGGCTCGGTTCTGTTTAAACTCGGGCTCAGTTCTGTTTAAACTCTGGCTCAGTTCTGTTTAAACTCGGGCTCAGTTCTGGTTAAACTCGGGCTCAGTTCTGTTTAAACTCGGGCTCAGTTCTGTTTAAACTCGGGCTCAGTTCTGTTTAAACTCGGGCTCAGTTCTGTTTAGCTCATGTGACTAAAGGGTTTCTTTCTGCTTCTGCTCTTTTCATGTTACTTTTATGCTGATTATTTATGTTTTGATTTGTTGCATTGTGATTTTAATGTTTTTCTTTTTCTGTAAAGCTCTTTTACACTTTTGCTCTACAAATAAACTTGCGTTGCTTTGAGTACTACTATAACTACTAGTACTACTCTACTACTACTACTGTAACTACACTGATATTCCTTCAGTAAAAGTAGAGTTGTGTCTCCATCTGCTGTTTTTCCTCAGACTGTGAGTCCCTCAGCTCCAGCTCTGGGTCTGGTCTGGTCCTGGAGGAGAACCCTCTGTCCCTCCCCCCCAACATCAAGATAACAGAAGGTCAGTGTGTCAGATGCCCTCCCTGTGTGTCAGATGCCCTCCCTGTGTGTCAGATGCCCTCCCTGTGTGTGTCAGATGTTAATGCTCCTGGACAGGGTTAAATTGTGACTGAACGTGCCCTTTGACCTCTGACCTTCAGAGCGCTTCGACACCGACCCCAGGACCCTGCAGCCCCCAGACCCAAAGCACTTCCTGCAGCCGCGCCTCAGTCTGTCCACGCGCTTCCTGTCCCGATACCAGGACCGGATACGGTAAAAGAGAGACCGGGACTGAGACCGAACCGGGACTAAACTAGGACTAGACTGGGACTAAACCGGGACTGAACCAGGAGTAAACCGGGACCGAACCGGGACTGAACCAGGACTGAACCAGAACTAAACCGGGACTGAGACCGAACCGGGACTAAACTGGGACTAAACCAGGACTGAACTAGGACTGAACTAGGACTGAACTAGGACTGAACTGGGACCGAACCGGGACTCTTTATCCTCAGTTTTTTCTTTGGTTCAGGTCTAAGCCTCAGACCTCCGTCTCCTCCAGGATCCTCGAGGAGAGCTCCATCGAGAACGTCAAGGTAATGGGTCTAAACCTCCTCCACGCACCTCCTCCACGCACCTCCTCCACGCACCTCCTCCACGCACCTCCTCCACACACCTCCTCCACACACCTCCTCCACACATCTCCTCCACACACCTCCACACACCTCCTCCACACACCTCCTCCACACATCTCCTCCACACACCTCCTCCACACACCTCCACACATCTCCTTGCACCTCCTCCATACATACATACACCTCTTTTGTACTACATTTCTTGAGGGAGGACCCCCAAACCCCCCTGTCCTGTTTGGATTTCGTGTTAAAATCCTGATCTTGGCCTCACAGACACTGGTGTGTTTGTCACACACATCCACAGGGGGGCGCAGTACCACAGGAGCAGAGCACGTCCACACATTATGTCATCAGTATGTTTGGGTTCATGTCTGTCTGAAGTTCTACCACAACAACATTTTAGAGTGATCTACAAGAGTGTGTTTCACTCAAGAACTGGAACTAAGCCAGGTGTGAACCAGGTCTAGACCAGGTCTAAACCCGGACTGAAAAGGGACTAAACCAAGACTAACTTGTGTTTCAGGTTGAGCCTCAAACCAACGAGTCCAGTCTGAAATCTGGGTCTTTGGACAAGTCTGAGTTCGGCCTCGGGTCCAAATCGACGCAGGACAGCGGCTCTCAGAGACTCAGCGGTGAGTCTGGGATTTGTTTCTGTTGATTCTTTGCCATGACCTCGGGGGTGTTCTGCATGTGTTTTTATGGCAGAATGTTCAGCAGTTAGCACGGAGACACAATTAGCAAACTTTTCATGAAACTGATCAGTCCAAGCTCATGGTTCTGTTTAAAGTTTGATTTTAAATAAAACGGTGAGAGTGACTGACTGAAAAACTGTTGGCTAATGCTAATGCTAATGCTAATGCTAGCTTGTGAGTGTGATGTTATTTGAATTTTTTCTTCTTTATAGTGAGGGCATGATAGAAAATAATTGAGAAGCACTGTGTTAAACTAAACTCAGATTAAAGTCTAACAGAGCGTCAGACAGAGCAGTGCCTCCAGTTAGCATCACACCCCAGAGAATGTGGATGACCGGTCCTGCTCTGGGTTCTCCTGACCTTTGACCTTCGCTGTGGCACTCTGGGGCAGTTGTTTATCTAAGTGTTTGTGAAACTCCTCCCCCCATGCAGGACACAGGGCTGTGATTGGCCGCAGGCACAGCTCCCATCATGCCTCGGGGCGGCGCAGACACACCTCGGTCACGGTGCAGTGTGGCCGGAGCACAGGTGTGTCACATGACCCCACGCAGTGCTCTGATTGGTCAGTCACACTGCATCTAAACAGACGAGCAAAAGCTGTTTCTCAAATGCAGGGCGCCTCCAGGAGTCAAACCTCATCGTCTTACGTCGTTTTGGACGAATATTATGATTTAAAATGTGTAAATTATAACATAATGATGGTCAGAGATGAGAACTTTAGAGACACAAGCACAACAGGGCAGATTTTTAAATATTATGATTTTAAATATTTGAAAGCTCCAAGGCCACAGGAACGTTTGAGGAACAGCCCAGTGTAAACCTGGTGACATCACCCCTCTGTCGTCACAGTGATTCAGTCAAACTCACTCAGACTCCCCTGGTCCCTGGTCCCTGGTCCCTGGTCCCTGGTCCCTGGTCCCTGGTCCCTGGTCCCTGGTCCCTGGTCCCTGGTCCCTGGTCCCTGGTCCCTGGTCCCTGGTCCCTGGTCCCTGGTCCCTGGTCCCTGGTCCCTGGTCCTGTCTAATCAGAATCGCTCTGTGTCTCCCCCTGGTGTTGGCTTATGGATAATTCTGTCCCTTGCGTTTGTCTCTTTGGTCTTTTTTTAAACTCTGATACTTCCTGTGTTTGGTCCAATCAGACGGCTTCAGGAGGAGCCTCCCGCCGCAGGGGCTTCTGGGAAATGTAGCCCCACTGAGAAAGAGCCAAGGCCTGAACCAGGACCTGAAACCAGGACTAACCGAAGATAAAACGTCAGGACTGAACCAGAGACTGTGGGACCGCGGGAAGGAGAACCTCAACCCGGGCCAGGACCAGGAACCGGACCCTTCTCCAGACTTGAACCCGGTCTCAGAGGATCTAAACCCGATCTCAGAGGGTTTGGGTCTCATCCCGTGTGGAGCAGCTGAGGAACAGTCTGGAAACGTCAGGTTAGTTTGAGTTTAAACTTAAACTCTGAGCTGGTCAGGTCATTGACTAAAACGCGCTGAAGATCTTTATCTCTAAGATTTTACATTTAAAACTTTATCCCACTTAGGGTGGTCCACTGGGTCAAAAGTGCTCTAATGTCTCAAAGAATCATATTTGGCAAATACAAATATAAGAAAACACATTTATTTTGCTGAAATCCTGTCAGAAAAATGTTTCTTGTGTAAACTGTGCTGAATTCAATGTGATGTCATCAACGTGCGACTCTAAATAGAAATCTCTACTTCTTGTAATTCTCAACATAAGGTTTTTAAGGTTTGTTTGCAAACTGCTTCTTGGTTCGTGTAAAACTATAATTTATATTTAAATATGTTTTATGCACGAGATGAAGTCAAAATGAGAGTATAAAAATCTGTCATACGCACTTTAAACGGATGCGACTGTGATTGTGATCGAATGTGTCTCCTCAGTGTGGCCCCGCCTCCAGGCCCTGTGGCCCCGCCTCCAGGCCCTGTGGCCTCGCCTCCTGCTTCACTAGCCCCACCTCCAGGCTCTGTGAGCCCACCTCCTGTTTCTCTGGCCCCGCCTCCAGGCCCTGTGTGCCCACCTCCAGTTTCTCTGGCCCCGCCTCCAGACCCTGTGTGCCCACCTCCTGTTTCTCTGGCCCCGCCTCCAGGCCCTGTGACCCCGCCTCCGGAGCTCCACACAGGTACAGTTCGGTCTTAAACGTCCTGGTGAGTGTGGAAAAAGAACTTTGGAATCCAATTAAAGATTTACGTCCAGTTCAGTTCAATATATTTTTGCAAAGCCCAAATGTTTTTAGTCACAGAATACTGAATACTGCAGTAAAATGTGTTTTGTAACGTATTCTGACACACGGGCCAATCAGAGCGCTGTGTTCAGACACACGGGCCAATCAGAGCGCTGTGTTCAGACACACGGGCCAATCAGAGCGCTGTGTTCAGACACACGGGCCAATCAGAGCGCTGTGTTCAGACACACGGGCCAATCAGAGCGCTGTGTTCAGACACACAGGCCAATCAGAGCGCTGTGTTCAGACACACGGGCCAATCAGAGCGCTGTGTTCTGAGTAACATTTTTTTAGAACTGGTCTGGGACACCTGTTTCACTTCTGGAGCCTTCCTCATAAGCATCATGTGGTGGTGTAGTGTAGTGATGGTGTAGTGTAGTGATGGTGTAGTTTAGTGGTGGTGTAGTGTAGTGTTGGTGGTGTAGTGTAGTGATGGTGTAGTTTAGTGGTGGTGTAGTGATGGTGTAGTTGTAGTGTAGTGATGGTGTAGTTTAGTGGTGGTGTAGTGTAGTGATGGTGTGGTGGTGTAGTGGTGGTGTAGTGTAGTGATGGTGGTGTAGTAGTGGTGGTGTAGTGATGGTGTAGTGTAGTGATGGTGGTGTAGTAGTGGTGGTGTAGTGATGGTGTAGTGATCGTGGTGTAGTAGTGGTGGTGTAAATGTATAAATGGACAGCAAAAATGTTTTATATTTACAAATAAAAACTTAAATACTTAATTTCTAGAATGTGCGGCTCATTTTTGGTCTTATGATGCAGACAGCGCCCTCTTCAGGCTCTGATCTGTTCCTGTTCTGTTTCAGTGGAACAGGAAGAGGCCGATGATGTCACATCCTGCCCCGCCCCCGAGTGTGACAGGCCCCGCCCACCTCCAGGTGAACAGGAAGTGATGCAAATGGCTCAAGCATTACGACGAACGACAGAAGAAACAATCCACCTCTACAGACAGGTGACCTCCCTCTCCCCAGACTCCTCCTCAGACTCCTCCTCCCTCTCCTCAGACTCCTCCTCTCTCTCCTCAGACTCCTCCAACTCCCCAGACACCTCCCCCCTCCTCAGACTCCTCCTCCCTCTCCTCAGACTCCTCCTCCCTCTTGTCAGACTCCTCCTCCCTCTCCTCAGACTCCTCCTCCTCTCTCCTCAGACTCCTCCTCCCTCTCCTCAGACTCCTCCTCCCTCTCCTCAGACTCCTCCTCCCTCTCCTCAGACTCCTCCTCCCTCTCCTCAGACTCCTCCTCCCTCTTGTCAGACTCCTCCTCCCTCTTGTCAGACTCCTCCTCCCTCTCCTCAGACTCCTCCTCCTCTCTCCTCAGACTCCTCCTCCCTCTCCTCAAACTCCTCCTCCCTCTCCTCAGACTCCTCCTCCCTCTCCTCAGACTCCTCCTCCCTCTCTTCAGACTCCTCCTCCCTCTCTTCAGACTCCTCCTCCCTCTCTTCAGACTCCTCCTCCTCTCTCCTCAGACTCCTCCTCCCTTTCCCCAGTGTCTAGCTCAGTTATGGCGGCTAATCTGGAGCCTGGGTCCGTTTTTGAAAGTATCATAGCAACCAAAGAGCCAATGAGGAGTGAGGCTGTTGAACGTAACGCCTCTTAACACCCACACAGGATATACTTCCAGTACTTCTGTAGTTCTCTGTAGTTCTTTGTAGTACTCTTTAATAATCACAGTACTTCATGTACTTTCAGGTGTCGTCAAACTCGTCTCTGGCGTCTCTTCTTCTTGCGGCGTTGGAAGATTCTCGCTCCAGAATCAGCGGCGTGTGTGACAGCGCCCCCCACAGGACAGACAGCGCCCCCCACAGGACAGACAGTGCTCCCCATACGACAGACGGCGCCCCCTGTGTTCACCCGGAGCTCTGCAGCTGTACTGTGTCTCTGTTAGAGCGATACTCCGAACGACTGCTGCAGATCACCAGAGACAAACTCAACTAAGGACCAGAGTCCAGCAGAGTCCAGCAGAGTCCAGCAGAGTCCAGCAGAGTCCAGCAGAGTCCAGCAGAGTCCAGCAGAGTCCAGCAGAGTCCAGCAGAGTCCAGCAGAGTCCAGCAGAGTCCAGCGTGTGTTATGTCTGTGATGTTTTATACGTTAATAATAAAGTATTTTCTGTTAAATTGTTTGTTTCACTTTTGACCAAATCAAGTTTCAAGAGTCTGAACCTAAAACCTGTGAGAGACAGAGACACAGGGACATAAGGGGACATGAGGACACTCACAGGGACATGAGGGGACAGGAGGACACTCACAGGGACAGGAGGACACTGACGGACCCTAAAGTGTCTAAACCTGTGAGACACAGGGACATGTCTCTGTCTCTGTCTAAATAAACAAATCAAATGCCTCTGACGCGTCGCGCGCGTTACTTTCACTTTCACACGTGCGCGTGCACATGAGCTGGTGAGGCGCACGCGCGGCACTACGTCATCAGGTTAACGATTAAAGTAAAATTTGATCAAACGTCATCAGAGGGGCGTGTCCTGCACGTGCTGTTTCATGTTTGAGGCGGAAGTTTGATTGACAGCGCGTGGGCGAGCCGTGTGCACGCGCCTGGCTCAACTCCGCCCGAAGAGTCCCGAGAGTCCCGGACCGAGACCGACATCGGGACCGAGACCGGGTCTAGACCACCGCGAGAGCGCGCCATGGCGTGCGCGTGGAGGAGACACATCGTGCACGAGCTCCAGAGACGAGACCAGAACCAGAGCGCGCGCTTCAGACAACTCTTCACGCGCTGTGAGTCCAACAGAGACAGAGACACAGAGACGGATAAAGACAGGGACAGAGACAGGGACAGAGACAGAGACGGAGAGACACAGAGACGGATAAAGACAGAGACATAGACAGAGACATGATCAGACAGGACCAGAGACAGGATGAGTATATGCGTAATATGACTGTAGTGCAGTGACTGATCTGTGTATTATGTGTACTGTGTGTATTATGTGTACTGTGTGTACTGTTGGTCTGAAGTGGTGCTGTGGATTCAGTGACACAGAGGAGTGAATGAGACTCTGTTCAGAGGCTGTACTGTGTGTACTGTGTATACTGTGTGTACTGTGTGTACTGTGTATACTGTGTGTACTGTGTGTACTGTGTATACTGTGTATACTGTGTGTACTGTGTGTACTGTGTGTACTGTGTGTACTGTGTGTACTGTGTGTACTGTGTGTACTGTGTGTACTGTGTGTACTGTGTGTACTGTGTATACTGTGTATACTGTGTGTACTGTGTGTACTGTGTGTACTGTGTGTACTGTGTGTACTGTGTATACTGTGTGTACTGTGTGTACTGTGTGTACTGTGTGTACTGTGTGTACTGTGTGTACTGTGTATTCTGAACTCTGTGTAGTAGCTGTGGATTATTTGAAGTACTTTCCAGCAGTAGTCTCATACTGCGAGTATTTACAGTTCTGTGGTATGTGAGACAACAAGTTTGTGATGAACCGATAACAACTCTGCCAAAAACAACAGGAAACTCAGTCTTGATTTAGTCCTGATTTAGATCAGATTTAGACCTGATTTAGTCCTGATTTAGTCCTGATTTATACCAGATTTTGACCTGATTTAAACCTGATTTAGACCTGATTTAGTCCTGATTTAGACCAGATTTAGACCAGATTTTGTCCCGATTTAGACCAGATTTAGTCCTGATTTAAACCTGGTTCTCCTCAGACACTGGACTCCTGGAGCGGACCAATGGGATCGCAGCGTCAGCATCTCCCAGGTAACGCCATCCCCCCAACGCCTTTGTGATGACATCATCAGGTCATGTGGTTTTATATTCACATCTCATTTACATATCTGACCTATTTTCAGAGGCTCCCAGACCTCCATCTGTTCCCTGGACAATGGGCAGGTAAGAGACAGGAGCAGACAGGAGCAGACAGGAGCAGGATATGATAGTGTCTCTCATGTCCCTTGTTCCTCAGTTGGCCTGTCAGGTGGTGCAGCTGCAACACAGACTGGAGCAGACGGAGCGACAGGTGCAACAGCAGAGGCACAGGTGAGACCTGACAGGACCAAGACCCCGACCAAACCCAGGACTGGACCAAAACATAGACTTGACCAGAGCAGGGACCTCAGAGAAAGTTTGCCTTTGGACTCGGCTTCTTCTTCACCACAACAGAACGATACAGCAACCGCATCACTGCAGACAACTGTCAATCTCACACTTCATCCTTCCCTCACTTGAGAACAAGACCCCAAGATACTTGAACTCCTCCACTTGAGGCAAAGATTCTCCACCACCTGGAGTAGGCGCCACCTTTTGCTGGTCGAGAACCATGTCCTCGGACATCAGGACAACATGATCTGCAAACAGCAGAGATGAGATCCTCAGGCCCTTGAACCAGACCTCAGTGGTACTGTCCCCGACCGCCACATGATGTTGCAGAGACATGTCAGCCAAGACCCACCACATCCAGAGACTTAAGGTACTCAGGACGGACCTCATCCACCCCCAGGGCCTTGTCACCGAGGAGCTTTAACCACTTCAGTGATTTCAGCCAGGGTGATGGGCGAATCCGCCTCAGGGTCCCCAGTCTCTGCTTCCTCCTCGGAAGACGTGATGGTCGGATTGAGGAGATCTTAAAAGTATTCCTTCTACCGTCCGACAACATCCCCACTCTCCGTCCGTACTGTAAACAGTGTTGGTGAAGCACTGCTTCCTCCTCCTGAAGCGTCGGACGGTTTGCCAGAATCTCTTAGAGGCCGTCCGATAGTCCTCCTCCACGGCCACCTCGAACTCCCCCCAAACCTGAGTTTTTGCCTCCGTGACAGCACGAGCCACGGCACGCTTAGCTTAAAGGTACGTGTCAGCTGCCTCAAGAGTCCCACAAGCCAAAAAGGCTCGATAGGACTCCTCCTTCAGCCTGAAAACATCCCTTACTTCCAATGTCCACCACCAGGTTTGGGGGTTTCCGCCGCGACAAGCACCGCAGACCTTACGACCACAACTACGAGCAGCCGCATCGACAATAGAGGTGGAGAACATGGCCCACTCAGAGTCCATGTCTCCAGCCTCCCCCGGGATCAGGGAGAAGTTCTCCCAGAGGTGTGAGTTGCAGACCCTCTTGGCTCCACCAGACGTTCCCACAGACCCTCACGATGCGCTTGGGCCTGCCAGGTCTGTCCGGCTTCCTCCTCCGCCAACTGATCCAACTCACCACCAGCTGGTGATCAGTTGACATCTCTGCCCCTCTCTTCACCCGAGTGTCCAAGACACGCGGTCGGAGATCAGATGACATGACAACAAAGTCGATCATCGACCTCTGACCTATGGTGTCCTGGTGCCACGTGCACCGATGGACCTTGTGCTCGAACATGGTGTTTGTTATGGACAAACTGTGACTAGCACAGAAGAACAATAACAGAACACCGCTCGGGTTCAGATTAGGGAGGACTTTCTTCGTGATCACGCTCCTCCAGGTGTCACTGTCGTTACCCACACGGGCTTTGAAGTCCCCCAGGAGAACAACAGAGTCCCCGGTCGATGAATTGTCTAGTACCCCTCCCAGGGACTCCAAGAAGGCCAGGTACTCTGCCTTCGAGTGCCGCCCAGATCTCTCTGCACCGGCCCCTCACGGATCCTCCCGCAGGTGGTGGGTCCACGGGAGGATGGCCCCACGTCGCTCCTTCGGGCTGTGCCCGACCACCAGGTGCTCGCTGGTGAACCTGGGATGGGGCCCCGGTAACACCGGTCTGGGCAAGGTACCTGGCCTTGTTTTTATCCTCTTCATGAGGGTCTTCTGACCCGCTCTTAGTCTGACCCGTCCCCCTGGACCTGACCCGACCAGGGGCATGAAGCCCCCGACAACAGAGCTCCAGGATCATTCAGGCTCAAACCCTCCACCGCGTTAAGGTCATATCGATCACTGTCATATCGATCACTGTTATATCGATCACTGTCGTATCGATCACTGTCGTATCGATCACTGTCGTATCGATCACTGTCATATCGATCACTGTCGTATCGATCACTGTCATATCGATCACTGTCGTATCGATCACTGTCATATCGATCACTGTTATATCGATCACTGTCGTATCGGTCACATTATCGTAGCAGACTTGTAGTTTTAAAGCTGACTTGACTTGATGTTATTTTTGTTTGCCTGGTGTTGTGTGTGGTTCAGAGCTGTCTCCAGGGGGCGCTCTACTCACATACATTGATCATATATTGATAATTGAATTCTTTTATTTCTTTAGTGTGTGTGAGGCCCAGAGCCGTCTCCAGGGGGCGCTCGCCTCTCACACGGCGTTGCGCTCGCGTGTGGAGGCGGTCCGTGAGACGAACGCCGCTCTGAAGCACGAGTACGACTTGTTACTGCTGCGACAGGCAGAGGCGGAGCTGAGCCTCAGACAGGAAGTACAGCAGCAGTCCCGCCTCCTGGAGCAGCTCATCCAATCAAAACGTGAGGAGGCGAGGCGCATGAACAGCCACAACAGCCGGAGATCAAGGTACATATACTTCAAATACTAATACCAGCACAAAAACTACTACTACTACTACTACTACTAATAATAATAATAATACTACTAATACGACTGCATATCGAACTACAATAGCTGACGATCACGGTACAAAGTACCACTAATACTATTACAAATACTTCTTCTACTAATACACTATGAAACTACTACTACCACTATATAAATACTACTACATTGTGTACATCCAACTACAACAAGGAAGGACTCCAGGAAGACTAGTCCTCACAAAAAATTGTGTTTGAGTACTAAATAAATATCACCACTACTATAGTAAAAGACTCTGTCAGACCTGGATCACACCTGGATCACACCTGGATCACACCTGGATCACTCTTGGATCACACCTGGATCACTCTTGGATCACACCTGGATCACACCTGGATCACTCTTGGATCACACCTGGATCACACCTGGATCACTCTTGGATCACACCTGGATCACTCTTGGATCACACCTGGATCACACCTGGATCACTCTTGGATCACTCTTGGATCACACCTGGATCACACCTGGATCACTCTTGGATCACACCTGGATCACACCTGGATCACTCTTGGATCACTCTTGGATCACACCTGGATCACTCTTGGATCACACCTGGATCACACCTGGATCACTCTTGGATCACACCTGGATCACACCTGGATCACTCTTGGATCACACCTGGATCACACCTGGATCACTCTTGGATCACACCTGGATCACACCTGGATCACTCTTGGATCACACCTGGATCACACCTGGATCACTCTTGGATCACTCTTGGACGACTGAGGGATTGCAGACGTCTATTACCACCACAGTATAAATATTACTTCTGTGTAACTGCTTCACCAACAGATTGGACATATCTCTGGACATGGCTAACACGTTAGCGGCCGTGTTACAAACAGGAAGTGTTTGCTAAGTGCCCGCTCCTTGCTTAGCCAGCAGTTCAGGCAGGGGCATTATCTTCAACAGCCTCGCTCCTGATTGGTTCTTTGGTTGCTATGATACCCATGGTCAGAATTTCAAATATGTAACTGCTCCAGATTAGCCGCTATATCTGCTAGCGTCGATGAGCTTCATTTGGAGCCGAAGTCTGTGGATGACGTCACACTCAGGACACTTCTTTTTACACTCTTCTGATGGACTGTGTCTGTGCAGGGCTCGAGAGGTCAAGCTGAGGTCAGAGAGGTCAGAGGTTACCACAGAGGGGTCAGAGGTTGCCGTGGACAGGTGAGTTGAACCTCACTTTAACTCTGCAATGCTGATTATTGTGCAATTTTGTCTGAGACAGAAGCTGAGCAAAGGTTGAAACCCTGCTGAGACCAGTGAATACTGCGGTCGTGTCCTTGAGCAAGACACTTCCCCCACCTGCCCCGGGGCAGCTGTGACCTGAGACCTGCCTCCCCTCAGTGTGACAGGTGTTTTAGTGACTTATTTGTGTTTCTTAAGGTGCAGCACCACGGTCTCAAGAAGCCTCTCCCTCACAGCCACGCCCACAGCTGCAGCTCCACCCATGGCCCCGCCCACTGCCCCGCCCACAGCCCCCAGAGCCAGGTTTGAGTCTGGGATCATAGATTTATGTATATGTCTGGGTGTAAGGGTCATAGGTCATATCTCGTGTTTCTCTTCAGTCTTTTATTTGAACTGAAGAACAAAAATAATTCAAACCAGTGAGCTTCCATAAAGGTCAGAGGTCAAAGGTCTCAGCTGAGTCTTCTGTCGCAGGTCGGCCTCATCTCCCAGAATCCTTCGCTCTCTCCGGGGACTTTTCTCGTGAGTTTGTGCAAAAGTAAAAACGTCTCGTGTAAAAACCGTGTGTAAAGTGTGATGTCACAGGAAGAGGCGGGTCCGATCGCTCAGCCTGGAGGTGGATCTGTTTCGACCAATCACGTTCAGCGTCTGCACCGGAGCGCCGCGACGAGCCATCCACGTGTGGGTGAGGACGCACGGACGCCCCCCGTACCCCTGTGTGTCAGATGCCCTCCCACAGGTTGTGGCGTGTCAGATGCCCTCCCAAAGGTTGTGGTGTGTCAGATGCCCTCCCAAAGGTTGTGGTGTGTCAGATGCCCTCCCACTTGTGGATTTGACATTGACAGATTAGACTCAACTGTGAGCAGAGCATTTAAAACCACAACTTCCTACTGTGACGAAACCAGATCTAAACCCGGTCTAAACCAGGTCTAAACCAGGTCTAAACCAGGACTAAACCAGGACTAAACCAGGACTAAACCAGGACTAAACCAGGACTAAACCAGGACTAAACCAGGACTAAACCAGGACCAGACTGGGGCCGGTCTGACAGACAATGGTCCTGTGTGGTCTGGACTGTGGCTTCTCTGTTCCTTCACAACAACAGAGCAGTTCCCACAATGCACAGCTTCAGAGGGCTGCAGATTTAAATGAAAAATGAAAATGTGTGTAGTGTAGAGCTGATCCTTTACAGCTGATCCACATTCTCTGGGGTGTGATGCTAACTGGAGGCACTGCTCTGTCTGACTCTGTTAGACTTTAATCTGAGTTTAGTTTAACACAATCTGACCATAAAGAACTGACTTATCTGAACTACAACAGGTGATGTGAGCTGATACACAAGTCCCTCAAATAACATCACACTCACAAGCTAGCATTAGCATTAGCATTAGCCAACAGTTTTACAGTCAGTTTCTTTAGTTTTATCTTAAACCTTTTGTTGCCATGTTTGCTCATGGTGTCACCATGGCAACAACTGAATATTCCACCATAGATATACATGTAAAACACCCCCAGCATGATGTCACTGCGAATAATCAATACAGTACATATACAGTACATATGCAGTACATATGCAGTACATATACAGTACATATGCAGTACATATGCAGTACATATGCAGTACATATGCAGTACATATACAGTACATATGCAGTACATATGCAGTACATATGCAGTACATATACAGTACAGTCTGTTTGATAAACAAGAGGAACTAAACCCACAGTCTCTTTCACTTTCACTTTCACCAAAAACATGAACTGAACCAGGACTAAACCAGGACTGAACCAGGACTAAACCAGGACTAAACCAGGACTAAACCAGGACCAAACCAGGACCAAACCAGGACTGAACCAGGACTGAACCAGGACTAAACCAGGACTAAACCAGGTCTAACTCTGTGCTGCCCCCTGCAGGAGGACGAGGGCGTGCACTGTGTTAGTTTCAGTCGATTCGCAGATGTTCTTGCCACGGCCGACGACGGACGTCACCTTCGAGTCTGGGATGTCCGCAACGGTGAAGTTCTGCATAGTGTAGTAGTAGTAGTAGTAGTAGTAGCAGTAGTAGTAGTAGTAGTAATAGTATTTGTTGTTGTTGCAGGTTCTCTTTCTGTTGGAGCGACTCTTTTTGGATTCACTGAGAGCGTGACCTGCATCGACTTCGACCGAACCGTGAGAGTCTCTAGACCCGTCCTGATCCTGGTCTAGACCGGTCCTGATCCTGGTCTAGGCCGGTTAAGATCCTGGTCTAGACCGGTCCTGATCCTGGTCTAGACCGGTCCTGATCCTGGTCTAGGCCGGTTAAGAACCTGGTCTAGACCGGTCCTGATTTTGGTCTAGACTGGTCCTGATCCTGGTCTAGGCCGGTTAAGAACCTGGTCTAGACCGGTCCTGATCCTGGTCTCTGTAGGTCCACATTTTAGACCTGGTTTTGGTCTTGTTTTTCAGGGGTCTCAAGTCTTGGCCTCGTCGTATGACAAGTCTGCGTTACTATGGCAACTGGACGACCCCGAGCCCAAGGTGAGACACTGGTCCGGGTCATGTGACCCGGGTCATGTGACTCGTGTCGTGTGTCTCGGGTCATGTGACTCGTATCGTGTGAATCGGGTCATGTGACTCGTGTCATGTGTCTCGTGTCATGTGACTCATATCGTGTGACTCGGGTCATGTGGCTCGTGTCATGTGACTCGTGTCGTGTGTCTCGAGTCATGTGACTCATGTCGTGTGTCTCAAGTCATGTGACTCGTATCATGTGACTCGGGTCATGTGACTCGTATCGTGTGTCTCGGGTCATGTGACTCGTATCGTGTGTCTCGAGTCATGTGACTCGTATCGTGTGACTCGGGTCATGTGACTCGTGTCATGTGACTTGTATCGTGTGACTCGTATCGTGTGACTCGAGTCCTTGTCTCTTCAGCTGACTCTCACAGGACACCGGAGGAAGGTGTGTGCGGCGAGGTTCTGCTCAGCGCCTCCTCTGGTGGTGACAGGAAGTGCAGACGGCTCCATCCGACTGTGGGACCTGCACCGAGAGGCCTGTGAGTATAAGTACTGCAGTACTACACATACTACAGGTACCACACATATACAGGTGCTGCACCGAGAGGCCTGTATATATATATATATATATATATATATATATATATATATATATATATATATAATGTCCTGACCCCGCCCCTCTGTCCCTGGCGTCCCATCACCCCCTCCCAGTCCTCGGGCTCATACTTGGCTCTGATTGGCTGTTTTCAGGCACTCATGTCCTGGAGGTGGGGTCTCACTGCTCAGACCTCGTCTGCTCTGACTCTTCAGTGATCAGTGGACACTTCGACGGACGCCTGCGCCTCTGGGACCTCAGGTCGTCCTCCTCTGTACCTCCTCTGTAACTCCTCTGTACCTCCTCTGCACCTCCTCTGCACCTCCTCTGTACCTCCTCTGTACCTCCCCTGTACCTCCTCTGTACCTCCCCTGTACCTCCTCTGTACCTCCCCTGTACCTCCTCTGTACCTCCCCTGTACCTCCTCTGTACCTCCCCTGTACCTCCTCTGTACCTCCCCTGTACCTCCTCTGTACCTCCTCTGTACCTCCTTTACACCTCCTCTGTACCTCCTCTGTACCTCCCGTGTACCTCCTCTGTACCTCCTCTGTACCTCCTCTGTACCTCCCCTGTACCTCCTCTGTACCTCCTCTGTACCTCCTCTGCACCTCCTCTGTACCTCCCCTGTACCTCCTCTGTACCTCCTCTGTACCTCCTCTGTACCTCCTCTGCACCTCCTCTGTACCTCCTCTGTACCTCCTCTACACCTCCTCTGTACCTCCTTTACACCTCCTCTGTACCTCCCCTGTACCACCTCTGTACCTCCCCTGTACCTCCTCTGTACCTCCTCTGTACCTCCTCTGCACCTCCCCTGTACCTCCTCTGTACCTCCTCTGTACCTCCCCTGTACCTCCCCTGTACCTCCTCTGTACCTCCCCTGTACCTCCTTTACACCTCCTCTGTACCTCCTTTACACCTCCTCTGTACCTCCTCTGTACCTCCCCTGTACCTCCTTTACACCTCCTCTGTACCTCCTTTACACCTCCTCTGTACCTCCTCTGTACCTCCTTTACACCTCCTCTGTACCTCCTCTATACCTCCCCTGTACCTCCTTTACACCTCCTCTGTACCTCCTTTACACCTCCTCTGTACCTCCCCTGTACCTCCTTTACACCTCCTCTGTACCTCCTTTACACCTGTCCTGGAGGTTGTGGGTTAGATTCTCGTGTCTTGCAGGTCTCTCTCGTGTGGCCTGGAGCTTCAGGTCCCAGACCGGGTCACGGGTCTGGACCTGAGCTCAGACTGTCAGCTCTTGTTGGGCTGTTGCCGTGACGACGCGCTTCACCTGTTTGACCTGAGGGGGCGGGGCTTCGCACATACCTGTCTCCAAGCGGACGGCTTCAGCTGCGGAAGTGACAGCAACAAGGCCGTGCTCAGGTGAGCCTAAGTCTGGACTAGACCTGGACTAAACTCAGTCTAAACCTGGTCTAAACCCGGGCTTGTCTGGTCCAGTCCTGGTCCAGTCCTGGTCCAGTCCTGGTCTAAACCCGGTCTTTTCTGGTCCAGTCCTGACAGGGGTCTCGTCGCTGGAGGTTCTTCAGATGGAGCCGTTTATATTTGGAACGTTTCTTCAGGACAAGTCCAGACCAGACTCACAGAGCCACACAGGTACCAGCGGAATCTCAACCAGTCTACAGGGGTCTTGACCGGTCAGGGGGATCTCAACCAGTCTACAGGGGGTCTAGACCGGTCAGGGGGATCTCAACCAGTCTACAGGGGTCTAGACCGGTCAGGGGGATCTCAACCAGTCTACAGGGGGTCTGAACAGGACTGAGTAGGATGTAGGATCTGGTCTGGTGTCCTAGGTCCTTTCTGATGTCTCTTGTCTCCTCTCTCCTTGTCTCCTAGCTCCTCCCTCTGGGGCGTGTCCTGGAGTGTCAGTGGGCGGTACTTCGTCAGTGTTGATAAAAGGAGGCGGGCTGTTCTGTGGAGTGACATCTGAAGCAGCCAATCACAGCCCTGGTCCTGTTTGAACTGTCCAATCACAGCCCTGGTCCTGTTTGAACTGTCCAATCACAGGCCTGGTCCTGTTTGAACTGTCCAATCACAGCCCTGGTCCTGTTTGAACTGTCCAATCACAGGCCTGGTCCTGTTTGAACTGTCCAATCACAGGCCTGGTCCTGTTTGAACTGTCCAATCACAGGCCTGGTCCTGTTTGAACTGTCCAATCAGATTCTGCTCTTTAATATTTATTTTCTGTGGTTTTATGTTTTTAACTTTAAGATTTAATAAAGACGGTTTCACTTCAGTCACTTGTAAAAGTTTTTGACTTGATTTAGTCCAGGTCTAGACCTGAGCCAAGACCTGAGACTAGACCTGAGCCAAGACTTGGCTCTGGTCTAGAACCGGTCTTGGCTCAGGTCGTGGCTCTGGTCGTGGCTCAGGTCTTGGCTCTGGTCGTGGCTCAGGTCTTGGCTCTGGTCTAGAACCGGCCTTGGCTCTGGTCGTGGCTCAGGTCTTGGCTCTGGTCGTGGCTCAGGTCTTGGCTCTGGTCTAGAACCGGCCTTGGCTCTGGTCGTGGCTCAGGTCTTGGCTCTGGTCTAGAACCGGCCTTGGCTCTGGTCGTGGCTCAGGTCTTGGCTCTGGTCGTGGCTCAGGTCTTGGCTCTGGTCGTGGCTCAGGTCTTGGCTCTGGTCGTGGCTCAGGTCTTGGCTCTGGTCTAGAACCGGCCTTGGCTCTGGTCGTGGCTCAGGTCTTGGCTCTGGTCTAGAACCGGCCTTGGCTCTGGTCGTGGCTCAGGTCTTGGCTCAGGTCTTGGCTCTGGTCGTGGCTCTGGTCTTGGCTCAGGTCATGGCTCTGGTCGTGGCTCGGGTCTTGGCTCAGGTCTTGGCTCTGGTCGTGGCTCAGGTCTTGGCTCTGGTTCTGGCTCTGGTCGTGGCTCAGGTCGTGGCTCTGGTCGTGGCTCAGGTCTAATCTTCATATTTCATGTTTATGGCGTCAGAGCAAAGTGCCTCATTAAAAATGCAATAAAAGAGTCAAGAACCACCTCCTCTGTCCTCCTGCCTTGTCTCCTTGCCTCCTTCCTTGCCTCCTTGCTTCCTTCCTTGTCTCCTTGCCTCCTTCCTTGTCTCCTTTCCTCCTTCCTTGTCTCCTTGCCTCCTTCCTTGTCTCCTTGCCTCCTTCCTTGTCTCCTTGCCTCCTTGCTTCCTTCCTTGTCTCCTTGCCTCCTTCCTTGTCTCCTTGCCTCCTTCCTTGTCTCCTTGCCTCCTTCCCTGTCTCCTTGTCTTCTTCCTTGTCTCCTTCCTTGCCTCCTTCCTTGTCTCCTTGCCTCCTTCCTTGTCTCCTTGTCTTCTTCCTTGTCTCCTTGCCTCCTTCCCTGCCTCTTTCCTTGTCTCCTTGCCTCCTTCCTTGTCTCCTTGCCTCCTTCCTTGTCTCCTTGCCTCCTTCCTTGTCTCCTTGTCTCCTTCCTTGTCTCCTTGTCTCCTTCCTTGTCTCCTTGTGTCCTGTGACCTTCCTGTCAGACGTTCTGGACTCAGGTGGTGTCCACACATTAATGACACCAGTTTCTAAAAGTAACTGTACAGTCTTTACAGCTCCTCCCCCGTCGCCTCCTGCCACCTCCTGCTGCTCCCCGCCTCAGGCCCCTAGGAGCAGGGCAGCTGAGTCTCAGTGGTCCAACAGTGCGCCCACAAACCTGAAGGTCGAGGGTTTAATTCCTGCTGTCATCATTTTGTGCTGTTGTTATGTCCCAGGTCGGCGTCAGGCCCTGACTCTGCCCCGGGGCGGCCCTGACTCTGCCCCGGGGCGGCCCTGACTCTGCCCCGGGGCGGCCCTGACTCTGCCCCGGGGCGGTCCTGGTCAGTGTGTGTGAGGAGTCTGTGTGGGAGAATACCTCAACTTTCTGAAGCTGCGATGAGAAAATCCTTCGACTTTGTTTATTTCTATATTTGAGACGATGGTGAACTGTTTGATGTGGACCGGCCCAGAGAGAAGAACCGGCCCAGAGAGAAGAACCGGCCCAGAGAGATGGACCGGCCCAGAGAGATGGACCGGCCCAGAGAGAAGAACCGGCCCAGAGAGAAGAACCGGCCCAGAGAGATGGACCGGCCCAGAGAGATGAACCGGCCCAGAGAGATGGACCAGCCCAGAGAGATGGACCGGCCCAGAGAGATGAACCGGCCTAGAAACATGAAACATGAACCAGGTCCGGGCCTGAGTCTCAGAGTCTCAGTGTGGGGAGGGGAGGAGGGAGGAGGATGCCTGTTTCCACGGCGACCGCATCCTTCCTCTCTCGTCTCCTCTCCTCACTCCTCATTTGTCTCCTCTCCTCGTCTCCTCGCTCTGCACGCGGATCTGCTGTGGTCTGTGCTCTTGTCTCTGCTCTGGTCTCTGGTCTAGTCCTCGGTCCGGTCTCTGGTCTGGACTCTGGTCTGGACTCGTCCGTCGCCATGGGAGACAAAGGAACGAGGTACGTCTGTTTCTGTCCATTTATTCATCACATCACACTCAGAAAGATGGCTGCCTCGAGACCTCTTAGTCCTGGTTCAGACCTGGTTCAGACCTGGTTTAGTCCTGGTTTAGTCCTGGTTTAGTCCTGGTTTAGTCCTGGTTTAGTCCTGGTTTAGTCCTGGTTTAGACTCACTTCAGTCTGGATTAGTATTCCTTAATCTTGGTTTCGTTCCAGTTGAATCCTGTTTTTTCCTTTTGAAATGAGCCTGGGTTTGTGTTCAGATCAGAGTAGATTACCCAACAACAGCAGTAACAGTAGTATTAGTACTATAGTACTAATACTATAGTACTAATACTATAGTACTTGTACTAATGCAGTAGTGTTAGAGCAGTACTCTACTGAAGAGGCTTCTTCAGATCGATCTCAGGAAACTCCAAACTCAGCAACTTCCAGACCTGGACTAAACTAGAACTAAACCAGGACTAAACCAGGACTAAACCAGGACTAAACCAGGACTAGGCCAGGACTAAACCAGGACTAAACTTGGACTAAACCAGGACTAGACCAGGACTCAACCAGTCTAAACCAGGTCCAGTCCAGCTCCAGTCCAGGTCCAGTCCTGGTCTAGTCCTGGTCTAGTCCTGGTCTAGTCCTGGTCTAGTCCTGGTCTAGTCCTGGTCTAGTCCAGTTGTCTCATTATATTTTCATGTGCATTAGTGAAACAGGAAACGGCTTCAGGTTCAATTTGATTTTTCACAAATTTACGACGACACAAACATCACGGCCTGACGTAGACCAAACCAGAACTAAACCAGGACTAAACCAGGACTAAACCAGGACTAAACCAGGATTAAACCAGGACTAAACCAGGACTAAACCAGGACTAAACCAGGATTAAACCAGGACTAAACCAGGACTAAACCAGGACTAAACCAGGACTAAACCAGGACTATACCAGGATTAAACCAGGATTAAACCAGGACTAAACCAGGACTAAACCAGGACTAAACCAGGTCTAAACCAGGACTAAACCAGGTTTAAACCAGGACTAAACCAGGACTAAACCAGGTCTAAACCAGGACTATTAGATCGTGTCTCACTACGTTTAATTCTTTGTGTTCCAGAGTCTTCAAAAAGGCCAGTCCCAATGGAAAGGTACGCCCCCTCCTCTGATTGGCTCATTCTGAAGTCTTCCCTCCTCTGATTGGCTCATTCTGATTGCCTGGTGTCTGTCTCTTTTTCTTCTCTTCTGTATTTGGCTGTTCCTTTTTTCACTGTTTGTTTTTTTGTCTCCCTCTGATTGGCCGGTTGGTGGCTCCTGTCCTCTGATTGGCCGGTCGGTGGCTCCTGTCCTCTGATTGGTCGGTCGGTGGCTCCTGTCCTCTGATTGGCCGGTCGGTGGCTCCTGTCCTCTGATTGGCCGGTCGGTGGCTCCTGTCCTCTGATTGGCCGGTTGGTGGCTCCTGTCCTCTGATTGGCTGTGCTCGGTCAGCTGACGGTGTACTTGGGGAGGCGGGACTTCGTGGACCAGGTGGATCAGGTGGAACCTGTCGGTAAAAACATGAAACATGAGAAAAATAAGATTTAAAATTAAAATGAAATAAAATCAAACCTGAAGATGTTTTGTTTTTCAGACGGAGTCGTTTTGATCGACCCAGAATATCTGAAAGAGAGGAAAGGTGAGAGGAGGAGAGGAGGAGAGAGGAGGAGGAGAGGAGGAGAGGAGGAGGAGAGGAGGAGAGGAGGAGGAGAGGAGGAGGAGAGGAGGAGGAGGAGGAGAGGGGGAGGAGGAGAGGAGGAGGAGAGGAGGAGAGGAGGAGGAGAGGGGGAGAGGGGGAGGAGGAGGAGAGAGGAGGAGGAGGAGGAGAGGGGGAGAGGGGGAGAGGGGGAGGAGGAGGGAAAGGAGGAGAGGGGGAGAGGAGGAGGAGAGAGGAGGAGGAGAGGGGGAGAGGGGGAGGAGGAGGAGAGAGGAGGAGGAGAGGAGGACGAGGAGGAGGAGGAGAGGGGGAGGAGGAGGAGAAAGGAGGAGAGGAGGAGGAGAGTAGGAGTGAGGAGGAGGAGGACGAGGAGAGGAGGAGGAGAGGAGGAGGAGGAGAGGAGAGGAGGAGAGAGGAGGAGGAGAGGGGGAGGAGGAGAGGAGGAGAGGGGGGAGGAGAGGAGGAGGAGAGAGGAGGAGGAGAGGGGGAGAGGGGGAGAGGAGGAGGAGAGGGGGAGAGGGGGAGAGGAGGAGGAGAGGGGGAGAGAGGAGGAGGAGAGGAGGAGAGGAGGAGGAGAGGAGGAGGAGAGAGGAGGAGGAGAGGGGGAGAGGGGGAGAGGAGGAGGAGAGGGGGAGAGGAGGAGGAGAGGGGGAGAGAGGAGGAGGAGAGGAGGAGCAGAGGAGGAGAGAAGAGCAGAGGAGGAGAGAAGAGGAGAGGAGGAGGAGAGGAGGAGGAGAGGGAAGGAGAGGGGAGGAGGAGAGGGGTCAGAGGAGAGGAGGAGGAGAGAGGAGGAGGAGAGGAGGAGGAGAGGGGGAGAGGGGGAGAGGGGGAGGAGGAGGAGAGAGGAGGAGGAGGAGGAGAGGGGGAGAGAGGAGGAGGAGAGGAGGAGAGGAGGAGGAGAGAGGAGGAGGAGGAGAGGAGGAGAGGAGGAGGAGAGAGGAGGAGGAGAGGAGGAGGAGAGGAGGAGGAGAGGGGGAGAGGGGGAGAGGGGGAGGAGGAGGAGAGAGGAGGAGGAGGAGGAGAGGAGGAGGAGAGGGGGAGAGGGGGAGGAGGAGGGAGAGGAGGAGGAGAGGAGGGGGACGAGGAGGAGAGGAGGAGGAGGAGAGGAGGAGAGGAGAAGGAGAGAGGAGGAGAGGAGAGGAGGAGTGGAGAGAGGAGGAGGAGAGAGGAGGAGAGGAGGGTCAGATGGTGGATTGACCTTTGACCTTTCCTCTGTCGTAGTCTTCGTCTCTCTCACCTGTGCGTTCCGTTACGGTCGGGAGGACCTGGACGTCCTCGGGTTGACGTTCCGCAAAGACCTGTTCGTAGCCAGTGTCCAGGTGTTCCCCGCGGAGAACCCTGAGGAGAACCCAGAGAACCCCGAGGAGCACCCGGAGAACCCCGAGGAGCACCGCCCTCTGACCCGACTACAGGAGAGACTCATCAAGAAGCTGGGAGACCACGCCCACCCCTTCACCTTCCAGGTACTCCCCACACAAGGCACCAGTCAGGAGTACCCGGCTGGAGCCAGATCGGGTCCCAGTCGAGTCCGAACTGCCACGTTTGTTTGGGTTCATTTGGCTCCGCCCAAAACTCTGTCCTGCTCTGTGATTGGTCAGGACAGATGACATTCAAACGATTCAGAGCCGTTCAACACAGATTCAGCTTGTCTAGACCTGGTCCTGGTCTGGTCCTGGTCTGGTCCTGGTCTGGTCCTGGTCTGGTCCTGGTCTGGTCCTGGTCTGGTCCTGGTCCTGGTCTGGTCCTGGTCTGGTCTTGGTCTGGTCCTGGTCTGGTCCTGGTCTGGTCCTGGTCTGGTCCTGGTCTGGTCCTGGTCTGGTCCTGGTCTGGTCCTGGTCTGGTCCTGGTCCTGGTCTGGTCCTGGTCTGGTCTTGGTCTGGTCCTGGTCTGGTCCTGGTCTGGTCCTGGTCTGGTCTTGGTCTGGTCCTGGTCTGGTCCTGGTCTGGTCCTGGTTTGGTCCTGGTTTAGTCCTGGTGTTGTTTCTTTCTGGTTCTCAGATCCCCCTGAACCTGCCCTGCTCCGTCACTCTGCAGCCGGGACCCGAGGATACAGGGAAGGTACGTCTGTGGACCTGGTTCAGTCCTGGTTCAGTCCTGGTTTAGTCCTTGTTCAGTCCTGGTTTAGTCCTTGTTCAGTCCTGGTTTAGTCCTGGTTTAGTCCTGTTTTTTGTCTGGTCTTGTTTCAGGCCTGTGGAGTCGACTTTGAGGTGAAGGCATTTTGTGCAGAAAATCCAGAGGAGAAGATCCACAAAAGGTAAGTTCTCTGAACCTGATCTGGTCTGGTCTCTGGTCTCTGGTCTGGTCTCTGGTCTGGTCTCTGGTCTCTGGTCTGGTCTCTGGTCTGGTCTCTGGTCTGGTCTCTGGTCTCTGGTCTGGTCTCTGGTCTGGTCTCTGGTCTCTGGTCTGGTCTCTGGTCTGGTCTCTGGTCTGGTCTCTGGTCTCTGGTCTCTGGTCTCTGGTCTGGTCTCTGGTCTCTGGTCTCTGGTCTGGTCTCTGGTCTCTGGTCTCTGGTCTGGTCTCTGGTCTCTGGTCTGGTCTCTGGTCTGGTCTCTGGTCTCTGGTCTCTGGTCTGGTCTCTGGTCTGGTCTCTGGTCTCTGGTCTGGTCTCTGGTCTCTGGTCTGGTCTCTGGTCTCTGGTCTCTGGTCTGGTCTCTGGTCTGGTCTCTGGTCTCTGGTCTCTGGTCTCTGGTCTGGTCTCTGGTCTGGTCTCTGGTCTCTGGTCTGGTCTCTGGTCTCTGGTCTGGTCTCTGGTCTCTGGTCTCTGGTCTGGTCTCTGGTCTGGTCTCTGGTCTCTGGTCTCTGGTCTGGTCTCTGGTCTCTGGTCTCTGGTCTCTGGTCTGGTCTCTGGTCTGGTCTCTGGTCTGGTCTCTGGTCTCTGGTCTGGTCTCTGGTCTCTGGTCTGGTCTCTGGTCTGGTCTCTGGTCTGGTCTCTGGTCTGGTCTCTGGTCTCTGGTCTGGTCTCTGGTCTCTGGTCTCTGGTCTCTGGTCTGGTCTCTGGTCTCTGGTCTCTGGTCTGGTCTCTGGTCTCTGGTCTCTGGTCTCTGGTCTGGTCTCTGGTCTCTGGTCTGGTCTCTGGTCTCTGGTCTGGTCTCTGGTCTGGTCTCTGGTCTGGTCTCTGGTCTGGTCTCTGGTCTCTGGTCTGGTCTCTGGTCTCTGGTCTCTGGTCTCTGGTCTGGTCTCTGGTCTCTGGTCTGGTCTCTGGTCTCTGGTCTGGTCTCTGGTCTCTGGTCTCTGGTCTGGTCTCTGGTCTGGTCTCTGGTCTCTGGTCTGGTCTCTGGTCTGGTCTCTGGTCTCTGGTCTGGTCTCTGGTCTCTGGTCTCTGGTCTCTGGTCTGGTCTCTGGTCTCTGGTCTGGTCTCTGGTCTCTGGTCTGGTCTCTGGTCTCTGGTCTCTGGTCTGGTCTCTGGTCTGGTCTCTGGTCTCTGGTCTGGTCTCTGGTCTCTGGTCTCTGGTCTCTGGTCTCTGGTCTGGTCTCTGGTCTCTGGTCTCTGGTCTGGTCTCTGGTCTCTGGTCTCTGGTCTGGTCTGGTCTCTGGTCTCTGGTCTGGTCTCTGGTCTAATCCTGGTCTTGGTCTTAGAAACTCCGTGCGTCTGGTGATCCGTAAAGTCCAGTACGCTCCGGAGAAGCCTGGACCTCAGCCCATGGCTGAGACCACCCGACTGTTCCTCATGTCAGACAAACCTCTGCACCTGGAGGCCTCGCTGGACAAGCAGGTACTCCCCCAACACGGGTACTCTCCCAACATGTGCACACTCCCCCAACACGGGTACTCTCCCAACATGTGCACACTCCCCCAACACGGGTACTCTCCCAACATGTGCACACTCCCCCAACACGGGTACTCGCCCAACATGTGCACACTCCCCCAACACGGGTACTCTCCCAACATGTGCACACTCCCCCAACACGGGTACTCTCCCAACATGTGCACACTCCCCCAACACGGGTACTGCACCAACAGCAGCAGCAGTACTCTCCCAACACACTTACTCCCCCTAACATAGGTACTGCCCCATTACAGGTACTCCCCCACCACATGTCCAAACACAGGTCCTCTGATGTTCTGCAGGTTTATTATCACGGAGAACCCATCAGTGTGAACGTCCACGTGACCAACAACACCAACAAGACTGTGAGAAGAATCAAGGTCTCAGGTCAGGACGAGACCAGGACTAGACCAGGACGAGACCAGGACTGAACCAGGACGAGACCAGGACGAGACCAGGACTAGACCAGGACGAGACCAGGACTGAACCAGGACGAGACCAGGACTAGACCAGGACTAGACCAGGACTGAACCAGGACGACACCAGGACTAGACCAGGACTAGACCAAGACTAGACCAGGACTAGACCAGGACGAGACCAGGACTAGACCAGGACTGAACCAGGACGAGACCAGGACTAGACCAGGACTGAACCAGGACGAGACCAGGACTAGACCAGGACTAACCTGGTCTCTCTCGTTCACAGTGCGACAGTTCGCTGACATCTGTTTGTTCAACACGGCTCAGTACAAGTGTCCTGTGGCCTCAGAGGAGACCGAGTGAGTGTGGGAGGGCATCTGACACAATCTGACACACAGGGAGGGCATCTGTACTTTATGTCTTTTGTGTATACTTCTGTGTGTATTTTTGTGTACCTTTGTGTACTGCATTACATTTGTGGATGTGTAATATTATGTGTATTTATTGTGTACTTTTGTGTACTTTACTGACATCGTGGCGCCCAGCTCAATGCTGTGTACTTCATGAGTGTACTCTTGTGTACTTTTTGTGGTACTTTCGTGTACTTTAGTGACATCGTGGCGCCCAGCTCGACGCTGTGTAAGGTTTTCACTCTGACACCGTTTTTGGCGAATAATCGAGAGAAACGCGGCCTCGCCCTGGACGGAAAACTGCGCCACGAAGACACCAACCTGGCCTCAAGTACTCTGTGAGTACTATTACTACAGATACTGGAAATACTACTACGAATACGACTACTGCACCAACCTGACCTCAAGTGCTATAGTAGTACTACTATAGTAGTGGGAGTATAGTATAGTATATACTGTACATACTATAGTGGACTGCTACTATAGTAATAGTGCTCTGATAGTAGTACTTTATTAACTGCATGTGGTCTGGTGCAGTACTACTATAGTACTAATACTTTACAATTTGTACTCTGGTGCAGATTGCGAGACGGGGCAAACAAAGAGATCCTGGGAATTATCGTGTCGTACAGAGTCAAAGTCAAACTCATCGTGTCCAGAGGAGGGTCAGTACTGCAAATACTGCAAATACTACTACTACAAATACTACTACTACTTATACTACTACTACTACTTATACTACTACTACTCCATCCGTCCATGTTCTTCCTCTTATCCGGGGCCGGGTCACGGGGCATCAGTCTAAGCAGGGAGTCCCAGACTTCCCTCACCCCAGACACTTCCTCCAGCTCCTCCGGTGGGACCCCTAAGTGTTCCCAGGCCAGAGAGACATAGTCCCTCCAGCGTGTCCTGGGTCTTCCCCGGGGCCTCCTCCCGGTGGGACATAAACACCTCCCCAGGGAGGCGTCCAGGAGGCATCCTGAACTGCCACCTCAACTGGTTCCTCTACACGTGTAGGAGCAAGGGCTCTACTCCGAGCTCTCCAGTGTGAGCTCCTCACCCTATCTCTAAGGGAGCGCCCGGCCACCCTGCGGAGGAAATACGTTTCAGCCGCTTGTATCTGCGATCCATAGATGAGGGCAGGAACGTAGACTGAGGTAAATCGAGAGCTTTGTCTTTGGACTCAGCTCCTTCTTCACCACAACAAAAGATACAGAGACAACATCACTGCAGACACTGATCCAACTGTCAATCTCACGCTCCATCCTCCCCTCAGTCGAGACAAGACCCTGAGATACTTGAACTGCTCCACTTGAGTCAAAGACTCATCACCACCTGTAGAGGACGTCACCTTTTTTGGTCGGGAATCATGGCCTCGGATTTGGAGGAGCTGATTTTCATCTCAGCCGCAGGTCCTGACTCGATGAAGCATCAGGACAACATCATCTGCAAACAGCAGAGATGAAATCCTGTGGTTCCCAAACCAGACCCCTCTGGCCCCTGAACCAGACCCCCTCCGGCCCCTGGCTGCGCCTAGAAATTCTGTCCATAAATATAATGAACAGACCCAGTGACAAAGTGCAGCCCTGAGTCCAACCTGCACCAGGAGCAGGTCTGACTCACTGCAGAGACACAGCTCCTGCTCCGGTCATACAGGGACCGGACAGCCCTTAGCAAAGAGCCCCAGACCCCATACTCCCAGAGCGCCCCCCAAAGGACACCACGAGGGACACGGTCGAATACCTTCTCCAAATCCACAAAACACATGTGGACTGGTTGGGTAAACTTCATGAGCCCTTGAGGACCTTATGGAGAGTATAGAGCTGGTCCAGTGTTCCACAAGCAGGACTAAAACCACACTGCTGCTCCTGGATCTGAGGTTGGATTATCGGTCGGATTCTCCTCTCTAGTCCCTAGAGTAGACCTTACCGGGAAGGCTGAGAAGTGTGATTCCCCTGTAGTTGGAACACACCCTCCGGTCTCCCTTCTTAAACAGAGGGACCACCACCCTGGTGTGCCAGTCCAGAATCACTGTCCCAGACTGCCACGTGATGTTGCAGAGACGTATCAGCCAAGACCCACAACGTCCAGGGACTTGAGGTACTCAGGACGGATCTCGTCCACCCTTGGAGTCTTGCCACCGAGAAGCTTTAACCATCTCAGTGACTTCAGCCAGGGTAATGGATGAGTCCACCTCAGGGTCCCCAGTCTCTGCTTCCTCCTCAGAAGACGTGATGATGGGATTGAGGAGATCTTCAAATTATTCCTTCCACTGCCCCATCCCCAGTCAAGGTCAGCAGCTCTCCGCCCGCACTGTAAACGGTGTTGGTGAAGCACTGCTTCCTCCTCCTGAGGCGTCAGACGGTTTGCCAGAATCTCTTAGAGGCCGTCCGATAGTCCTCCTCCATGGCCTCCCTGAACTCCTCCCACTGCGACAGCATGAGCAGCTTGGCCTGCCGGTACTCAGCTGCCTCAGGAGTCCCACAAGCCAACAAGACTTGATAGGACTCCTTCAGCCTGACGGCATCCCTTACTTCCGCGACAAGCCCCGCAGACCTTACGACCACAGCTACGAGCGGCCGCATCGACAATAGAGGTGGAGAACATGGCCCCAGCTTCCCCTGGGATCAGGGAGAAACTCTTCCGGAGGTGTGAGTTGAAGACCCCCTGACAGAAGGCTCCACCAGGTGTTCCCAACAGACCCTCATGATGCACTTAGGCCTGCCAGGTCTGTCCGGCTTCCTCCTCTGCCAGTGGATCCCACTCACCACCAGGTGGTGCTCTACAGCTCAGCCCCTCTCTTCACCCGAGTGTCCAATACACGTGGCCAGAGATGAGATGACATGACAACAACAAGTCGATCATTGGCCTCTGACCTATGGTGTCCTGGTGCCACGTGCAGTGATGGACCTTGTGCTCGAACATGGTGTTTGTTATGGACAAACTGTCACTAGCTCAGAAGAACAATAACAGAACACAACTCGGGTTCAGATCAGGGAGGACTTTCTTCGTGATCACGCTCCTCCAAGTTTCACTGTCGTTGCCCACATGGACGTGAATTTCACAAGTAGAACAATGGAGTCCCTGGACAGTGCACTGTCTAGTACCCCTTCTAGTGACTCCAAGAAGGCCAGGTACTCTGCACTGCTGTTCAGCTTGTAGGCCGCCACAACACAGAGACCTGTCCCCGACCCGAGGGTGCAGGGACATGACCCTCTCGTTCACTGGGGTGAACTCCAACATGTGACGGCTGAGCTGTGGGGCAATAAGCAGCTCACTGCTGCTCCCCACGGGCAACACCAGAGAAATGGAGAGTCCAGCCCAGACTTGGGCAAACTACACGGCCCTTTTGGTTTATTAATCCAGCCCCGTGAACGTGACCAACTTATATTATAGTAGGATCAGGGTAAACCTTGTTTAATTTACCTTTCCCCTGTAATGCCAACGTTTCCTCAAAAGATGGCGCACTTCAGCTACATCAGCCTTGTTCGTGTGTTACTCTTATTCTCTTATCAGCCCTTCTGCAAAAATGAACTTCTCAAAGAAAAGAAAAGTAGACAGTGAGCGCCGAGTTTTTAATACAGAACGGACAACAATATTTTTTCACTGAAGTCCGATCAAAGGCTGTGCCTGATGTGACAAGAAACTGTTGTGGTTTTCAAAGAGAACAATATAAGCCGTCACTTTGCTACAAAGCACGCTAACTACGCTAGCAAGCAGTCAACGCAGGAACGGGCGGCTACGGCTCAGAGGCAGCCAATTTACAGACTCAGCAACATTTTGTTCACCTTCAAATGGCGATTCAAGAGTCAAGAACCATGGCAAGTGTTTTTGCTGGCTTCAAATTAGCAAAAGTTAGCAAGCCTTTCTCCAAAGGTGTGTTTTTAAAAGAACGGTAGAGACGACAGGTGCCGTGTGTTAAAAACTTTGCCCACTCCTGGTTCAGCCCTTCTCAAGGAGTTGGGGTCCAGAGCCCGAGCTGCTCAAGGAGGTGACGCCGACTATATCCAGTCAGGCTCCTCCCCCCAGCGAGGTGTCATTCCATGTCCCCAGAGCCAGTCTCCATGTCTGGAGATCCGGTTGTTGAGGCCCCCGCCTTCGACTGCCGCCCGGTTCTCTCTGCTCCCGCCCCTCACAGATGAGGGGCAGGTGTTGTGTCCACGTGAGGACGGCCCCACGTCGTTCCTCCGTGTTGAGTCCGACCGGGTCCAGGCGACGTATCTGACCTTGTTTTTATCCTCGTCTCGAGGGTCTTCTGACCCACTCTTAGTCTGACTCCTCCCCCTGGACCTGACCCCAGGGGCATGAAGCTCCCGACAACAGAGCTCCAGGATCATTTGGGCTCAAACCCTCCATCACGTTATGGTGGCGGTTCAAGGAGGGGTACTGCAAATATTACTACTACTACTACTACTACTACTACTACTACTACGACTACTGCAAATACTAATTCTACTACTACTGTTACTACAAATACTTCTAATGTACTGCTACAGCTTTAATTGCTTCTACTACTACTTCTAATGCTACTGCTACTATCACTACTAATATAAATACTACAGTTGTCATGTTACTTCTCCCAGAACTGCAGTACTCTGTGTATCACTCCGGAGTACTCTGTATACTCTGTGTACTTCATGTGTGTTGTGTTGTTGCAGGTTGTTGGGAGATTTGGCCGCCAGGTAAAACATAAACCTCCTTCAATAATTACATTTGAAAAAGTAATGTTTAATGAGGAGGTATTATACAAACTGTTACAGTTAGCAGTACGAGTCTGTACGAGGCTCCGCCCACAAACCTACATCACCCATGCTCCACGTGACAATCCTCCATAAATACACAAAAACATGTCGCAAACTGCACTATGACGTGACAAACCTGGTGTGATGTGCAGGAGTTTCATTAGTGCGATGCAGCTGATTGTGATAGTGCTCTGAAGGGGGAGGGGCTTAGCACAGAGAGCAAAGGGACAAGAGACTCAAAACGTCATAAACATGTTAATATGATATTTTGTGTGAATATAGCATTTTCAAAACACTAAAAGGAAACGTAGTGATCTAAATATGTTACAGTTAATGCCCCATAGAGGTAAATACCTCCGCTTTAATGCCCCACAGAGGTAAATACCTCCTCTTTAATACCCCACAGAGGTAAATACCTCCTCTTTAATACCCCACAGAGGTAAATACCTCCTCTTTAATGCCCCATAGAGGTAAATACCTCCTCTTTAATGCCCCACAGAGGTAAATACCTCCTCTTTAATACCCCACAGAGGTAAATACCTCCTCTTTAATGCCCCACAGAGGTAAATACCTCCTCTTTAATACCCCACAGAGGTAAATACCTCCTCTTTAATGCCCCATAGAGGTAAATACCTCCTCTTTAATGCCCCACAGAGGTAAATACCTCCTCTTTAATGCCCCATAGAGGTAAATACCTCCTCTTTAATACCCCACAGAGGTAAATACCTCCTCTTTAATGCCCCACAGAGGTAAATACCTCCTCTTTAATACCCCACAGAGGTAAATACCTCCTCTTTAATGCCCCATAGAGGTAAATACCTCCTCTTTAATGCCCCATAGAGGTAAATACCTCCTCTTTAATGCCCCATAGAGGTAAATACCTCCTCTTTAATGCCCCACAGAGGTAAATACCTCCTCTTTAATGCCCCATAGAGGTAAATACCTCCTCTTTAATGCCCCATAGAGGTAAATACCTCCTCTTTAATGCCCCATAGAGGTAAATACCTCCTCTTTAATGCCCCATAGAGGTAAATACCTCCTCTTTAATGCCCCATTGAGGTAAATACCTCCTCTTTAATGCCCCATTGAGGTAAATACCTCCTCTTTAATGCCCCACAGAGGTAAATACCTCCTCTTTAATGCCCCACAGAGGTAAATACCTCCTCTTTAATGCCCCACAGAGGTAAATACCTCCTCTTTAATGCCCCATAGAGGTAAATACCTCCTCTTTAATGCCCCATAGAGGTAAATACCTCCTCTTTAATGCCCCATAGAGGTAAATACCTCCTCTTTAATGCCCCATAGAGGTAAATACCTCCTCTTTAATGCCCCACAGAGGTAAATACCTCCTCTTTAATGCCCCACAGAGGTAAATACCTCCTCTTTAATACCCCATAGAGGTAAATACCTCCTCTTTAATGCCCCATAGAGGTAAATACCTCCTCTTTAATGCCCCAAAGAGGTAAATACCTCCTCTTTAATACCCCACAGAGGTAAATACCTCCTCTTTAATACCCCACAGAGGTAAATACCTCCTCTTTAATACCTCCTCTTTAAAGTTTGTTGTTTTAATCTGCCGTTTCTTTTCCTCAGTGACGTCTCGGTGGAGTTGCCGTTCACCCTGATGCACCCCAAACCCCCCGACGACCTGCCCCGGGACGGTGAGAGCCAATCACATGCAGCTTTCACAACTCCACCTCCTCCAACCACAGAGCTCCTCCTCCAACCACAGAGCTCCTCCTCCTCCAATCATAGAGAATTTCTAGATGTTCTCCCCACAATTTTACAGAATTTTTTTTTTTTCTCCCAATCAAAAAACCTTGCGGGCCCATGTTATATTTGCCTGGAGTTGCCATGGCAATAAGATGAATAACACACAGACCGGGGTGTTAGCACCGCCCACAGGAAGTACCGGGGCAGCAGAGTGTGGGGTGTGGCCTGCGAGGGTCATTCAGTGCCGCTTGCCAGTTTAACATTTTACCTTTTTGTGTTTCAGCCTCAGATGAAGTTCCAGTCGACACCAACCTGATCCAGTTTGACACACAGTGAGTCTCCACAAAGTCCTGGTTTAGTCCTGGTTTAGTCCAGGTTTAGTCCTCGTTCAGTCCTGGTTCAGTCCTGGTTCAGTCCTGGTCTAGTCCTGGTCTAGTCCTGGTCTAGTCCTGGTCTAGTCCTGGTCTAGTCCTCGTTCAGTCCTGGTTCAGTCCTGGTTTAGTCCTGGTTGAGTCCTGGTCTAGTCCTGGTCTAGTCCTGGTTTAGTCCTGGTCTAGTCCTGGTTCAGTCCTGGTTCAGTCCTGGTTTAGTCCTGGTCTGGGTGTGTCGGTGTAAAGTGCTGAGTTCCTCTGGGATCCATTAAATCCCATTAGAGCCATTACAATTTCCACTGAGTCCACACAGTCTGTAGACCAGGACTAAACCAGGACTGAACCAGGACTAAACCAGGACTAAACCAGGACTAAACCAGGACTGAACCAGGACTGAACCAGGACTAAACCAGGACTAAACCAGGACTGAACCAGGACTGACCCAGGACTAAACCAGGACTGAACCAGGACTAAACCAGGACTAAACCAGGACTAAACCAGGACTGAACCAGGACTAAACCAGGACTGACCCAGGACAGGTGCAGCTGTGGCAGGTGCAGACAGGTGCTGCCCTCTGTTGGTGTCTCACTGTCCCTGTCATTTCAGTGACGATGACATCGTGTTTGAGGACTTCGCTCGAGAGCGTCTGATTGGAGCAAAAGACGAGGAGGAGGAGCCTGCGGACTCCCCTAAAACAGAGGAGAGATAGGACCCGACTGACCCTCCACCTGCGGACCCTAGACCCGCTGTAGGACTGTTTAGACCTGGTTTAGTCCTGGTTTAGACCTGGTTTAGTCCTGGTTTAGTCCTGATCCCTGGTGCTTTGTGACTCTTCATCAGAGGAAAAGAATTGTCTTTAACATACAACTACTGAGCAACTGAGACCTGTTTGGTCTTCGTTCTAGTTTAAACCTGGTTCAGTCCTGGTTTAGTCCTGGTTTAGTCCTGGTTCAGTCCTGGTTTCAATCCTGGTTCAGTCCCGGTTTAGTCCTGGTTTAGTCCTGGTTCAGTCCTGGTTTCAATCCTGGTTCAGTCCCGGTTTAGTCCTGGTTTAGTCCTGGTTCATTTCTGGTTTAGTCCTGGTTTAGTCCTGGTTCAGTTCTGGTTTAGTCCTGGTTTTTGTGCGGTGTATTTGATGTTATTTCACTTCTTCATTGTTTCTTTTTGCACGGTTTAGGTTCCACACAAATATAACTCGTTTGTTCTGTATTTTTGATTTTTCTAATTTTTCTGATGCTGCTCGTTTTGTGATTTCTTGGTTTGTAAATATTTCATTTTCCTGTGAAATTATTGTTCGACAGAGTTTAAAATTGTGACTTTATTTTTGTAAGGTTTTGTAGATTCTGATGTTTGTGAAAATCTGTTTGTGTCTGCTGCATCTGAAATAAACAGTACCACCTGGTGGACAACACGTGCCACTGCATCCACTGCACAAAGATCTGCCTCTTCATTTTTAGTCCAACTGGAGGCACTGCTCTGTCTGACTCTGTTAGACTTTAATCTGAGTTTAGTTTAACACAATCTGACCATAAAGAACTGACTTATCTGAACTACAACAGGTGATGTGAGCTGATACACAAGTCCCTCAAATAACACCACACTCACAAGCTAGCACTAGCATTAGCATTAGCATTAGCCAACAGTTTTCAGTGAGTCACAAGCTAGCTAGCATTAGTCAACCGTGTTATATCTTCCCATATTCCTCAGGTAAATATAATGAAGAGAAGTGTGTGTGCTTTGAACCCTGCGTACGCCTTGAACCCCGTGTGCACTTTGAACCCCTTGTGCTCCATGCGCACCTTGAACCCTGTGCGCCTTGAACCCTGTGCGCGATTTGAACCCCGTGTGTGCCTTGAACCCTGTGTGTACCTTGAACCCTGCTTGCACCTTGAACCCCGTGTGCCCCGTGTGCGCCTTGAACCCTGTGCGCACCTTGAACCGTGTACGCACCTTGAACCCTGTGCGCGCCTTGAACCCTGTGTGCGCCTTGAACCCTGTGTGTGCTTTGAACCCTGTGTGACCGCCTTCAACCCCGTGTGCCCCATGTGCGCCTTGAACCCTATGAACCCTGTGCGGGCCTTGAACCCTGTGCGCGCCTTGAACCCTGTGCGCGCCTTGAACCCTGTGCGCGCCTTGAACCCTGTGCGCCTTGAACCCTGTGCGCCTTGAACCCTGTGCTCCTTGAACCCTGTGCTCCTTGAACCCTGTGCGCGCCTTGAACCCTGTGCGCGCCTTGAACCCTGTGCGTGATTTGAACCCTGTGCGTGATTTGAACTCTGTGCGTGATTTGAACTCTGTGCGTGATTTGAACTCTGTGCGCGCCTTGAACCTTGTGTGTGCCTTGAACCCCATGTGCGCCTTGTCCACGATCTCCACGTTAAATGTCTTCGGCCCTATTAACCTCATGTGGGCACTACTTTTTCAGCCTTGATGTCATTGTCCTCCACAGAATAACCTAAACGCTCCGTATACGAGCTCCACTCCACATTTTCAAAGGGGCCGACTGAGCCACAGTCTCAGTGAGAGTCCTGGTCAGTCCTGCTTCTACGGTCTGTGGCTTGAAGTCCCTTTCACTTTTCAAGCTACTTTGTTCTTTAAGTTCACAGTAAATAGTCCGCGTACCTTGGCGTGGTCCTGGTCAAAGGCACCGTCTCACCTGAAGCGCCGCGACCAGCAGCAAACTTCAGCAGCACCGTGACCGTCGCAGGTTCAAATGTCCTCGTCTCCCCTTTTGTTTTATCTTCTGATATTTCTCAGGTAAATATAACGAAGAGGAGAAGGTTGGAATGACAAAATGTATTGCCTCGTGTGGCAGGAGTCAACACATGTACAGCACATTTATACTTTCAATATTGTGTTTAGTACTTAACTACAGTTACCAGAGAGGGCCAAAATGCATAACAGTTTTTCAGTTAGTCACACGCTAGCTAGCATTAGCATTAGCCAACAGATTTTCAGGGAGTCGCTCTCACCTTTTTGTGTAAAATCAAACTCAGGACCATGAACGCTCGGATCAGACTCTTCAAAATGTGATCTTCAAATCACTTCTGGATTTTTTCATGTGTTTTCAGACTTTTTTTTTGCCTGTTTTTGCGATTGTGTGCATTCTGTTTCCATAGTAACTGCAGAACATTCCACCATAGACATTTATGTCACAAATATCAGCTCTACACAGCTAATGTTTTTAGCCTCATTTCACACAAAAATAAACATTTCCTGGATTGAATTTGTGATTAAGCCTTTAACAAAAACACAAAGACAAAGAGAATGAAAACATTTTATTATTTAAATTTAGATTAAAACTGTGGCAGAGTGGTTAGCCCTGTGTGACTGTGGCAGAGTGGTTAGCCCTGTGTGACTGTGGCAGAGTGGTTAGCCCTGTGTGACTGTGGCAGAGTGGTTAACCTTGTGTGAGGCGTGTGTGAGTGCTTAGCCTGAGGTCAGAGGTCAGATCTTAGGAGACAGCAGACCTCTGCACACCGCCCTGAGTTTGCTCATGTTGAGTCCGTAGAGCAGAGCGTTGAGCAGCGGCGGTCCGATCACGATGTACAAACTTAGGAAAACCTGAAAGACTCGGGACAGATTCCCGACATCAAACTTGGTCTGAGTCTCCTCCAGGAACACGCTGAGGCCGTAGTTGGTGAGCGAGGCCAGATGGGGCGCACACGTGCTCACGGCCTTCTGTCGCATCTGTTTGGAGCCTCGGAAACACACGACTAAGATTCGCGCATACGTGAAGACGATGAAGACGACCATCCCGAGCAGCGCCGTGGACATGTACAGCGTCTCCATCACTTTAATGGTGGGACCCACAAAGGCGTCCTCTGCGCACACCAGGCTGCTCAGGTCGTAGAAGTTACAGTAGATCTTATGGATGCGGTTTCCGCAGAACGCCACGGACCTCACCAGCGTCGCCACGAAGACCCCGAGGCCCAGACTGACCCCCCAGACGAGGCCCAGCGTGAGGCCGATGGTGCGCGGGTTCAGCCTCTGTCTGTAGCTCAGGGGGAAGCAGATCGCCACGTAACGATCATACGCCATCGCCGCCAGGTTAAAGAACTCCACGCTGCTGTAGGTGTACATCAGGAACATCTGGAGGCCGCAGGAGGTCAGGGACACGCGGTGAGTCAGGTTAGACAACTGAGCGAGGAGGAAGGGCAGCAGCGAGGACCCGCCTACCATGCCGTTCAGAAACAGACTGCACATGAACACGTACACGGGCGCGTGCAGAGCGGCGTGCGCTATTATGACCGCCACCAAGAAAACATTCAGCGCCACGATGCCCAAAAACAACAGCAACGCCAACGCCAAGAACAGCGGCGCCAACGACCCGGCATACACGCTGTCCAAGACTAGAGACGACACGGACGCATTTGACCCGCTGTCCAAGACTAGAGATGACACGGACGCATTTGACCCGCTGTCCAAGACTAGAGACGACACGGACGCATTTGACCCGCTGTCCAAGACCAGAGAGGACACGGACACATTCCACATCAGACCAAGTGTCTCTGTGAGTCTGGTCCTGGCAGGTTTAACCCAAAGACACTGAGGATGGGTCAAATGCAGAGGACGGGTTAGATGTGTGTGTGACACATGTAAAACACACACGACTCAACTCGTCTCAAACCAAAAGACATTTTCAAATCAAATGTACCAGAGCAGCAGTAAAAGAACCAGATCTAAACCAGGACTAAACCAGGTCTAAACCAGGACTAAACCAGGACTAAACCGGGTCTAAGCCGGGTCTACACCGGGTCTACACCGGGTCTACACCGGGTCTAAACCGGGTCTAAACCGGGTCTAAACTGGGTCTAAACTCCTCCTCTTTGTTCTGGGCGGATCATTCAAACGTTTTCACACTAAACGCAGCATCCACATAAAGTACATGTGTTTGTTGAAAATGTCCTGAACAAATCCCCAAATTCTGTGAAATAAAAACACTGCAAACGTTAAAATCTGAAGAATCATCAGCCACATGTTTGATTTACACGCACAAGATCATCCCAGAGTCAGAGGTCAGAGGTCAAACACATCTGAAATAGTAATAGCTTCATGTATAAGGTCAGAGCGTAGGGACAGAGACTCCAGAGGTCAGAGTGTCCTCCACGGCGGCCATCTTGGATTGACCTGCTCTCACTGAGGTGAAAGTAAAAAGCTCTGAAAAGCAAAATAACACTCAAATATTCACAAACATTTAAGAGTTATTCATCCCAAATACATTTACATTATAAAACAAATTATTCAGAAAATTCAGTAAAAATGTGTCGTCCATTTTGAAGTTTTAAAATCACAAAATCACATTCAAACGTTTTGGTTCTGAGCAGAAAAATTCTTCAAATCTGTTTCTGTTTGAAGTGAAGAGCGACTGGACTCTGGGACCAAAGACCCACACGGTCTGAGTTTGGTCCTGGTTTAGTCCAGGTCTGGTCCAGGTCTTTTAAACGTGTCTGACGCCCAGAGACAATGACCTCACTCTCACGCTGCGCTGTGATTGGTCGATGTACCACTGAGGTGTTTATTCAATTCAGTCTTTTTCATTATTAAACCAGGACTAAACCAGGACTAAACCAAGACTAAACCAGGAGTAAACCAGGTCTAAACCAGGACTAAACCAGGTCTAAACCAGGTCTAAACCAGGACTAAACCAGGACTAAACCAGGACTAAACCAGGACCAAACCAGGTCTAAACCAGGTCTAGACCTGTGAAGTATTTCCCTGGGGCCTCATATTGAATAATATTATAGTCCTGCCATAATCAGGGGCTGCAGACCATTTCATTTTTTCATATTTTAATCAGAAAAGTCCAGACTTGAGTCCAGGCCCCAGAGGAGGATCTGGATCAACATTTGGTCCAGTCTTTGTCCAGTAAAACCTAAAATCACCATTTGACCCTTAGTCAAAGTCCACCACAGTCTATATAAAGTGTGATGTCACCACAGCGGCTCATAGTTTTTATAAACACAGAGCTGTGATCATGGGCTGAGCTTCCAGCTCCATTTTATTTCAGTATTGGGTCTGTAACTGAAGATATGAACATTAATAAGAGACCACCCCTCCCTGAACCGACACCTTAACCTGGTGGAGGGTTTGAGCCCGAATGATCCTGGGAGTTCTGTTGTCGGGGGCTTCATGCCCCTGGTCGGGTCAGGTCCAAGGGGAGGAGTCAGACTAAGAGCGGGTCAGAAGACCTTTATGACAAGAGATCAATCAAGGCTAGTTACGTCGCGCGGACCAGCGTCACCAGGGCCCCACCCTGGAGCCAGGTGGCCTCACAAGGACCCACCACCCGCAAGAGGATCTGGGCAGCAGTCGAAGGCGGGGGCCTCGACGACCGGATCCCCCCACATGGAGACTGGGTCTGGGGACATGGAATGACACCTCGCTGGGGGGAAGGAGCTGGAGTTTGTGCGGGAGGTTGAGCGTTTCCGGCTAGATATAGTCGGCCTCACCTCCACACACAGTTTGGGCTCTGGAACCCAACTCCTCCAGAGGGGCTGGACTCTCCATTTCTCTGGCGTTGCCCACGGGGAGCTGCGGCGAGCTGGTGTGGGCTTGCTCATTGCCCCACAGCTCAGCCGCTGCGTGTTGGAGTTCACCCCGGTGAACAAAAGGGTCGCGTCCCTGCGCCTTCGGGTCGGGGACAGGTCTCTCACTGTTGTGTCGGCCTACGGGCCAAACAGCAGTGCAGAGTACTTCTTGGAGTCCCTGGGAGGGGCACTAGACAGTCACCGAGCAAGGACTCTGTTGTTCTCCTGAGGGACTTCAACGCCCATGTGGGTAACGACAGTGACACTTGGAGGGGCGTGATTGGGAAGAACGTCCTCCCTGATCTGACCCTGAGTGGTGTTTTGTTATTGGACGAACACCATGTTCAAGCACAAGGTCCATCAGTGCACGTGGCACCAGGACACCATAGGTCAGAGGTCGATGATCGACTTTGTTGTCGTGTCATCTGACCTCCGACCGCGTGTCTTGGACACTCGGGTGAAGAGAGGGGCAGAGCTGTAGAGCACCACCTGGTGGTGAGTGGGATCCGCTGGCAGAGGAGGAAGGACAGACCTGACAGGCCCAAGCGTATTGTAAGGGTCTGTTGGGAACACCTGGCAGAGCCCTCTGTCTTCAGGGGGGTCTTCAACTCACACCTCCAGGAGAACTTCTCACTGATCCCTGGGGAGGTTGGGGACATGGACCCCAAGCGGGTCATGTTCTCCACCTCTATTGTCGATACGGCTGCTTGTAGTTGTGGTCGTAAGGTCTGCGGTGCTTGTCGCGGTGGCAATCCCTGAACGTGATGGTGGACACCGGAAGTAAGGGATGCCGTCAAGCTGAAGAAGGAGTCCTATCGAGCCTTGTTGGCTTGTGGGACTCCTGAGGCAGCTGATGAGTACAGGTGGGCCAAGCCTGCTTCAGCTCGTGCTGAAGGGGTTCGGGGAGGCCATGGAGGAGGACTATCAGATGACCTGAAATAAATTCTGGCAAACTGTCCAACGCCTCAGGAGGGGGAAGCAGTGCTTCACCAACACTGTTTACAGTGCGGGTGGAGAACTGCTGACCTTGCCTGGGGATGTTGTCGGGCAGTGGAAGGAATACTTTGAGGATCTCCTCACTCCCACCATCATGTCTTCTGAGGAGGAAGCAGAGACTGAGGACCCGGACTCGTTCATCACCCTGGCTAAAGTCACTGAGGTAGTTGGTAAGCTCCTCAGTGGCAAGGCTCCAGGGGTGGACGAGATCCGTCCCAAGTACCTCAAGTCTCTGGATGTTGTGGGGCTGTCTTGGCTGACACGTGTCTGCAACATCGCGTGGCAGTCGGGGCCAGTACCTCTGGATTGGCAGACCGGGGTGGTGGTCCCTCTGTATAAGAAGGGGGACCGGAGGGTGTGTTCCAACTACAGGGGAATCACACTCCTCAGCCTTCCCGGTAAGGTCTATTCCAGGGACTAGAGAAGAGAATCTGTCCGATAGTTGAACCTCGGATCCAGGAGGAGCAGTGTGGTTTTCGTCCTGGTCGTTGAACACTGGTCCAGCTCTATACTCTCCATCGGGTCCTTGAGGCTCATGGGAGTTTGACACGGTCCACATGTGTTTTGTGGATTTGGAGAAGACATTCGACCGTGTCCCTCGTGGTGTCCTTTGGGGGGTGCTCTGGGAGTATGGGGTCTGGGGCTCTTTGCTAAGGGCTGTCCAGTCCCTGTATGACCGGAGCAGGAGCTGTGTCTCTGCAGTGAGTCAGACCTGCTCCTGGTGCAGGTTGGACTCAGGGCTGCACTTTGTCACCGGGTCTGTTCATTATATTTATGGACAGAATTTCTAGGCGCAGCCAGGGGCCGGAGGGGGTCTGGTTCGGGAACCACAGGATCTCATCTCTGCTGTTTTTTCCACTTAAATGTGAAATAAAGTAGATTTATTTCTGTAGAAAGTTAAGTGATCATGTGACGAACAAACGGCCCTGTCCATGTATAATACAACCCCAATGACGATGGCGGCGGCCGCAGTGACTTCAGGGAGGAGGTGAATAGCTCTGTATTTTACACAGGTTCTGGATCACTCAAACATAACTCCAAATAATCCAGCGTTTATGATGAGGGAACACTGTTAGAACATGAGAACTGTTTTCATAATAAACGTGACACTAACATGAGGGACGTGATGCTAACACGAGGCACGGTCACATGACCAGAGAAAACGCCACAGACGGGACAGTTAATGTAGTTACTTTATTCACCCACAGACGTTAAACCCAAACACAGATCATACCACCTTAAACCCACAGATCATACCACCTTAAACCCACAGATCATACCGCCTTAAACCCAAACACAGATCACATTGCCTGATGATGCTTTCCCACCGGGGCATCAGGTGCGTTGAGTTTACATGGAAAGTCAATGGTGGATGCGTCTTGGCCGCCCTACGTTTTTGCAACGAATCTGACATTGACGTGGCACGTCTGGAGCGTTTAAGCGTCAGAAAAAGCTGAAAAAAAGGCTAAACTTTTTAAACTTTATGACACGCAACGTCAACCAATCAGAGGCTACGCTCCAGTGACTCATCATTATCTGGAAAAAGTAGAAAGACACCAGCCACATAGTAGCAGCAACTTAATTCTGCTGGGCGCACCAGCTCAACACGCCGCCGCCGATCGCCTCCATTGATGGTCTTATGTAATAAACCCACTAAAGCCACTGTCTCCCCCTGTTCACAGAAACAAAACATCCAAAACTCGCAGAGACTGGACGCTCTGGACGCATGTCAAGTTTTTGTCTCCGAAGTGCGTCCACAGTGTCCATGACGCACGTTGGAGGCATTTTTGACGGCGGGGTCTGAACACACCTTTAAATTCAAATACCGATCACATCACCTTAAACAGACTCAGGGTTATAACCTTTAACCTTTAACCTTTAACCTTTAACCTTTAACCCGTGTCAGACTCAGTGTTTCCAGGGCAGCAGCAGAGCCCTGCAGCTGCGTCGCACTTTGTTCAGAGCGAGGCCGTAGACGAGGGGGTCGAACAGCGGCGGACACGTGATGAAGTACAGAGACATAACCACTCGGACGGCGTTGGGCACGGCGGTCACGTTGAAGCGCGTCATGACCACCTCACAGAAACACGCCAGCGTCACGTTTAGCAGAGACGCCAGGTGCGGCGCGCAGGTGCTGAGGGCTTTACGCCGCGTGCTGGCGCCGCTGCTCAGGCACACTCTGATGATGCGTACGTAGGTGTAGAGGATCAGGGCCGGCACAGACAGAAGGGCCACACAGGTGTAGATCAGACCGTACACGTTATTCAACGTGGTGTCGCCGCACGCCAACTTCACCACAGAGTAATTATCACAGTACACTTTAGAGATGTGATTCCCACACAGCCTCAAGGGGGCGCTCAGGGACACCATGAAGCTGACCTCGAGCAGGGGGAGGAGCCACACGAGTAGGAGGAGCCTGAGTGTCCTCTGAGATGACATGCGCCTGTGGTACTGCAGGGGGCAGCAGATCGCCACGTAGCGGTCGTACGACATCGCGGCGAGAGTCATGATCTGCACGTTTCCATAGAAGAAGAGGAAGAACACCTGGACCAAGCATGCGGCGTGCGAAACGGCGTGGGTGCTCTGAAGCAGCTGAAACAAGAGGAAAGGGTAGATGGCGACACTTCCACAGAGCTGGTTCGTGAGGAGGTTGCAGATGAGCACGTACATGGGCTGATGAAGACTCCGGTCCACAAAGATGGCCGCGATGACCACGAGGTTACAGCCCAAAACCGCCACGTACAACAGCAGAAGCAACAGGAACCACAGCGACCTCAGGGAACCCAGGTCCCAGTACGCCGCCAGGGTCAAGGACGAGGACGAGGACACGTTAGCGGACGCCATCTTAGAGCGCAGGACTTTAGACGCGTGAGAGTGAGACATGACAAACCGTCACATTGAGCAGAGTCATCACAAAGTCAAGAAACACTCTTCAGTTTAGACCTGGTTCAGTCCCGGTTTAGTCTTAATTTAGACCTGGTTTAGATCTGGTTTAGTCCTCACTCAGTCCTGGTTTGATTCTGGCGTCTGTTTTGTTCATCCTCTTCACATCTGGGACGTGACTTTTCTTCTTCAGATGTGACAAAAATGAACCAAACTCCAGCTGAAGTCTGTGGATGTATACAAACGAAGACACTCAACCCGGTTTAGTCCTGGTTTAGTCCTGGTTTAGTCCTGGTTTAGTCCCGGTTTAGTCCTGGTTTAGTCCTAGTTTAGTCCTGGTTTAGTCCTAGTTTAGTCTTGGGTTGGTCCTGGGTTAGTCTTAATTTAGTCCTGTCTCAGTCCTGGTTCAGTCCTAGTTTAGACCTGGTTTAGTCCTGGTTCAGTCCTAGTTTAGACCTGGTTTAGTCCTGATTCAGTCCTAGTTTAGACCTGGTTTAGACCTGGTTCAGTCCTTGGTTCAGAACATAAAGTCCAGTCCTGCAGTGACGTTTGTAAAGAACATCACGTCCACACATTCTGTACATTTCTAACATTATAATTCTCTGACATCACTGTCCCAAATGAATCAAACCAAAAAAACAATCATCTTGTTTTTGTGTAAAAGCTGAACAGGAGCAGCAGCTTCAAAATAAACTCACAAATGTATTTCAGACGTGACAGAAATTATGTTTCAAATGTGACGAATGAAGCACGAGGCACGTTAAACTGTTCAACTATGGACCACGTCTGTGATTCAGCGACACAAAACCAACATGACTGCAGTAAACAAAGCTCCTCAACTAGTCCTGGTTTAGACCTGGTTTAGACGTGATTCAGTCCTGGTTTAGTCCTGGTTTAGTCCTGGTTTAGTCCTGGTTTAGTCCTGGTTTAGTCCTGGTTTAGACCTGGTTTAGACCTGGTTTAGTCCTGGTTTAGTCCTGGTTTAGTCCTGGTTTAGACCTGGTTTAGACCTGGTTTAGACCTGGTTTAGACCTGGTTTAGTCCTGGTTTAGTCCTGGTTTAGACCTGGTTTAGACCTGGTTTAGTCCTGGTTTAGTCCTGGTTTAGTCCTGGTTTAGACCTGGTTTAGACCTGGTTTAGACCTGGTTTAGTCCTGGTTTAGTCCTGGTTTAGTCCTGGTTTAGACCTGGTTTAGACCTGGTTTAGACCTGGTTTAGTCCTGGTTTAGTCCTGGTTTAGACCTGGTTTAGTCCTGGTTTAGACCTGGTTTAGACCTGGTTTAGACCTGGTTTAGTCCTGGTTTAGTCCTGGTTTAGTCCTGGTTTAGACCTGGTTTAGTCCTGGTTTAGTCCTGGTTTAGACCTGGTTAAGTCCTGGTTTAGACCTGGTTTAGTCCTGGTTTAGACCTGGTTTAGACCTGGTTTAGTCCTGGTTTAGTCCTGGTCTGTGGACTTAACGACACTAACACAAAATCACAGTAAAAGTCAAAAACATTGATGATTTTAAAGTGTGAAACATGATCATTATTAAAACAGTGAATATTATAAACACATTTGCTCAGTTCATTTAAAACTGAATAACACACACACACACACACACACACACACACGACAAAATGACACAGAACAGCCCGGTGGGTGAAACATTTAAAGCTCAGGTCCAAATCCTCAGAGCCTCAGACGTGTCCTGAGTGTGACGTCACCGCAGCTTCAGCTCCGACTGAAGCTCGTCCATGCTAGCGCTTATAGCGGCTAATCTGGAGCACGACGGTGAGTATCATAGCAACCAGCGCCAACCATGTGCGTCGAGTATCGAGTCAAGTTTGGTCCTGTTACTGTTCAGACCAAAGCTTCAAATAAACACATTTAAAGAATCACACAAACACAGGCTGTCCTTTTTGTCCCTGCGTGTTGCCGTAGTGACTCGTGTTTGTGCAGAAGCGTCTGAGCATGTGCAGAGCGAATTCTGTCGCAGATTCAGCTCACGCGCATTTCACGAAGTCACTCGTGTTTTGAGAGGTCACGTGTGTTTCAGGAGGCCGCAGGTGTTTCATTAGGTCACACATGTTTCAGAGGGTCACACGTGTTTCATTAGGTCACACATGTTTCAGAGGGTCACACATGTTTCAGAGGGTCACACGTGTTTCATTAGGTCACACATGTTTCAGAGGGTCACACATGTTTCAGAGGGTCACACGTGTTTCTCGGCTGAAGAGGCGTGTGATTGGAGCTCGGATCTGCTGCATCTTGATGCCGTAGATGATCGGGTTTAAGAGCGGAGGGACGACCAGAAACTCGGCGGCGAGCGCGTTACTGAGCGCGCGCATCCCGGGCACGCCGTTGCCATATCGTGAGAACATGGAGTCGAAGCAGTTGGACAAGGTGAAGATCAGCAGCGCCACCAGGTGAGGCAAACATGTCTGCACAAACTTCCTGCGATCGGCTCGAGACCTGAGAGCGGCGCCGACCAAGCCGACGTAGGAGAGGAGGATGAGGACGGTCTGCAGGAGGTGGGACAGGATCAGGAGGAAGCCGTAGATGTTGTTCACGGTGGTGTCCACACACGACAGCTTCACCACCTCCCAGTTTGTGCAGAAGAACTTGGGCAGACGGTTCCCGCACAGCGGCAGTCTCGTGGTGAGGACGGCGCCGATGATCGTCTCCAACAGAGAGAAGCTCCAGGTGAGGGCGACGAGCCGCGTGACCGCCGACCGCGTCATGACCCCGTGGTACTGCAGGGGGCGACAGATGGCGACGTAGCGGTCAAACGCCATGACGGTGAGACTGGTGAACTCGCAGAAGACGTAGCAGTAGATTCCGCACATCTGCAGCAGACAGTCCGTGTACGAGATCCGCCCCGAGTCCCTCAGCAGCTCCTGCAGCAGTTTGGGGTAGAAGCTGGACGCGCCGCAGATGCCGTTTATACAGATGTTCGCTAAGAACACGTACATGGGCTGATGCAGCGTCTTCTCCCGCGCGATGGTCGCCACCAGCGTCAGGTTAAAGAAGACGGTGACGGCGTACGACGTCAGCGCCACGCCAAAGTAAATCTGACGGTTTGTGACGGAGTCGTTCAAACCCGAGAGTTCAAACACGAACAACGACACGTTCTCCATCGTCAACAACGCCAGAGGAAGAAGTACTCCAGTTACTCAAGTACGAGTACAGATACAAGTTACTCAAGTACGAGTACAGATACAAGTTACTCAAGTAAAAGTACAGATACAAGTTACTCAAGTACGAGTACAGATACAAGTTACTCAAGTAAAAGTACAGATACAGAGGTGAAGTTACTCAAGTAAAAGTACAGATACAAGTTACTCAAGTACGAGTACAGATACAAGTTACTCTAGTAAAAGTACAGATACAAGTTACTCAAGTAAAAGTACAGATACAAGTTACTCAAGTACGAGTACAGATACAAGTTACTCAAGTAAAAGTACAGATACAAGTTACTCAAGTACGAGTACAGATACAAGTTACTCTAGTAAAAGTACAGATACAAGTTACTCAAGTAAAAGTACAGATACAAGTTACTCAAGTACGAGTACAGATACAAGTTACTCTAGTAAAAGTACAGATACAAGTTACTCAAGTAAAAGTACAGATACAAGTTACTCAAGTAAAAGTACAGATACAAGTTACTCAAGTACGAGTACAGATACAAGTTACTCAAGTACGAGTACAGATACAAGTTACGCAAGTAAAAGTACAGATACACGTTACTCAGGTAAAAGTACAGATACAGAGGTAAAGTTACTCAAGTAAAAGTACAGATACAAGTTACTCTAGTAAAAGTACAGATACAGAAGTAGGTAAAAGTGAATGACTAAATACTTGAGTAAAAGTATTTAAGTACTTGTTTAAACATGTACTTAAGTATTTCACAGTGTTGTAAATGTGGTGATTTTGATTCAAAATGACACATTTTGTTCAACAGAAATAAAAACAAATCAATTTCTGAACTTTTCCTCAGACTTGTGTGTATTTGTTTTAGTTTTGCTCAAAGTCAGAGATTAAACTTTTAAACTTTAGTCTGGATGTTTCCAAGAAGTAAAAATATCTCCTCAGATCAGATGAAAAGTACAGATACTGCTGTCAAATGTAGTGAAGTAAAAGTAAAAAGTACACACTGTCTGACACACAGGGAGGGCATCTGACACACAGGGAGGGCATCTGACACACAGGGAGGGCATCTGACACATCTGCAGATTGACTTTGTTTGTTTCAGTTTAAAGCCACAGTGTGGGTTTTACACAAATACAGAAATGATGAGGTACAAGTTTTAAAACACATTTTCACTAAAAACATGTTTTTGTTCATTTTGAAATAAAAAAAAATACATTTGAGGTTTAAATTCTGACATAATAAACAGTTTGAACGACGTCACTCAAAATCTGAAAACACTTTGACTTTTACGTTTGATGAAGCTGCGTCAGGAAATAACACGATTAAAAAATAAAACGTTTAAATCAACTGCAGATCTTAATAAACCTGAGGAGCAAAAAACAACACGACTTAAAATCTTCATAAAAAAACCCAAAAACGCCACAGACTCAGAGACCACAGCGACGACACAGACCTGCAGCTGCTCTTAAGGCGACAGGGCGAGCGCCTGCAAGCCCCGCCCCCTGTCATTGCCCCCGTCACCGCCCCCTGTCACCGCCCCCGTCACCGCCCCCGTCACCGCTTCTGTCCCCTGCCGCCGTCCTCCAGTGTTTCTGATGAGACGACAGAATGTTGAAAAAAGTCAAAATGGCGTCAGCGTCAGTGTGGAGCGAGTGTACGATGAAGATGATGAAGGTGATGAAGATGATGAAGATGATGAAGATGATGAAGATGATGAAGGTGATGAAGATGATGAAGGTGATGAAGATGATGAAGGTGATGAAGATGATGAAGATGATGAAGATGATGAAGATGATGAAGGTGATGAAGATGATGAAGGTGATGAAGGTGAAAGGTCATATCTAATACGTTTCCATTTAGTCAGACTTTGGTTTAAAGCCTAAAAACTTTAAACCCGTCCTGTTCAAACTGTTCAGATGTTTCTCCAGGTTCTGGTCGTTTCTTCTGGTTGAGCCTCTGGAGTTTTATTTGGACTGATTCATGTTTGAGTTTAATCTTTAATCCACTATGGTGCGTCCACACCGGGGCGTCCAGAGCGACAGGGGCGTCCATGGCGTCTGGAGCACTGGGGGGCATCGAGGGGGTCAGGGGCGTCCAGGGCATTAGGAGCAGCAGGGGGCGTTGGGGGCGTCCTGGCTGTCGGGGACGACGGCGGCGTCAGGAGCGACGGGGGCGTTCAGGCGTCAGGCACTTTGTGTGCGTGTCCAAAAGTTGAAAAAGCTGAACTTTGTGAACTTTGTCAACCAATCAGAGACTACGCTCCAGTGACAAAGAAACATCATCATCCAGAACAAGTAGAAACTCCACAACCCGTGGGGTCAAAATGACACAAGAACAAAGAGAAAAACCCCAGAACCACACGACCGAGTGAATGACCTGCAGAGAACTGGGACCAAAGTAACAAAGGGACCATCAGTAACACACTACACCACCAGGGACTCAAATCCTGCAGTGTCAGACGTGTCCCCTGATTAAGACGGGACATGTCCAGGCCCGTCTGAAGTTTGACAGAAGCATTTGGATGATCCAGAAGAGGATTGGGACAATGTCACATGGTCAGATCAAACCAAATTATAGAACTTTATAGTAAAAACTCAACTTGTGTTTGTAGGAGAAAGAATGTTGAGTTACATCCAAAGACCAGACCTACTGTGAATCATGGGGGTGGAAACATCATGCTTTGGGGCTGTTTTTCTGCAAATGGACCAGGACGACTGATCCGTGTAAAGAGAAGAATGAACGGGGCCAAGTATCATGAGATTTTGAGTGAAAACCTCCTTCCATCAGTGAGGACACTGAAGATGAAACGTGTCTGGGTCTTTCAGTGTAACAATGATCCAAACACATCGCCCGGGCAGGAGTGGCTTCATAAGAAGCATTTCAAGGTCCTGGAGTGGCCCAGTCTCCAGATCTCAACCCCACAGAAAATCTTTGGAGGGAGTTGAAAGTCCATGTTGTCCCAAAACATCACTGCTCTAGAGGAGATCTGCAGGAGGAACGGACCAAACTACAGCAACAGAGAAAACCTCTGGAGACAGAAAATGACCTGTCACTGCAACAAAGAGAATGTAACAAAGTATGAGATGAACTTCTGTTATTGACCAAATACTTATTTTACAACATCATTTGGAAATAAATTATGTTAAAATCCTGGATTCTTTCTGTCTCATAGTTGAAGTGAAACTGATGAAAATTACAGGCGTCTCGTCTTTTTAAGTGAAGAACTTGAACAGTTGGTGGATAAATAAATATTTTTAGTCTCACTGTATAAAGTCTATGAGGTTTATACAGAGTCTAAAATAAATCTTTTATAAGTTTCACTTTCCTCCCCCGCTCCCTCTGCTCTCTGTGCTAAGTCCCTCCCCCTTCAGAGCACAATCACAACACAATCAGCTGCAATGAATCAATGAAACTCCTGCACATCACACCAGGTTTGTCACGTCATAGTGCACAGTTTGTATCATGTTTTTGTTTATTTATGGAGGAGTGTGGAGGCGTGTGGAGTGTGGGTGATGTAGGCTTGGGGGCGGAGCCTTGTACAGTCTCGTACTGTTAACTGTAAGGGGGGTGCGAATAGAGTCCAGGTGAGATCTCTAGATTACTCAAACATGGATGAAATCTAAAATCTCCAGAACATGGAACAAAGACACAAAAAGTGCATTTTACATAATACCCACTTTAATGTTATTAGGGTCAAAGGTGAAACTCCCTTCTCCTAAGAGCGGCTAAAAAGTCAAGGCTAACAGCTCGTGGCTAAACGCTCGTGGCTAACAGCTCGTGGCTAACAGTTCGTGGCTAACAGCTCGTGGCTAACACGTTGTGGCTAACAGCTTGTGGCTAACAGCTCGTGGCTAACAGCTCGTGGCTAACAGCTCGTGGCTAACGCGTCGTGGCTAACGCGTCGTGGCAAACGCGTCGTGGCTAACGCGTCGTGGCTAACGCCTCGTGGCTAACGCCTCGTGGCTAACGCCTCGTGGCTAACGCCTCGCGGCTAAACACTTCGTGGCTAACACGTCGTGGCTAACACCTTGTGGCTAACACCTCGTGGCTAACACGTTGTGGCTAACAGCTCGTGGCTAAACACTTCGTGGCTAACGCGTCGTCTCTGTGGAGCAGAGTCACTTTCATCATCTTTGTTTGTGTCAAACTTTAGCCACAGTTTGGTCCAAACACTGAGGGGCCTCAGGGACCAATCAGACGCAGCGGGTCTGGTCACATGTCCTCAGAGGGACAAGGTAATGATGTCCCTTTGGACCAATCAGGACGTAGCGAGCCCAGTCCACCGCCTCAGGGTCAAAACAGAAGAACGTGTTCATGTTTTTAGATTTAATTAAAGGAGCTGTGTTTATCTTTGTGAAGAAACTCAACTGAATATTTTTACAAATGTTTATCTGACAAATCTGAAATGAAGCAAAAAGTCTCCAGAAACACAAAGAACACACAACACACACACACACACACACAACACACACACAACACACACACACACACACAACACACACACACAACACACACAGAACACACACACAACACACACACACACACAACACACACACACACACACACACACAACACACACAACACACAGAACACACACAACACACACACACAACACACACAGAACACACACACACACAACACACACACACACAACACACACACAACACACACAGAACACACAACACACACACAACACACACACAACACACACACAACACACACACAACACACACAACACACAGAACACACACAACACACACACACAACACGCACACACAACACACAGAGCACACACAACACACAACACACACACACACAACACACACAACACACACACACACACAACACACACAACACACACACAACACACACACAACACACACACCCACACAGAACACACACACAACACGCACACACAACACACGCACACACAACACACACACACACAGAACACACAACACGCACACACAACACACACACACACACAACACACACACAACACACATACAACACACACACAGAACACACACACACACAACACACACACAACACACACACAGAACACACACACACACAGAACACACACACAGAACACACACACACACACAGAACACACACACAGAACACACACAACACACACACAGAACACACACACACAACACACACACACAACACACACAGAACACACACACAGAACACACACAACACACACAGACCACAGAGAACATACACAGAGAAAACACACACACACACACACCCAGAGGTGGCTCAGCTGGTAGAGCGTTGGATATTCATGTAAAACTTTGAAGGTGGAAAAGCTCTGTGTAAAAAGGTGCTGCACTCTGACCTTTGACCTCTGCCCCCCGTCACACCGCCCCCTGTAGTCAGAGTAACAGTACTGACCCCTGCAGTTAGGGCCGACTCGCCCTCACACAGAGCCGACTCGCCCTCACTTATGTCATGTTACTTGTGAGGTACTTTTCCCAAATACTTTTGACTCTTACTTGAGTAAAGTCTTGCACTACTTTCTACTTCTACTTGAGTAATATTATTTGAAGTACTGTTACTCGAGTACAGTTTTTGGCTTTGTGTCTGTGGAGTTCTCTGCTGCAGTGTGGGCTTTGGTGGTGCATGCTGGGATTGTGTGACTGCAACTAAAGGAGCTCTGTAGCGCCCCCTTCAGTCACTCTGCGGTACTGCAGCCTCGGCTCGTGTGCGCAGGACTGAGTCACAAACACGTGCGAGCATTAGCCTGTTAGCCCATTAGCTATTAGCCCTTTGGCCCGTTAGCCCATTAGCTGTTAGCCCATTAGCCTGTTAGCCCATTAGCTGTTAGCCCATTAGCCCATTAGCTATTAGCCCTTTGGCCCGTTAGCCCATTAGCCTGTTAGCCCATTAGCCTGTTAGTGCTAATGTCTTTTTATTGTCATGGTGTATGTGTTGTTATTGGGGGCGACAGTGGCTCAGTGGTTGAGTGTTGGTCCCAACCCGAAGGTCGGAGGATCAAGTCCCGCTCGGACCAAGTTCTGTTGTTGTGTCCTTAGGCAAGACACTTCACCCACATTGCCTAGTATGAAAGTGGTGTGTGTGTGAATGATAGGTGGTGGTTGGACCGCTGGACCTGGATTCGACCCTTCACTTCACTCATTCATAAAAACACAGGGGTGACGTGTGAGCAGCAGGGGGAAGTCCCCTCTGGACTGTCACACTTTGTAATTTTACTGCATAAAATAAAATAAAACTCTTTCTGTTGCTCTGTCGGGTTAAAAATAGTACAGAGTGAGCCGCCATGTGGTGCGCTGTGATTGGTGGAGAGGCCGTCTCTCGCCAACAGGTCTTTAAATATGAGGAGAGTGAGGTTCAGACTTTAGTGAGTCGAGCTTCAGTCAGATCAGAGTCAGACTTTAGTGAGTCGAGCTTCAGTCAGTCGGTGCCTCATCTTAAAATGTGTTTTTACTTTTGATTATTTTTGAAAATCATAAAATGAGCTTCAGCAAATGTAGAGGAACAGGTTCAGATTTAGTCCTGATCTAAGCCCTGGTTCAGTCCTGGTTCAGTCCTGGTTTAGTCCATGTTTAGTCCTGGTTTAGTCCTGGTTTAGTCCTGGTTTAGTCCTGGTTCAGTTCATGTTTAGTCCTGGTTTAGTCCTGGTTTAGTCCATGTTCAGTCCTGGTTCAGTCCTGGTTCAGTCCTGGTTCAGTCCTGGTTTAGTCCTGGTTTAGTCCTGGTTTAGTCCTGGTTCAGTCCTGGTTTAGTCCTGGTTTAGTCCTGGTTTAGTCCTGGTTTAGTCCTGGTTTAGTTGCTGTGCACATGCACAGATCTTAAATCATATATTATATTTAAATATAATTGAAGAATGGCTTTATTTTCTTTTTCTTTTTTGTTTTTGCTGTGACATAATTTTTGCCTAAAACATTCACAGTTTAAATTATAAAAACAAACAAAAGTCTTAATGGTGAATTTTAAATGTGTTGAGATGTTTGAGACTGGTCTGAGCTTCAGACTCTGATGTTTCTGTCTTTTATGTTTCAGCCAAAAACACAAAAGGTTTAAAACTGAGACAATGATTCATGGATTTAAGATTTGTGTTTAAAATGAGACTTTTGAGTCTGTAAAGATAAAGACAAGAGTTAAGTGTGGATCAGTCCTCATTCAGAAGAGCCTAAGACCTGGTTTAGTCCTGGTTTAGTCCTGGTTTAGTCCTGGTTTAGTCCTGGTTTAGACCTGGTTTAGTCCTGTTTAGTCCTGTTTAGTCCTGTTTAGTCCTGGTTTAGTCCTGGTTTAGTCCTGGTTTAGTCCTGGTTTAGACCTGGTTCAGTCCTGGTTCAGTCCTGTTTTAGTCCTGGTTCAGTCCTGGTTTAGTCCTGGTTCAGTCCTGGTTCAGTCCTGGTTTAGTCCTGGTTTAGTCCTGTTTTCAGATGTTGTCTGTATTTTTACACTGAGACGGAGTCAGGACAGAATCAAAGCGTCGACACCGCAGAGAGATTTGTGTTTTGAAAAGAGCCAGTCTTTTGCACGGCTCTTTAAAGTGAACCGATCCAAAAGATTCGGATCCCATCAAAGTCCCATCTCACACGACAGACGGATCCATGATGTGTCCAGCTCTGTACATTAGCCGTGTTCTAGCTGAGTTCTAGCCATGTTCTCTGTTCTCTGCATGTTCTCTGCCTGTTCCCTCTGTGTCTGAGTCATGTCAAACTGGACCCAGGTGACTCACTTCTCTCTGGGGGCGTACTCGGAGCCCGGGCCCTTGCGTTGGCTCTACTTCCTGCTCATACTGTGTGCGTACGTGCTGATCGTGGGCTCAAACCTTCTCCTGACGGCTCTGATCTCCTTGAGCCGGGGCCTTCACCAGCCCATGTATCTGCTCCTCTGCTCTCTGTTTGTGAACGAAGTCTACGGGAGCTCGGCCTTGTTCCCCTTCCTGCTCTACCAGGTCCTTCAGGAGGAGCACAGTGTCCCCTACTCCCTCTGCTTCCTCCAGATCTTCTGCATCTACCTGTACGCCTGCGTGGAGATCTTTACTTTAGCCGCCATGGCGTACGACCGCTACCTGGCCATCTGCTGCCCGCTGCAGTACCACAGCCTGATGACGCACAGACAGGTGGCGCTGTTACTGTGTGTGACGTGGTTGGTTCCGTCCCTGTTCATTGCGGTGCTGGTGTGGCTCAGTGCGTCTCTGCCTCTGTGCGGAAACGTCATCGATAAAGTTTTCTGCGGAAACTACTCCATCGTGAAGCTAGCGTGCTCCGCAACGCGCCTCAACAACATCTACGGCCTACTGTACACGGTCCTGTCTATGATGCTGCCCCTGCTCCTCATCCTCTACACGTACGGACGCATCCTGCACGTGTGCGTGTCTGCCCCGGGGCAGGCGCGGCAGCGGGCGCGGCTCCGAGCACTCGGAACCTGCGTGCCGCACCTGGCGTCGCTGATAAACTTCTCGTTCGGCTGCTGCTCTCAGGTGGTCATGAGCCGCTTCGACGTGAGCTGGATCCCCGCGGCGCTGCAGGTGGCGCTGTCGCTCTACTTCTTCGCCTGTCAGCCTCTGTTCAACCCGCTCATCTACGGTCTCAACCTCAGACAGGTGCGCCAGGAGTGTCAGCGCCTGCTACGAGGAAAGCTCCTGACAGCATGAAGCCTGCTCCACCAGCTCCACCAGCTCCACCAGCTCCACCAGCTCCACCAGCTCCACCAGCTCCAGTAGCTCCACCAGCTCCACCAGCTCCACCAGCTCCATCAGCTCCACCAGCTCCACCAGCTCCACCAGCTCCACCAGCTCCACCAGCTCCATCAGCTCCACCAGCTCCACCAGCTCCACCAGCTCCACCAGCTCCAACTCTTAGTATGACTGAAAAAGCCTTCTACAGCTACACTCTCTGTCCACACCATATCCATCCATGTTCTTCCTCTTGTCGCGGGGGCAACAGTCTAAACAGGGACCCCAAGACTTCCCTCACCCCAGACGCTCCAGCTCCTCCGTTGGGACAGCCTAGAGACATAGTCTCTCCAGCGTGTCCTGGGTCTCCCCCCGGCCCTCGTCTCAGTGAGACATGAACACCTCCCTAGGGAGGCGTCCAGGAGGCATCCTGAGCAGATGCTTCAGTGACTGAGCTCCTCACCCTGCGCCCAGCCACCCCATGGAAGAAACCCATTTCGGCCGCTTGTATTCACGACCTTGTCCTTTCGGTCATTCCCCAGAGCTCATGAGGTGAGGGCAGAACACAGACTGAGGTAAATCCAGAGCTTTGCCTTTGGACTCAGCTCCTTCTTCACCACAACAGACGACACAGAGACAACATCACTGCAGACACTGATCCAACTGTCAATCTCACGCTCCATCCTCCCCTCAGTCAATATAATGAACAGACCCGGTGACAAAGTGCAGCCCTGAGTCCAACCTGCACCAGGAGCAGGTCTGACTCACTGCAGAGACACAGCTCCTGCTCCTCATACAGGGACTGGACAGCCCTTAGCAAAGAGCCCCGGACCCCATACTCCCAGAGCACCCCCCAAAGGACACCACGAGGGACACGGTCAAATCCAGGTTCCTCAAGTCCTGTCGCAGGTGGTGGGTGCACAGGAGGACAGCCCCATGTCGCTCCTTCGGTCTGAGCCCCGTGGGGAAAGGCCCGGCCACCAGGTGCTTGCTGTCGAGGGCCCACCCTGGGCCGGGATCCAGGGTGGGGCCCTGGTGACGTAACTGGCCTTGATCTTTCTTGATCTATCAACATCCACACCATATCCTGTTTATATAAATGCACATAGATAACCCGCTAGCCCAGGGGTCGACGACCTTTGACCCCTAAAGAGCCATTTGAACAGTTTCCACAGAAAAGAAAACACTGTGAGCCGGAAACACTTTCTGACATCTAAAATGAAGATAACACTGTGTTTACTGTAAACACTGTCACGAAACAATCAAAAATAAATCTGTGCATAAATCTTTCTTTTCTGTGGTTCGTCTGCTCCTGACCCTCTGCGGCGTCTGCGTCTGTCGGGCTGAGGTTTCATGTTTCAGGACTGAGTCTGTGAGGCCTGAGTTTGTTTCTAACATAGTTCATGGTGGAGAAAAGCTGCTCATGGACGGATGTGATTTTCTGCACAATTTCACTTGTGTTTTTAAAGTGTGTGAGGTGTTCTCAAATCTTAATGAATGATATTTTCTCCGTCTCAGGCCTGACTCTGTCCTGAGCGGACACAAAACTCACAGATGTAGTTAAACAAACTTCATCCACTTCTAGATTATTCCTCAGATCAGTCTTCTGCATCAGTTCTGAAAGAACTTTTTTCTCTCTTCTCTCTCTGGATATTTCTCAGCAAAGGCTGTGTGTTTTTTTTTTTTTTATGTCTTGTGATAAATGCACAATGTTTTGGTGGGTAAACAGGCGTCCGCGCGCGTGACGCTTAATTTGAGCGACAAAAAAATATAATTATATTTTAATATTTCACGATCACAATAATCCTCCATTTTAAACTACAATAAAAAAAAGAACTAACACAAATAAAACTCACTTAAATAAAGCTTAAAGTACAAAGATGAAAGAGCCACATGTGGCTCCGGAGCCGTGGGTTGCTGACCCTGTGCTAGCTGCTACGTTACAAACAGGAAGTGATCATGGCGCACTTCCTGTTCCATCGACTGTGGCTCCAATTCACTTTCTGTGTAAAACTGTCCTCTCTCTGTACCTGCTGCTTCAGACTAGCGTTAGCGTCAGGTTTGATTGACAGCGTTGCTAAGTGCCCGCCCCCTGATAAACCTGAGGTAGAGGAGGCCTTCATCATCCTCGCTCCAGATTGGCTCTTTGGTTGCTATGATACCGTGGCAGAGTGGTTATCCTGTAGTCGAAAGCTGGAGGATTGAACGTGCAAACTCCACAGAGAGGCCGCTCCACGTCGTCATGGGTTTGTGGGTATTTTGAGGTGGGCGGGGCTAGGTGATGTGTGATAAAGGCGGGTGTGAGGCGGCTCGGAGCCACTTGGAGCTTTGCATTTCAGATGTGAATTTCTTTCTTCTTTAAATCAGCATTGTGGGGCTTTTTGACGGCAGTAAACACACAGCCTGATGAAGGTGGGACAGTGTTCAGATCTGACAGTTTGTTTCTTTTCAAATGTGTTGTTTCTTTCTAAAAAGCCACGATGTGCACAGTGTTTTCAGAGCGTGAGCGGCTGACACCACAGTCCAGCCTGAAGATCGTGTGTTTGGGTTTTTCTTGTGGTCGAGAGTCACAGAGACAGTTCTATTTTAATACAAATGTCACAGTGAACTTGATTTAAGATTTAAAGTATTTCACAAGGTCAACTTTGGTTTGGTCTAATAGACCTAGCCTTGTTTAGTCCTGGTTTAGTCCTGGTTCAGTCCTGTTTTAGTCCTGTTTTAGTCCTGTTTTAGTCCTGTTTTAGTCCTGGTTCAGTCCTGGTTTAGTCCTGGTTCAGTCTTGTTTTAGTTCTGGTTCAGTCCTGGTTTAGTCCTGGTTCAGTCCTGTTTTAGTCCTGTTTTAGTCCTGTTTTAGTCCTGTTTTAGTCTGGTTTAGTCCTGGTTTAGTCCTGTTTTAGTCCTGGTTCAGTCCTGGTTTAGTCCTGGTTTAGTCCTGTTTTAGTCCTGTTTTAGTCCTGGTTTAGTCCTGTTTTAGTCCTGGTTCAGTCCTGGTTTAGTCCTGGTTTAGTCCTGTTTTAGTCCTGTTTTAGTCCTGGTTTAGTCCTGTTTTAGTCCTGGTTCAGTCTTGTTTTAGTCCTGGTTTAGTCCTGGTTTAGTCTTGTTTTAGTCCCATTTTACTCCTGGTTTAGTCCTGGTTTAGTCTGGTTTAGTCCTGGTTTAGTCCTGTTTTAGTCCTGGTTCAGTCCTGGTTTAGTCCTGGTTTAGTCCTGGTTTAGTCCTGGTTTAGTCCTGTTTTAGTCCTGGTTTAGTCCTGGTTTAGTCCTGTTTTAGTCCTGGTGCAGTCCTGGTTTAGTCCTGGTTTAGTCCTGTTTTAGTCCTGGTTCAGTCCTGGTTTACTCCTGGTTTAGTCCTGGTTTAGTCTTGTTTTAGTCCTGGTGCAGTCCTGGTTTAGTCCTGGTTTAGTCCTGTTTTAGTCCTGGTTCAGTCTTGTTTTAGTCCTGGTTTAGTCCTGGTTTAGTCTTGTTTTAGTCCCATTTTACTCCTGGTTTAGTCCTGGTTTAGTCTGGTTTAGTCCTGGTTTAGTCCTGTTTTAGTCCTGGTTCAGTCCTGGTTTAGTCCTGGTTTAGTCCTGGTTTAGTCCTGGTTTAGTCCTGTTTTAGTCCTGGTGCAGTCCTGGTTTAGTCCTGGTTTAGTCCTGTTTTAGTCCTGGTTCAGTCCTGGTTTAGTCCTGGTTTAGTCCTGTTTTAGTCCTGGTTTAGTCCTGGTTTAGTCCTGTTTTAGTCCTGGTTTAGTCCTGTTTTAGTCCTGGTTTAGTCCTGTTTTAGTCCTGGTTTAGTCCTGGTTTAGTCCTGTTTTAGTCCTGGTGCAGTCCTGGTTCAGTCCTGGTTTACTCCTGGTTTACTCCTGGTTTAGTCCTGGTTCAGTCCTGGTTTAGTCCTGGTTTAGTCCTGTTTTAGTCCTGGTGCAGTCCTGGTTCAGTCCTGGTTTACTCCTGGTTTAGTCCTGGTTTACTCCTGGTTTAGTTCTGGTTTACTCCTGGTTTAGTCCTGGTTCAGTCCTGGTTTAGTCCTGGTTTACTCCTGGTTTAGTCCTGGTTTAGTCCTGGTTTAGTCCTGGTTTAGTCCTGGTTCAGTCCTGGTTTACTCCTGGTTTACTCCTGGTTTAGTCCTGGTTCAGTCCTGGTTTAGTCCTGGTTTAGTCCTGGTTTACTCCTGGTTTAGTCCTGGTTCAGTCCTGGTTTAGTCCTGGTTTAGTCCTGGTTTAGTCCTGGTTTAGTCCTGGTTTAGTCCTCCTGGTGTAGGGGGCGCTCACATGAGCCCCAGCATGGACAGCTCCTAAAGCACGTTATGTTTGTCCAGTGTGAGTGGAAACGAACCAGGACTTTGACCCAGTTGGAGGAGGTGGGCTCGGTTGGAGGAGGTGGGCTCGGTTGGAGGAGGTGGGCTCGGTTGGAGGAGGTGGGCTCGGTTGGAGGAGGTGGGCTCGGTTGGAGGAGGTGGGCTCGGTTGCTCCTGTTCGCTCACACATGGTTTATGTGGCAGAGAGGAAGAGGAGAACAAGATAAAGTGAATGAACTCTGAGCTGACTGTTTAACAGATCCTTCATGGCTCTTATTGTGTAAAGTGTTAGCTCTGCTGCTCCACAGAGAAACAAACATGTGATGACGTCATCGGGCCGTGGCTCAGGTTGAGCAGGTCTGAGTGTGTGAGATAGAACTGTAAGCATCGTGTTTGAGCACGGATCTGTTCAAAGGGCCCAGTGTGAGTGCCACTTTAGTCCTGGTCCAGTCCTGGTCCAGTCCTGGTCCAGTCCTGGTCCAGTCCTGGTCCAGTCCTGGTCCAGTCCTGGGAGCATGTTTAACTCCAGTGAGGTCACTCAGTTCTCTCTCGTGGCGTTCCGAGATCCTGGGATGTTCCGGTTCCTGTTCTTCTCTGTGGCTCTAATTCTTTACATTCTCATCGTGTTCTCCAACGTTCTCCTCATTGTGGTGGTGTATCTGAGTCGGACTCTGCACGAGCCCATGTACGTCCTGCTCTGCTCGCTCTTCCTGAATGAGCTGTGGGGCAGCTCAGCCATGTTACCCTTCCTATTGGTCCAAATCCTCAGAGACGCCGCTTTCGCTCCGTACTCGCTGTGCCTGCTCCAGCTCTTCTGCGTTTACTCGTACGCATCGGTCGAGTTCACTAGTTTAAGCGTGATCTCATACGACCGCTATGTGGCGATCTGCTGCCCCCTGGAGTACCACGCGCGCATGAGCCCAAACAAAGTGCGTGTACTGGTGGTTCTGATCTGGCTGCCTCCGCTCGTCGCCGTAGCGATCACGACGATCCTCACGGCGTCGCTAACTCTGTGTGGTAATGTTATCGATAAAGTTTACTGCGATAACTATTGCATCGTTAAACTCTCGTGCTACGACACGACGGTGAATAACTGGTACGAGCTGGTGGCCGCCTCCCTCACGGTGGTGGCGCCGCTCGTGGTCATATTTTACACGTATGTGCAGATTCTGCGCGTGTGTTTCAGGGGGAGCGCGCACACGCGACAGAAGGCGGTGAGCACGTGCGCGCCGCACCTCGGCTCAGTGCTTAACTTAGGGTTTGGCGTTCTGTTCGAGGTGATTCAGACGCGCTTCGACACCAGCGTTCTGCCCACGATGCTTCGGATTCTTTTACCGGTGTACCACGTGACCGTGCAGCCGCTGCTCAACCCGCTGATGTACGGACTCAACCTGAGGCAGATCCGACGACAGTGTCAACGGCTCCTGCTCAAACACAATAAAACTGTGGACATGGGCTGACAAAGCCTCTGCTCATTTTAAAGTCATATCATGAAACATTTTATTTCAAACCTTCATTTCACCAGGACAGAGGCCCGGGTCCATGTACGAGGCTCCGCCCACAAGCCTACGCCACCCGCACCACAGTTCTCAATTAAAAAAAACATGATACGAAACTGTACACTACAGCGTCACAAACCTGGTGTGATGTGCAGGAGTTTCATCAGTGCGATGCAGCTGATCGTGTTGTGATGTCACTCTGAAGGGGGAGGGACTTTTGCTCCGCAGAAGAAAAAGTTGGACAACTCTGGTGTAGACTTTTCACTCTTTGAACCTGGAGCCGCCCCTGCACTCGCCCAGGAGGTGGTGCTAATGAGCAAAGTTAGTTAGCTACATACACTCTTTATATAAATGGACATAGCTAACCTGCTAGCGCCGTGTTCCAAACAGGAAGTGATCATGGTGCACGTTCAGCTCCATCATTTCACTCTCTGTGTATAATCTCTGTCTCTGTCTCTTCAGACTCATTCTGGTCTTAAATGTTCGTATTAACCCTCTACATGATCCTGGGGTTTTTATTTCACTTTTGTGTCTGTAAATCAAGATATGAACATTAATAACAGACAAACCAGGTCCTTCTTTCCCCGAGGTCGCTCCTGCTAGCCCAGGGGTCGGCGACCTTTAACCCCTAAAGAGCCATTTGAACAGTTCCACTGTGAGCCGGAAACACTTTCTGACAATGAAGATAACACTGTGTTTACTGTAAACACTGTCACGAAACAATCAAAAATAAATCTGTACAAAATCTGTGCATAAATCTTTCTTTTCTGTGGTTCGTCTGCTCCTGACCCTCTGCTGCGTCTGCGTCTGTCAGGCTGAGGTTTCATGTTTACATCAGGACTGAGCTGTTTTGATATTTCACAATAATCCTCCATTTTAAACTACAATTTAAAAATAGAACTAACACAAACAAAACTCACTTAAATAAAGCTTAAAGTATAAAGATGAAAGAGCCACATGCGGCTCCAGAGCCGTGGGTTTCTGACCCCTGTGCTAGCGTTAGCAACACGTTTGATTGACACCATTGCTAATGGAAACATCGTTGCATTAAACACTCTCATTCCTGATTGGCTCTTTGGTTGCTATGATACCTGCAAATATGGAACCTGGCTCCAGATTCCGAGAGTGTGACGTCACAGCCGACTTTTTCCGGTCGAGAACCATGGCCTCGGATTTGGAGGAGTTGATTCTCATCCCAGACACTTCACACTCGGCTTAAACCGCCCCAGTGCTGCAGGTCCTGACTCAAAGAAGCATCAGGACAAACATCATCTGCAAACAGCAGAGATGAGATTCTGGGGTTCCCAAACAAGACCCCTCCAGCCCCTGAACCAGACCCCCTCTGGCCTCTGGCTGCGCCTAGAAATTCTGTCCATAAAAACAATGAACAGACCCGGTGACAAAGGGCAGCCCTGAGTCCAACATGCACCAGGAGCAGGTCTGACTCACTGCAGAGACACAGCTCCTGCTCCGGTCATACAGGGACTGGACAGTCCTTAGCAAAGAGCCCCAGACCCCATACTCCCAGAGCACCCCCCAAAGGACACCACGAGGGACACGGTCAAATGTCTTCTCCAGATCCACAAAACACATGTGGACTGTGTCAAACTCCCATGAGCCTCAAGGACCTGATGGAGAGTATAGAGCTGGTCCAGTGTTCAACGACCGGGACGAAAACCACACTGCTGCTCCTGGATCCAAGGTTCGACTATCGGTCGAATTCTTCTCTCCGATACCCTTGAATAGACCTTACCGGGAAGGATTACCCTGTAATTCGATTACACCCTCTGGTCCCCTTTCTTAAACAGAGAGACCAAAACCACAGTCTGCCAGTCCAGAGGCACTGTCGCCAACATGCTGCAGAGATGTGTCAGCCAAGGCAGCGCCACAATGTCCAGAGACTTTAGATACACAGGACAGATCTCATCCACCCCCGGACCCTTGCCACTGAGGAGCTTTAACCACTTCAGCCAGGGTAATGGATGAGTCCCCCTCTGGGTCCCCAGTCTCTGCTTCCTCCTCGGAAGATGTGACAGTGGAATTGAGGAGATCCTCAAAGTCCTTCCACCGGCGGACAACATCCCCAGTCGAGGTCAGCAGTTCTCCACCCGCTCTGTAAACAGTGTTGGTGAAGCACTGCTTCCTCCTCCTGAGGCGTCGGACGGTTTGCCAGAATCTCTTTGAGGCCGTCCGATAGTCCTCCTCCATGGCCTCCCCGAACTCCTCCCAACCCTGAGTTTTTGCCTCCGTGACAGCCCGAGCCACGGCACGCTTGGCCCGCCGGTACTCATCAGCTGCCTCAGGAGTCCCACGAGCCAACAAGGCTCGATGGGACTTCTTCATCCTGATGAAATCCATAACTTCTGGTTTCCACCGAGTTCGGGGGTTTCCGCCGCGACAAGCACCGCAGACCTTAGGACCACAGCTGCGATCAGCCGCATCGACAATAGAGGTGGAGAACATGGCCCATTCAGAGTCCATGTCCCCAGCCTTCCCCGGGATCAGGGAGAATTTCTCCTGGAGGTGAAGACCCCCTGACGGAGGGCTCCTCCACAAGTTCCTAACAGACCCTCACGATTCGCTTAGGCCTGCCAGGTCTGTTCAGCTTCTTCCTCTGCCAGCGGATCCCACTCACCACCAGGTGGTGCTCTACAGCTCTGCCCCTCTCTTCAGCTGAGTGTCCAAGACACGCGGCCGGAGATCAGATGATACGACAACAAAGTCGATCATCGGCCTCCGACCTAGAGTGTCCTGGTGCCACGTGCACTGATGGACCTTGTGCTTGAACATGGTGTTTGTTATGGATAAGCTGTGACTAGCACAGAAGAACAATAACAGAACAACACTTGGGTTCAGATCAGGGAGGCCGTTCCTCCCAATCACGCCCCTCCAGGTGTCACTGTCGTTACCCACATGGGCGTTGAAGTCCCTCAGGAGAACAACAGAGTCCCCGGTCGGTGCACTGTCTAGTACCCCTCCCAGGGACTCCAAGAAGGCCGGGTACTCTGCACTGCTGTTTGGCCCGTAGGCCGACACAACAGTGAGAGACCTGTCCCCGACCTGAAGGCGACCTGAAGGTGACCCTCTCGTTCACTGGGGTGAACTCCAACATGTGGTGGTTGAGCTGTGGGGCAATGAGCCCACACCAGCTCGCCGCCGCTCCCCGCGGGTAACACCAGAGAAATGGAGAGTCCCGCCCCTCTGGAGGAGTTGGCTCCAGAGCCCAAGCTGTGTCTGGAGGTGAGGTAACACTCAACTTCCTGCACAAGCTCAGGCTCCTCCCCCCAGTGAGGTGACATTCCATGTCCCCAGAGCCAGTCTCCATGTCTGGAGATCCAGCTGTTGAGGCTTCCACCTTCGACTGCCCAAATCTCTTTGCACTGGCCCCTCATGGATCCTCCCGCAGGTGGTAGGGTCCCCGGGAGGTTGGCCCCATGTCCCTCCTTCGGCCTCTTAGAGAAAAGCCCGGGCCACCAGCCACTCACTCTGGAGCTCCAACCCCAGGCCTGACTCCAGGGTGGGGCCCCACCAGTCGCTGGCCTTGACTTTAAACTCATCATAAACGACTTTCACCCGCTCTTGGTCTGACTCCTCCCCCTGGACCTGTTTGCCATGAGTGACACGACCAGGGGCATGAAGCCCCCGACAACAGAGCTCCCAGGATCATTCGGGCTCAAACCCTCCACCACGTTAAGGTGTCGGTTCAAGGACGGGACAAAATGAATTATAAACAGTTCAACTCTCTCAGCTCCACTTTCAGATATAATTGTTTTAATTTCCTAAACCTGTTGTTCTGGTCAGAGTCTCTCAGGTGAGTCCTGCTGTAGCTGCAGGGCTTTAGAGCCTTTAGACCCTGTGTCACACTGAAGCCTGAGGGTCTAAAGGCTCAAAGTGTGAACACTGCACTGAGCATGTGCAGAACCAGAGACTCAAACTGGGCGTGACAAGGACTCTGATTGGTCAGTGCTCCCTGTGGGAGGAGATAGGTGAAGTGGAGATGTGTCTAGACAGCAACAGAGTTAAATATAAGACTAAATGTGTTTCAAAAAAGAACTACGTTAGAAGGTTTGAGTTTGAACCTGAGCCTCTTTTATTGTGAAGAACTGAACAGATTCGTCTGTGTTCATAGAGTCATTTTTATTTATTTTCATAAAATATGAAACTACAGAAAATAAAACTGGGACAAAGTTCATCATCTTCTTCAAATTCACAAATGTATCTGGGAGGGCATCTGACTCACAGGAGTGTGGGACGGCGTCTTGTCACTTCTCCGTCACCTGCAGGTGGCGGTGGAGCGTCCTCTTGACGCTCTGCTGGATCTCTTGGGTCTTGATCCCGTAGACGATCGGGTGGAGCAGCGGCGGGAACACGAGGACCACCAAACACACCACGATGTTGACGGACTTGGGCACTTCGTCGCTCAGGCGGCGGTTTATTACACCGAAGAACGACGCCATGGAGAAGTTGGCGAAGGTGATGAGGTGCGGCGTGCAGGTTCTGAAGGCCTTCCTCCGAGACACTCCGGGTTTTTTTAGGATGACGATGAAGATCTGAGCGTAGGAGAGGAGCACGAGGAGGCAGGGGAACATGATGACGCTGAGCGAGCAGAAGAGTCCGAAGGCGCTGACCACGAGCGTCTGGCGGCAGGCGAGGTTCGACAGGGCCAGAGAGTCACACATGAGCTTATCGATACTGAATCTGCACAGAGCGACGCGAGACGTGAGGTAGGCCTGAACCGCCGCCACCGCCACCAGGAAACAGTAGAGCCACAGCAGCAGGAGGCGGAGTCTGGGCGGGGTCATGACGCTGTGGTAACGCAGCGGTAAACATATGGACACGTAGCGGTCAAACGCCATGACCGCGAGCAGACAGAACACGGCCCCGGTGTACACGTTTGTGAAGAAGATTTGAACCAAGCAGTCCACCAATGAGAGCTGACTCCGCCCCCACAGCAGGAAGCGTAGGACGGCGGGGCAGAGCGTGGACCCGCCCAACACGCCGCACAGAGACAGGTTGACGAGCAGCACGTACATGGGGCGGTGCAGGCGAGCGTCCAGCGAGATCACGGCGGTCAAGAACAGGGACAGGAGCACGGACAGGAGGTACATCGCCACGGTAACCACGAGAAGACCACGCTCCAGCGACGAGAACGTCGAGAACAGAGGGAGCGAGATGGTCACGTTCATCATGGGACTGGACCAGGACTGAACCAGGACTGAACCGGGACTGAACCGGGACTGAACCAGGACTGAACCAGGACTGAACCAGGACTGAACTGGGACTGAACCAGGACTAAACCGGGACTGAACCGGGACTAAACCAGGACTAAACCAGGACTAAACCAGGACTGAACCGGGACTGAACCAGGACTGAACCAGGACTGAACTGGGACTGAACCAGGACTAAACCGGGACTGAACCAGGACTGAACCAGGACTGAACTGGGACTAAACCAGGACTGAACCAGGATTAAAACAGGACTGAACCCTGTGACATCATCACACTGTAGACTCGCTGTAGTTTAACCTCAGCTGAAGGTCAGAGGTCAGAGGTCAGATCCTCAGGTGGAGTTCTCTGTCAGATGCAGATGTGTTGACCTTTGACCTGGGTCTATCCACATGAAACTGAAACTGACTGTCATATCACACTGTCGTATGATTTTTTCACATCTTCATAAAGTGGAGCCAATTTTCAACAAAGTGAGAGTCAAAGAGTTTAAGAAATTAACACGACAAATGAGACCAAACTAATGACATTCAACATTTGTGAATGACACAGAGTGACACAGAGTGACACAGAGTGACACAGAGTGACACAGAGTGACACAGAGTGACACAGAGTGACACAGAGTGACACAGAGTGACACAGAGTGACACAGAGTGACATCAAACATTATCACATTTTACAAAAGAGATTTTAACACAAAACCCGTCTGAAAATATTTGAAGCATCTGTTAAACCAGAAACAGAGAGAAGCCTCCAGGACTAAACCAGGACTAACACAGGACTAAACCAGGACTAAATCAGGACTAAACCAGGACTAAACCAGAACTAAACCAGGACTAAACCAGGTCTAAACCAGGACTAAACCAGAACTAAACCAGGACTAACACAGGACTAAACCAGGACTGAACCAGGACTAGACCAGGACTAGACCAGGACTGACTCTGGTTTGTCTTTCAGGAGGGTCACAGTCAAACAGTAAAATCGACTCAGGTGAAACTGAAACAGTTTTTCGCAAAAGTAAAAGTTCGACCCTCTGAGGAAACCAGGGGGCGCCGTCTGCACCAAGAGGAGGAGCGGAGGAGTAAAGAGAGGGATGAGAGAGGAGGCGGAGGAGAGGAGGTTATAAAGAGACTAGACCTGTCCACAGGGACAGAGGGAGGGCCCAGTGTAATCTGAAGAAAACAGGAGTATGTGTGTCAGATGCCCTCCCCAAATTTCTACAAAACGTCCTGTGGTCCCAGACCCAAAAAGTATAAACTTTTATATCTGTGGACAGTCTGTGCTCCAAACAGGAAGTGGTCATGGTGCACTTCAGCTCCACCCACTCTGGCTCCTCTTCACTCTCTGTCCTCTCTGTCCTCTCTGTCCCCTCTGTCCCCTCTGTCCTCTCTCTGTCCTCTCTCTGTCCTCTCTCTGTCTCTCTCTGTCCTCTCTCTGTCCTCTCTCTGTCCTCTCTCTGTCCTCTCTCTGTCTCTCTCTGTCCTCTCTGTCCTCTCTCTGTCCTCTCTCTGTCCTCTCTCTGTCCTCTCTCTGTCCTCTCTCTGTCTCTCTCTGTCCTCTCTCTGTCCTCTCTCTGTCCTCTCTCTGTCTCTCTCTGTCCTCTCTGTCCTCTCTCTGTCCTCTCTCTGTCCTCTCTGTCCTCTCTCTGTCCTCTCTCTGTCCTCTCTCTGTCCTCTCTCTGTCTCTCTCTGTCCTCTCTGTCCTCTCTGTCCTCTCTCTGTCCTCTCTCTGTCCTCTCTCTGTCCTCTCTCTGTCCTCTCTCTGTCTCTCTCTGTCCCCTCTGTCCTCTCTCTGTCCTCTCTCTGTCCTCTCTCTGTCCTCTCTGTCCTCTCTGTCCCCTCTGTCCTCTCTGTCCTCTCTCTGTCCCCTCTGTCCTCTCTGTCCTCTCTGTCTCTGCGTCTGTCAGACTCATTCTGGTCTTAAATGTTCGTATGGGGTTTTATTTCACTCTTGTGGGTGCTGCTTGTTTCCTCGAGGTCACTTCACTCACATTAGCACTAAGACACAGCAGACACTTTAAAGTATCTGACCCTGTGTGTGAAGTAGGAGGCCTGTCCCTGTCCCACACTTCAGATCCTCCCATGAGACCTCGGGATGAGCTGCTCTGTGTTATTTTTACAGATCCATGAGCATGAGACCACATGAAGCTCCTGGAGGAGCAGGTGCAGAGTCTGGAGCGCAGATCCATGTTTGGAATTCCAGCTGTGACTATCACAGCGACCAAAGAGCCGGCGTTTGTTGGGGCGGGGTCAGAGGTTGGCGGGGGCTGGAGTCTTTCTGTTCGGCCTGTCGCCATAACACAGTTTGAAGTTCGATATATCGCTGACGTAAATATATATATAATATATAATATATATATAATATATAATATATAAATATAGACGATAAACGAAGATACTGAAACTTTAAAGCCACAGACACAAAAAACAAATTATTCTAAATGTACAATATGTAAAAACAAGTAAACAAACAGCAGAGAAGGAAGACTGACCCCCAAAAAACATAGTTCCACTTTGCATATCTTCAACGAAGAGACAATATAGTGACCAATGTTTCAGGGTCAAAGGTGAGGGGTCAAACGAGCTAAACCACTGACTGTTTCAATATTTTATCCTAATAATACACAAAAAGACACAAATAAAACACAAGGATTCTCAGATTTATGATGTTTACTCTCTGCCTCACACAGGCCGTTGGGGGTTAGCTTTAGCATTTAGCTTTAGCATTTAGCTTTAGCATTTAGCTTTAGCATTTAGCTTTAGCATTTAGCTTTAGCATTTAGCTTTAGCGTCTCCTGTACTGGAGCAGGCGTCTGGCGCTGGAGTGGATGGAGGACAGGTGGAGGCCGTAGACCAGAGGGTTGACAGGAAGATCATCATTGGACACGGAGCTCATGTCGAAGCGTCTTTGATGATGTCAAAGAAACAACCAAACGTCACGTTTAGCAGAGACGCCAGGTGCGGCGCGCAGGTGCTGAGGGCTTTACGCCACGTGCTGGCGCCGCTGCTCAGGCACACTCTGATGATGCGTACGTAGGTGTAGAGGATCAGGGCCGGCACAGACAGAAGGGCCACACAGGTGTAGATCAGACCGTACACGTTATTCAACGTGGTGTCGCCGCACGCCAACTTCACCACAGAGTAATTATCACAGTACACTTTAGAGATGTGATTCCCACACAGCCTCAAGGGGGCGCTCAGGGACACCATGAAGCTGACCTCGAGCAGGGGGAGGAGCCACACACCCGTCACAGCTTTGATCGCCGCGAGGAGACTCGGTACTGAAGCGGGAAACAGATGGCGTTGAAACGGTCGTAGGACACGGCCACAAACTGAAGATCTGTACAATACAGAACGAGAGCGCCACCTTGTGACCATGAGATCTGTGTCTCACTGCAGCAGGTGAATCTGGACCAGTGGATTCACTCATTTGTGTCCAGGAGGTCAGACGACTGTAACGTCCTGATCACTGGACTCTCCACACGAGCCACAGAACAGAACATCCAGAACATCTAGAACATCCAGAACATACAGAACATCCAGAACATCCAGAACATCCAGAACATACAGAACATCCAGAACATCCAGAACATCCAGAACATCCAGAACATCCAGAACATCCAGAACATCCAGAACATCCAGAACATACAGAACATCCAGAACATCCAGAACATACAGAACATCCAGAACACTGCTGCTCGGGTCAGGACTAGAACCAGGAAGTACGAGCACATGTGTCCTGTGGCTCAGAGACTTTAAAGCAGCTCAGTGTGAACAAGTCTCTACATGGACCAGGACTAAACCAGGACTGAACCAGGACTGAACCAGGACTAAACCAGGACTGAACCAGGACTAAACCAGGACTAAACCAGGACTAAACCAGGACTAAACCAGGGGACTCAGTGAGTTTTGTTCAGTTGAATCTGTCTGTTCCTGTAGATGTGACTCAGGTCTGATCTTGTTTCAGTCTCTGTTCTGTTTTGCTGCTGTGACTGAAAGAGTTTTATTCTACATTTTCTCTTTTAATTTTCATTCTGTGATGATTATTTATGTTTTGATTTGTTGTGATTTTAATGTCTGTCTTACTCTTACTCTTCTTTGTGTGTGAATTGTGCAGCATCCACAGAAACATAAAGATCAAACTCTGACTTATTTAAATACAAAAGAGATTTGGAATCAAATGTTTATTGTTAATTATCATAAAAATATTAGATCACATTTGTTTTTACTTTTCTGAGGCTTAATCAAAATCAAAATAATGAAAAACGTCTCAAAATGCAAGAAAAAGTTGCTGCCGCCTGTTTGTTTATGATCAAATGTTTCACTCATGATGAGATCAAAAACAACAAAGTGTGATGCATTATGGGCCATTTGTGTGTGAGGAGCAGGGTCTGTGTGAGACCTGTGTTAGCACCACGTTAGCATTGTGTTAGCGCTGTGTTATCATTGTGTTAGCTCTATGTTACCGTTGTGTTAGCTCTGTGTTAGATCTGTATTAGCTCTGTGTTAGCGCTGTGTTATCACTGTGTTAGCGCTGTGTTAGCGCTGTGTTAGCTCTGTGTTAGCTCTGTGTTAGCTCTGTGTTAGCTCTGTGTTAGCGCTGTGTTAGCTCTGTGTTAGCTCTGTGTTAGCTCTGTATTAGCTCTGTGTTAGCGCTGTGTTATCACTGTGTTAGCGCTGTGTTAGCTCTGTGTTAGCGCTGTGTTAGCTCTGTGTTAGCTCTATGTTAGCTCTGTGTTAGCTCTGTGTTAGCGCTGTGTTAGCTCTGTGTTAGCTCTGTGTTAGCTCTGTATTAGCTCTGTGTTAGCGCTGTGTTATCACTGTGTTAGCGCTGTGTTAGCTCTGTGTTAGCGCTGTGTTAGCTCTGTGTTAGCTCTGTGTTAGCGCTGTGTTAGCTCTGTGTTAGCTCTGTGTTAGCTCTGTGTTAGCGTTGTGTTAGCTCTGTGTTAGCTCTGTGTTAGCTCTGTGTTAGCTCTGTGTTAGCGCTGTGTTAGCTCTGTGTTAGCTCTGTGTTAGCGCTGTGTTAGCTCTGTGTTAGCGTTGTGTTAGCTCTGTGTTATCATTGTGTTAGCTCTGTGTTAGCTCTGTGTTAGCGCTGTGTTAGCTCTGTGTTAGCTCTGTGTTAGCTCTGTGTTACCGTTGTGTTAGCTCTGTGTTAGCTCTGTGTTAGCTCTGTGTTAGCTCTGTGTTAGATCTGTGTTAGCTCTGTGTTAGCTCTGTGTTAGCTCTGTGTTAGCGCTGTGTTAGCTCTGTGTTAGCTCTGTGTTAGCTCTGTGTTACCGTTGTGTTAGCTCTGTGTTAGATCTGTGTTAGCTCTGTGTTAGCTCTGTGTTAGCTCTGTGTTAGCGCTGTGTTAGCTCTGTGTTAGCTCTGTGTTACCGTTGTGTTAGCTCTGTGTTAGATCTGTGTTAGCTCTGTGTTAGCTCTGTGTTAGCTCTGTGTTAGCTCTGTGTTAGCGCTGTGTTAGCTCTGTGTTAGCTCTGTGTTAGCTCTGTGTTAGCTCTGTGTTAGCGCTGTGTTAGCTCTGTGTTAGCTCTGTGTTAGCTCTGTATTAGCTCTGTGTTAGCGCTGTGTTATCACTGTGTTAGCGCTGTGTTAGCTCTGTGTTAGCGCTGTGTTAGCTCTGTGTTAGCTCTGTGTTAGCGCTGTGTTAGCTCTGTGTTAGCTCTGTGTTAGCTCTGTGTTAGCGTTGTGTTAGCTCTGTGTTAGCTCTGTGTTAGCTCTGTGTTAGCTCTGTGTTAGCGCTGTGTTAGCTCTGTGTTAGCTCTGTGTTAGCTCTGTGTTAGCGCTGTGTTAGCTCTGTGTTAGCGTTGTGTTAGCTCTGTGTTATCATTGTGTTAGCTCTGTGTTAGCTCTGTGTTAGCGCTGTGTTAGCTCTGTGTTAGCTCTGTGTTAGCTCTGTGTTACCGTTGTGTTAGCTCTGTGTTAGATCTGTGTTAGCTCTGTGTTAGCTCTGTGTTAGCTCTGTGTTAGCTCTGTGTTAGCTCTGTGTTAGCTCTGTGTTAGCCTGTTGTTGTGCCACAGTCATTTTCCCAAAGTCCATCGTTCAGTTCCTAAATGTCGCAGTGTCTCACGTCACAGCGCCGTGTGGGGGATTTGGTCTAAGGACTCACTGATACGACTGGAGCTTTTACTGATACATCCCAGTTATTCGACGGTGAGTGCTTGTTCTTTGGTGCCGGGGCCGTGGGAGGAGTGTTTGTGGGCGGGGCAGAGCAGGCGGCGCGCGGCCTTTCGGATGCGGCTCATCTGAAGGCCGTACATGAGCGGGTTGAGCAGTGGCTGCATCACCAGGAAGTACAGAGACAGCAGTACCCTCACGAGCCCCGGGAAGGCGCTCAGGTCGAAGCGGCTCTGCAGGATCTCAAAACTGCAGCCGAAGGAGAAGTTTAAGAGTGAGACGATTTGTGGCGTGCACGTGCTCAGGGCCTTCTGCCTCGCGTGGCCAGAGCCGGCGTAGCAGATGCTCAGGATGCGTGCGTACGAGAAGACGATGGGCACGAGCGGCACCAGGACGGTCAGCACCACGCCGAACAGGCCGTAGAAGTTGTTCACCGAGTTCCCGGAGCACGCCAGCTTCGCCACCAGGTAGTTATGGCAGTAGACGCTAGAGATGCTGTTCCCGCAGTAGGTCAGGCGCAGACTCAGAGACAGAGTCACCAAGAACTTCAGGAACAAGAAGATCCAAACGAGAAGCACCAGAAGCCCCACACGCCGCAGCGTCATTCGCGTGTGGTACTGCAGGGGGCAGCAGATGGCCAGGTAACGGTCGTACGCCATCAGCGCCAACGTGCAGAACTCCACTTGGGCGTAGGTGTAGAGACAGAAGATCTGGAGGAAGCAGAAGGGAGCGGAAACCACATGAATGTCCAGAGGAACCTGCACCAAGAGGAAGGGAAACAGGCCTCCGCTTCCATAGAGCTCGTTCACAAACAGAGAACACAGCAGGAGGTACATGGGCTCATGGAGACTCCGGCTCACCAGGATCAGAACCACCAAAAAACAGTTTAAGACGAGGATCAGGGTGTAGATCAGAGCCACACACAGCACCAAGACAAAGCGCACGCTCCCCAGAGGAAGGTACGCGCTCAGGACGAAGTACGAGAGCGTGGAGTTCACCATCTTCAGTCTGGACAAACTCTAACTCTGTCTGCACTCTGGGCCCATCACACTGAAGCTTCAGCGTTTTGCATGAAAGACACAAACAGACACAACAGACAGAAAATTAAATAATAACTTTATCCCACTGTATGTCTCCCACTGCCCCAGCTCACGACCTCCGGACTGAAGAAACTCTCAAATCTGTTACACTCTGCTCCGGTTTAAGAGCACGGACTCGTGTGATGGCTCTGGGGATCTGGGTTCTGTTCCTTGGTTCTGTTCCTTGGTTCTGTTCTGGTCTGGTTAAACGTTTTGACTCCCGCTCTGACCTCAGCAGATGAACTCAACATGATATAAACATGATCCTCATTAAAAACACATTAAACAGACGTGCAGATCTGAGGGGGTCGCTCTGACTCACGACTTTGACCCGGTTGGACTTTGACCCGGTTGGACTTTGGATCGCTCTGACACAGCGGAGTCTTTGTGAAGGATGGACCTTTGTGCACGTTTAGAACAGTTTTGTTGTTGTTTATAATGCCACTTCCTGGTTGGACATGAGTCAACAGTTGCCTGGTAACAGTGATGTAAACAAGGACCAAACCATGTCTGAATCACACAGTTTTAGTCAGATTAATACAAATAAAACACACGTGTATTTATAAATCATTTGCATTTTGGAGTTTTCGTGTAGAGGACAGAGGCAGAGGAATTTTTACATCAGAACTACTTCCTGTTTTTCCACGTTTTTCTTCACAAACTGATGTAAAATTATAATTAATATTTGACACCGGGACAGTCCACCAAAACAAAAACATGAATTTGTCAAAAGCTCTTTATAAGTCGACAGGTCGCGGTTCAGCGTCAAAATGGAGCAGTTGAAAAAAGATTCATCAAAACCAAAGTCAAAGCAAAAAAGTGTAAAATCTCTCAGCTCCAACAAACCGAAGAGTCGGCCCCAGAGCTCGAGACGAACGACAAAAATCTAAAACTGTTAATAATCTGTCAGAAAATTAAACAAATATTCAGACTGCAGAAGGCCCTGTCTGTGTGCTCCTGTCTGTGTGCTCCTGTCTGTCTGTGTGCTCCTGTCTGTCTGTGTGCTCCTGTCTGTCTGTGTGCTCCTGTCTGTCTGTGTGCTCCTGTCTGTGCACTCACACTGGTCTGTGGTTCTGTTCCTCACACAGGGCCCAGAGGCAGGTACAAGAACAGACACAACACACAAAACAAACAAAACCTGTGAAATGTGACAGTTCAAATGCTCCTGTCTGTGTGTGTGCACCTGTCTGTGTGCTCCTGTCTGTGCACTCACACTGGTCTGTGGTTCAGTTCCTCACACAGGGCCCAGAGGCAGGTACAAGAACAGACACAACACACTCGAGAGAAAAAGACAAAAAGACAAACAAAACAAACAAAACCTGTGAAATGTGACAGTTCAAATGCTCCTGTCTGTCTGTGTGCTCCTGTCTAACACTCCTGTCTAACACTCCTGTCTAACACTCCTGTCTAATGCTCCTGTGTCTCATCTGTGGAGACGTTTATTCTCGGTTTAGCTCCGCCTCCTCCGGTCGCTGCCGTGGAAACGGCTCGAGCCAAACAGATGAGTTTTTTTATTTGTCTGTTTTATTTTACTGCAAAAAAGTCAGATCTAAAATAATTTCACATTTACACGTTTATATTTACACGTTCACAAATGCCGTGTTGCTTTGGAATATTCATATTTTATTCTTTCACGTTTAAACAGCCCAAGGCCCAGCAGGAACTTTGACCCTTTGACCTGGTTGGACTAGCTAGCACGTCGTTAGCTTGCGCATCATTAGCTAGCACGTTATTAGCTAGCATGTTGTTAGCTAGAGTGTGGTTAGCTAGCCTGTCGTTGGCTAACACGTTGTTGCCCTTCTCACGTTTTCGTGTCTTCGTGGAATAAAGACGTTGTGCAGAGACATTTCCTGTGTCCACATTTACCGAGAACTGAACCTGTGAACATGAAACCAGCGCCCGACGCCATTTTGAAACTCCACACCCTCACAAGAAGCATCCGGATCATTTCAGTCCTGGAATTAACATTCTCTACTGAAATAAAGGCAAAAGGAGCTTTTAAAAATGACCACATGATGACATCACAAGGTGGAACGTCGCATTTTGAGCTTTGTAGATGTTACAGACGAATAATAAAGTGACTCAAACATGTGAATGAAACAGGAACAGGAAACGTTATCACATGAAAGCTAAAAGTTAAATCTGTCTCTGGACAAATCGTTGGAGTGAAGATGTTTCGCTGCTCGTCAGCTCTGGTCAGATTCTTCTTCAGCTCTGGTCAGATTCTTCATCAGCTCTGGTCAGATTCTATTTCAGCTCTGGTCAGATTCTTCTTCAGCTCTGGTCAGATTCTTCTTCAGCTCTGGTCAGATTCTTCATCAGCTCTGGTCAGATTCTATTTCAGCTCTGGTCAGATTCTTCTTCAGCTCTGGTCAGATTCTTCTTCAGCTCTGGTCAGATTCTTCATCAGCTCTGGTCAGATTCTATTTCAGCTCTGGTCAGATTCTTCTTCAGCTCTGGTCAGATTCTTCTTCAGCTCTGGTCAGATTCTTCATCAGCTCTGGTCAGATTCTATTTCAGCTCTGGTCAGATTCTTCGTCAGCTCTGGTCAGATTCTTCTTCAGCTCTGGTCAGATTCTTCTTCAGCTCTGGTCAGATTCCTGCTGGACACTGACTTGTCTGAAGGAGGCGCTAACGACACTGAGACTGTAAACATCTTTTGTTTACAGTTTCTGTTTTAAGTCCACTGTGTGCACTGTGCCTGAGACATACTCAACATCATTCAGCCTTAACGGTTCTACTGGCTCCCTCTATTGTTCTCTTTGTTCCATTTGTTTTCTTTGGGTCTGAGTTATAAATGGGGGATAGATTATCTCTGAGGCCCCGTTCATGTTCAAGGAAGGATTGTCCTTCCTACAAAAACAGCTTCTTTCTTCTGGTTTGTGTCTTTGAGATGTAGATGAACAGCAGACTGTGTCCTGAGCTGCTCTCTCTGTGTTGGTTCATTCTCTTCTGGAGTGTGTTTAGTTTGTCCAGTGTGACGCTCACTCTCCACCGAGTGTGACGCTCACTCTTCACTGAATGGAGGACACACTTTGTTTGTCTCGGGGTTTTGTCGTTCTCAAACTGTCTGATAATTCTCTTTTTTTAAATACCGTGTTTTAAAGTTTCATAAGAGTCACTTCTGTGTAAAGTAGTGCCTTTAGTTCATGTTTTATAAATTTCATAACAGACTCGTGGCTGAGGCCTGGAGACTTTAACTCTTCACTTTCAGAAGTTTAGAATGTTCCTCATAAACACTGTTACATCAGCGCCCCCTGGGCCCCCTGGGGCCCCCTGGGGCCCGCTGTTTGTCCACGTTAACTGTCCAAGATGACTCCCTCTGGACTGGTCCTAATTTACCCCACCGGGAATAGAACTGCAGCAGCGCCAAACACCTCGAGGCCACACCCACGGGGGGAACGGCGACGTGAACTTTGACCTCTGGGGCCTGATAATGAGGCGAGATGATGTAATGAGGCGGACACTCACAAAAACAAACAAAACAAACAAAAGAATAAACCACGATACAAAAGTTTACTCCTCTGTGCTGTGAATCTGTGCCTCCCCTGTAACCCTGCTCTAATGTGATAAATGTCCCACAGTGGAGCTTTAACTCTGCTCTAATGTGAGGAAATGTCCCACAGTGGAGCTTTAACCCTGCTCTAATGTGATAAATGTCCCACAGTGGAGCTTTAACTCTGCTCTAATGTGAGGAAATGTCCCACAGTGGAGCTTTAACCCTGCTCTAGCTGTATGTGTTATATATTTGTGATTATGCAGAAAACTGAAGCTCAGTTTGGAAATACGTCTTTTATTAATATTTGAAAAACTACAGCCAATAAAAATAGAGACAGCTCAGACTTCAGCCAATCAGAGGCCAGCTCCAAACGGCACGAGTCTGAGACGACATTGACACGCCCACAGGGTCCGACAGTCCTGCAGGGTCCTGGTTCAGTCCTGGTTTAGTCCTGGTTCAGTCCTGGTTCAGTCCTGGTTCAGTCCTGGTTCAGTCCTGGTTCAGTCCTGGTTCAGTCCTGGTTCAGTCCTGGTTCAGTCCTGGTTTAGTCCCGGCTGTAGACTATCTCTGGGCGCTGATCTTGTAGCGCAGGACGCCGTACGCGAGCAGACGTAGACACAGGAAGAAGACGGCGAGCACCAGGAAGTCGCGGTGCAGCTCGGCTCCGCCCATGTCCAGTTCCTCCAAGATGGCCGCCGAATCTCGAAAGTGACAGGTGTCGCCAGGGTCACAGTGCAGTGGCGGTCGGTCCTGTCCATAGATCGACAGGATCACGCCCTCGAAGCCGTACCTGCCACAGACAGGTCAAAGGTCAGACAGGAGCAGGTCAAAGGTCAGACAGCAGCTTGTAATGGTTATAGTTAGCATGTAGCTGTTAGCCTCCGTGATGCCTTTGAACTCTTTTCCCAAGTTTATGGGGAAAGTGGTCATGGCCCAGTCCTGGTTCAGTCCTGGTTTAGTCCTGGTTCAGTCCTGGTTTAGTCCTGGTTTAGTCCTGGTTCAGTCCTGGTTTAGTCCTGGTTCAGTCCTGGTTTAGTCCTGGTTTAGTCCTGGTTTAGTCCTGGTTTAGTCCCGTGGACAGACTTGTTTGTGGTCCTGACTGTGGAGCTCCCTCTGCTGTCAGCAACCGGAATGAACATTTACAAAGTGAACAGGTGAAGTCCTTATCCCCCGACAGGAGCAGACTGACCTGACGTAGGAGCACACTGACCTGACGTAGGAGCAGACTGACCTGACGTAGGAGCACACTGACCTGACGTAGGAGCAGTAGGACATCCACTGCAGGTACCAGGGGATGGTGTCAAAGCTCACGAAGAACCCGGAGAACAACAGAACTGGAATCGCTGTGACGGGACCAACGAAGGTCGCCACCTGGAGGATGCAGAGGAAGATGCAGAGGATGATGCAGAGGAGGTCAGATGGTGCAAAGGAGGACAGGTGATGCAGAGGAGGAAAGGAGGTCACATGTTGCAGCGGATGATGCAGAGGATGATACAGAGGTCGTGTGATGCAGAGGATGTCGTGTGATGCAGAGGAGGTCATGTGACGCAGAGGATGATGCAGAGGAGGTCATGTGATGTAGAGGAGGTCATGTGACGCAGAGGATGATGCAGAGGAGGTCATGTGATGCAGAGGATGATGCAGAGGAGGTCATGTGATGCAGAGGAGGTCATGTGATGCAGAGGAGGTCATGTGACGCAGAGGAGCACCTGCAGTGACGTAGAGGCTGCTCCGATCAAAAGCCCCAGACTCTGCGCCACCAGAGAGGTCATGACCCCGAGAGCCACGAACAGGAAGAAGCGAGCGGCGTCCGGCGGCTGAGCGGTCATCCAGTACACGATGACACAGTACAGCACCGGGAACAGCACCTGCCACAAGAACAGTCAGATGCCCTCCCCGTGTGTCAGATGCCCTCCCTGTGTGTCAGATGCCCTCCCTGTGTGTCAGATGTGTCAGATGCCCTCCCCGTGTGTCAGATGTGTCAGATGCCCTCCCCGTGTGTCAGATGTGTCAGATGCCCTCCCTGTGTCAGATGTGTCAGATGCCCTCCCGTACCTGAAAGGGGATGTCGGCCGTGGTCTTGGCGAGGTAATAGGCCTTTAGACTGTACCAGTAATTTAAATGTTCTCTGAGAAACACACCCATCTCCAGAGGAACTGAGAGGAGGAGAGAGGAGGAGAGAGGAGGAGAGAGGAGGAGAGGGGAGGAGAGAGGAGGAGAGAGGAGGAGAGAGGAGGAGAGAGGAGGAGAGAGGAGGAGAGGGGAGGAGAGAGGAGGAGGAGGAGGAGAGGGGAGGAGGAGGAGGGAGGAGGAGAGAGGAGGAGGGAGGAGAGAGGAGGAGGAGAGAGGAGGAGGAGGGAGGAGGAGGGAGGAGGAGGGAGGAGGAGAGGGGAGGAGAGAGGAGGAGGAGGAGGAGAGGGGAGGAGGAGGAGGAGAGGGGAGGAGGAGAGGGGAGGAGGAGAGAGGAGGAGAGAGGAGGAGGAGAGAGGAGGAAGGAGGAGGAGGGAGGAGGAGAGGGGAGGAGAGAGGAGGAGGAGGAGAGGGGAGGAGGAGAGAGGAGGAGAGAGGAGGAGGAGAGAGGAGGAGGAGAGGGGAGGAGGAGAGAGGAGGAGAGAGGAGGAGGAGAGGAGGAAGGAGGAGGAGGGAGGAGGAGAGGGGAGGAGAGAGGAGGAGAGAGGAGGAGAGGGGAGGAGGGAGGAGGAGAGGGGAGGAGGGAGGAGGAGAGGGGAGGAGGAGGAGAGAGGAGGAGGGGGGAGGAGGGAGGAGGAAGAGAGAAGAGAAGAAGAGAAGGAGGAGAGAGGGAGGAGGAGGAGAGAAGGAGGAGAGGGGAGGAGAGAAGGAGGAGAGGGGAGGAGAGAAGAGGAGAGAGAAGGAGAGAGGAGGAGAGAAGGAGAGAGGGAGGGAGGAAGAGAACATTTTACTTCTGTGTCATATTAAAAGTTACACATAACATCTTTAGATCACGGTCACTTTAGTTTTTGCTGCTCTGAGTCTCTCCTCTCTCTGCTCTCTGTGCTAAGCCCCTTCCCCTTCAGAGCACCAATGAAACTCCTGCACATCACACCAGGTTTGTCACGTCATAGTGCACAGTTTGTGTCATGTTTTTGTTTATTTATGGAGGATTGTCGTGTGGAGCGTGGGTGATGTAGGTTTGTGGGCGGAGCCTCGTACAGACTCATACTGCTCAACGTAAATAAGGCCCGGAAGAGATCTCTAGATTACTCAAACATGCATGGATGACATCTAAACCCTCTTCACGTTTTGATAGCCCTCTTTAAATATCATGTGTGAGGGGGCGGGGCCTGCAGGTGAGCGTGGGCGGGGCTTACAGGTGAGCACGGTCGGCATGAGAGCGGCGAACATCAGGAACAACATGGAAAAAAACAGGAACCCAGAGTTACTCAAAACCTTCTTCGCCTCATTTCCGATTCCCAAATACAAAAGACCGATGAGGAGCCCGATGAGGAGGTGCGAGAGGAAGCGCAGATGTGTAAGGACCTGAGGAGAGAGGAGGAGAGACATGAGGAGGCGCAGGTGTGTGAAGACCTGAGAAGAGAGGAGCAGAGACATGAGGAGGCGCAGGTGTGTGAGGACCTGAGGAGAGAGGAGGAGAGGCATGAGGAGGCGCAGGTGTGTGAGGACCTGAGGAGAGAGGAGCAGAGACATGAGGAGGCGCAGGTGTGTGAGGACCTGAGGAGAGAGGAGGAGAGACATGAGGAGGTGAGAAAGGAGGCGCAGGTGTGTGAGGACCTGAGGAGAGAGGAGGAGCTGAGAGGAGAGTAGGGAGTGCCTACAAGGAGGTGTAGTGTCAGTCTGTGTCCACAGGGGGTGTAGTGTCAGTCTGTGTCCACAGGGGGCGCTGTACTGACCGAGTCTCTCAGGATGTTGAGGAACGTTCGTTTGAACAAAATCCAAAACTGAGACAAACATGAGACCGAGAAACTGTGACACGCCTCCTGCAACACACAGCACGATTAGCAACACAGCACGATTAGCAACACAGCACAATTAGCAACACAGCATGATTAGCAACACAGCACGATTAGCAACACAGCACGATTAGCAACACAGCACGATTAGCAACACAGCACAATTAGCAACACAGCATGATTAGCAACACAGCACGATTAGCAACACAGCATGATTAGCAACACAGCACGATTAGCAACACAGCACAATTAGCAACACAGCATGATTAGCAACACAGCACGATTAGCAACACAGCACGATTAGCAACACAGCACAATTAGCAACACAGCATGATTAGCAACACAGCACGATTAGCAACACAGCATGATTAGCAACACAGCACGATTAGCAACACAGCACGATTAGCAACACAGCACGATTAGCAACACAGCACGATTAGCAACACAGCATGATTAGCAACACAGCACGATTAGCAACACAGCACGATTAGCAACACACAGCATGATTAGCAACACAGCACGATTAGCAACACACAGCATGATTAGCAACACAGCACGATTAGCAACACAGCACGATTAGCGACACAGCACGATTAGCGACACTCAGCACGATTAGCAACACACAGCACGATTAGCAACACACAGCACGATTAGCAACACAGCACAATTAGCAACACACAGCACAATTAGCAACACACAGCACGATTAGCGACACAGCACGATTAGCAACACAGCACGATTAGCAACACAGCACAATTAGCAACACAGCATGATTAGCAACACAGCACGATTAGCAACACAGCACGATTAGCAACACAGCACGATTAGCAACACAGCACGATTAGCAACACAGCACGATTAGCAACACAGCACGATTAGCAACACAGCATGATTAGCAACACAGCACGATTAGCAACACAGCACGATTAGCAACACACAGCATGATTAGCAACACAGCACGATTAGCAACACACAGCATGATTAGCAACACAGCACGATTAGCAACACAGCACGATTAGCGACACAGCACGATTAGCGACACTCAGCACGATTAGCAACACACAGCACGATTAGCAACACACAGCACGATTAGCAACACAGCACAATTAGCAACACACAGCACAATTAGCAACACACAGCACGATTAGCGACACAGCACGATTAGCAACACAGCACGATTAGCAACACAGCACGATTAGCAACACAGCACGATTAGCAACACACAGCACGATTAGCGACACAGCACGATTAGCAACACACAGCACGATTAGCAACACAGCACGATTAGCGACACACAGCACGATTAGCAACACACAGCACGATTAGCAACACAGCACGATTAGCAACACAGCACAATTAGCAACACAGCATGATTAGCAACACAGCACGATTAGCAACACAGCACGATTAGCAACACAGCACAATTAGCAACACAGCATGATTAGCAACACAGCACGATTAGCAACACAGCATGATTAGCAACACAGCACGATTAGCAACACAGCACGATTAGCAACACAGCACGATTAGCAACACAGCACGATTAGCAACACAGCATGATTAGCAACACAGCACGATTAGCAACACAGCACGATTAGCAACACAGCACGATTAGCAACACACAGCATGATTAGCAACACAGCACGATTAGCAACACAGCACGATTAGCGACACAGCACGATTAGCGACACTCAGCACGATTAGCAACACACAGCACGATTAGCAACACACAGCACGATTAGCAACACAGCACAATTAGCAACACACAGCACAATTAGCAACACACAGCACGATTAGCGACACAGCACGATTAGCAACACAGCACGATTAGCAACACAGCACGATTAGCAACACAGCACGATTAGCAACACACAGCACGATTAGCGACACACAGCACGATTAGCAACACAGCACGATTAGCGACACACAGCACGATTAGCAACACACAGCACGATTAGCGACACAGCACGATTAGCGACACAGCATGATTAGCAACAAACAGCACGATTAGCAACACAGCACGATTAGCAACACAGCACGATTAGCGACACAGCACGATTAGCAACACACAGCACGATTAGCAACACACAGTGCCGTGGTGAGCTGTTGCCATGGAGACCTTACCTCCTGGGCCTGTTGCCATAGCAGCGAGTGCAGCCCGTCGGCGCTGAGGTCGGGCAGAGTCTCCGGTTTAGGGTCCGCCTCCTCAACGGCTCTGACCAATCGCAGGCTCTGATCCCCGTGTTCACCGGACGCCACCTCCATCACTACGGAAACAAAGACATGCTTTATATTACGGGTTATTCAAATACGCAGCAAAGATCTGGTCTCTGGTCTGGTCCGGGTCTCTGGTCTTAGTCCCGGTCCGGTTCTAGTCCGGGTCTTACCAAAGTCTGCGGGGTTGTGGTAGGTGGGGCAGTTGAGTCCGAGTTCTCTCAGATACGGGACCAGGCGACTCACTGGACCTCTGTAGATGCACTGACCCTGACTCAGGACATAGAGCTGAGAGAGAGACCGGGTCAGAACCAAGACTAAACCAGGACTAAACCAGGACTAAACCAGGACTAAACCAGGACTGAACCAGGACTGAACCAGGACTAAACCAGGACTAAACCAGGACTGAACCAGGACTAAACCAGGACTAAACCAGGACTAAACCAGGACTGAACCAGGACTAAACCAGGACTAAACCAGGACTAAACCAGGACTAAACCAGGACTAAACCAGGACTGAACCAGGACTAAACCAGGACTAAACCAGGACTAAACCAGGACTGAACCGGGACTAAACCAGGACTAAACCAGGACTAAACCAGGACTAAACCAGGACTGAACCGGGACTAAACCAGGACTAAACCAAGACTAAACCGGGACTGAACCGGGACTAAACCAGGACTGAACCGGGACTAAACCAGGACTAAACCAGGACTAAACCAGGACTAAACCAGGACTGAACCGGGACTAAACCAGGACTAAACCAGGACTAAACCAGGACTGAACCGGGACTAAACCGGGACTAAACCAAGACTAAACCGGGACTAACACTCCATTATCTGTGACTTTAAACAGTTTTATGTTCTGAGGAGAGTTATGTGTAAAAAATCCTTCTCTCATTCTTGTGGCATTTAGCAAATAAAAATAAAAGTGTTAATCCTGACAGACGTAAAACAGTGAAAGTTTGGTCTGATTTCATGTCACAGTGACAAAAAAGTCTTTTTATATGGTGTAAACTTATGGTTTTAAAGTACAGGCGTGTCCCAGGTGTCTGTCTGTTCCCACGGCCAAATGTGGCCCGCGTTTCCATGGAGACGGGCCGTGACACGTCTGAGCGTCCTTCAGTCATAAGACGTGGTGTTGATCACTACAGAGTCATCGTTTTAATCGACACGTGTGTAATATGTGTGGTTAGCATTAGCATTAGCAGCGTGTGTCGGTTGCTGGGTGACGGGAGCGGCTCTGTGGGTTGGACCTGTCCAACACGGAGGAGCAGCCTTTGTAGGCCAGGCCCTTCGTAGGCCAGGCCCTTCGTAGGCCGGGTCCTTCGTAGGACGCTGCTTATAGTCCAGAGGTACGTGGAGGGTGGAGCAGGGGATTATGGGTGGTGTAGTCTTACCTTGTCAAACAGCTCAAACAGTTTGGCGCTGGGCTGGTGGATGGTGCAGACGACGGTGCGACCGCCACGAGCCAAAGCTTTGAGCAAAGACACGACCTGGAAACAAGACGAGCTGTCCAGACCACTGTGAGAGAGAGACCGGGTCAGGACCAGGACTGGACCGGGTCAGGACCAGGACTAGACCAGGTCAGGACCAGGACTAGACCGGGTCAGGACCGGGTCAGGACCGGGTCAGGACCGGGACTGGACCAGGACTAGACCGGGTCAGGACCAGGACTAGACCGGGTCAGGACCGGGTCAGGACCTGGACTGGACCAGGACTAGACCAGGACTAAACCAGGACTAAACCAGGACTAAACCAGGACTAAACCAGGACTAAACCCGGTCCAGACCTGGTGGGCTCGTCGAAGAACATGACTGGGGGGTTGTTGACCAGCTCCAGAGCGATGGCCAGTCTTTTCCTCTGACCCCCCGAGAGGTGAGACGTCCGAGTGTGGGCGCAATCCAACAGCCCCAGAGCCAACAGGATCTCCTGCACCTGCACACAGTCAGATGCCCTCCCCGTCAGGTTTGTGTCAGATGCCCTCCCTCACCATGGCGTCCCTCTCCGCCCTCCTCTCTGTGTGTCAGATGCCCTCCCTCACCATGGCGTCCCTCTCCGCCCTCCTCTCTGTGTGTCAGATGCCCTCCCTCACCATGGCGTCCCTCTCCGCCCTCCTCTCTCTGTGTGTCAGATGCCCTCCCTCACCATGGCGTCCCTCTCCGTCCTCCTCTCTGTGTGTCAGATGCCCTCCCTCACCATGGCGTCCCTCTCCGCCCTCCTCTCTGTGTGTCAGATGCCCTCCCTCACCATGGCGTCCCTCTCCGCCCTCCTCTCGTGCAGTTTGAGCTCCGCTGACACCTCGAGGGCCTCGGTGACGCTGAGGTGGGGCAGGAGCATGTCGTCCTGCATGATGTAACACGAGACTTTTCTGAAGGACCTCAGAGCGCGAGGCCGACCGTTTATCAGGATGGTCCCTGACATGCCCGTCTCCCTGGCAACAGAGAGGTCAGAGGTCAAGGGGGGGGCAGGGGTCAGAGGTCAGGTTGATCCTTTAAACTGTAATGATTGACACCTGTATTTCAGATCACACGTCTAAAACATATTTGAAACTGAACTTTTACCAGACAAGAACAAACCTGGTCTAAACCAGTACTAAACCAGGTCTAAACCCGGTCTAAACCAGGTCTAAACCAGGTCTAAACCCCGTCTAAACCCTGTCTAAACCCCGTCTAAACCAGGTCTAAACTTGGTCTAAACCCGGTCTAAACCCGGTCTAAGCCTGATCAAAGCCCGGTCTAAACTTGGTCTAAACCCGGTCTAAACCCGGTCTAACCCGGTCTAAACCCGGTCTAAACCCGGTCTAAACTTGGTCTAAACTTGGTCTAAACCCGGTCTAAACCCGGTCTAAACCCGGTCTAAACCCGGTCTAAACCCGGTCTAAACCCGGTCTAAACTTGGTCTAAACTTGGTCTAAACTTGGTCTAAACCCGGTCTAAACTTGGTCTAAACTTGGTCTAAACCCGGTCTAAACCCGGTCTAAACCCGGTCTAAACCCGGTCTAAACTTGGTCTAAACTTGGTCTAAACCCGGTCTAAACTTGGTCTAAACCCGGTCTAAACTTGGTCTAAACCCGGTCTAAACCCGGTCTAAACTTGGTCTAAACTTGGTCTAAACCCGGTCTAAACTTGGTCTAAACTTGGTCTAAACCCGGTCTAAACCCGGTCTAAACCCGGTCTAAACCCGGTCTAAACCCGGTCTAAACTTGGTCTAAACTTGGTCTAAACCCGGTCTAAACCCGGTCTAAACTTGGTCTAAACCCGGTCTAAACTTGGTCTAAACCCGGTCTAAACCCGGTCTAAACTTGGTCTAAACTTGGTCTAAACCCGGTCTAAACTTGGTCTAAACTTGGTCTAAACCCGGTCTAAACCTGGTCTAAACTTGGTCTAAACCCGGTCTAAACCCGGTCTAAACCCGGTCTAAACCCGGTCTCACCTGTACCCTGCCAGGATGTTCATGAGGGTGGACTTGCCGGCCCCTGAGGGCCCCATGATGGCCACGAGGTCTCCACTGTCAAAGCTCCCAGAAATCCCCCTGAGCAGCAACTTTGAGCCTGAACACAAGAGGGAGCCAGAGAGTCAGAGAGGGAGGGCATCTGACACAAGAGGGAGCCAGAGAGTCAGAGAGGGAGGGCATCTGACACAAGAGGGAGCCAGAGAGTCAGAGAGGGAGGGCATCTGACACAAGAGGGAGCCAGAGAGTCAGAGAGGGAGGGCATCTGACATATCTGATACACAAGGAGGACATCTGGCTCAGGGACTGGGATAGTCTGGTTGTGATCTGGGTCTAACTTTAGCTCATCTAAAAGAGTCACAGATTAGTGTCACTGACCCACAGTGACCAGAGTCCAGAGACCTGGTTCAGACTGGCCTGGTTCAGTCCTGGTTTAGTCCTGGTTTAGTCCTGTTTCAGTCCTGGTTTAGTCCTGGTTCAGTCCTGGTTTAGTCCTGGTTTAGTCCTGGTTTAGTCTCAGTCGTTCATACTTCTGGAGGTATCAGGTTTCCTCAAACAAAAAACGGGACAAACTGAACTTTCTGAGACGAGGGACGATCGAAACTGGATTTAATGAAAGGGTTTAGAGGAACCTGAGACCAGACCCAGCCCTCGGACTGAACCAGGACTAAACCGGGACTGAACCAGGCCTGTGTGTTACTGTGGTGCAGTGACCGATAGTGACCAGTGGATTATCTGAGTCTGTTTCGGCCAATCAGCTCTCAGCTCTGCTCCTCTGACACAAACTACAACCAGTTTCACAAAGAACTACAAATAAACATGGCTGCTGGATTTGGTCCCAAATCTAAAGCAAAATAAACTTGAATTTTGTCCAAAGGTTCAGCTCAAATCTCCCCTGTGGAGTAAAGCTCTGACCTCTGACCTTTGACCTCTGAGCCTTTACTGTAGAACATGACGGGACGTGTCTGATGAAGGCAACAGAGAGCGGCCCAAACATGTCCAGAAACTGACCGGTAATAGTACTCTGAGTACTGTACCTGTACTCAGAGTACAGTTACTTTTGGCTGCAGTGATTCTGGCTTTAACTGCACAGTATGAGGCTAACCACTCTGCCAGTGTGTGCAGTACCTCTGCTCCTCCACCAGGGGCCCTCGGGGACGGAGTAGCTGACGTCGATGAAGCGGATGTTTACGGCCGGTCGCCGCGGCAATGAGCTGAAGCGCTGCGCCTCGGTGACGGAGGGTGCGGGGCATCTGGAGCAGGGGGCGGGGCCGTGGGCACAGTGGGAGGAGCTCCGGGTGCAGTGGGAGGAGCTCCGGGCGCAGTGGGAGGAGCTCCGGGCGCAGTGGGAGGAGTTCCGAGCGCAGTCGTCCAAACACACGGTGACGGAGCTTGGGTCCAACATGAGGTCTGGAGGCCCATTTGAGGTCTGAGGGTCACAGGGTCAGGGGTCAGGGGTCATACTCTTTTACACAGACACAGAATTACACATTTATAGAAAACATTATAATAATAATCACAGACGTGGACTGACTGTGACGTCACCACAGGGGGGCGCCGTTACAGCGGCCAATCAGGAGCCCAGATCCAACCTTGAGTATCATAGCAACCAAAGAGCCAATCGGGAGCAAGGGTGTCGAAGGTCACGCCCCTTCACGCCCACACCACTGGTTTAGCAACACTGTCAATCAAACCTGTTGCTAACGCTAATGCTAACAGGAGCGACCCTGGGGACAGAAGGACCTGATTTGTCTGTTATTAATGTTCATATCTTGATTTACAGACACAATAGTGAAATAAAAACCCCAGGATCATGTAGAGGGTTAATACGAACATTTAAGACCAGAATGAGTCTGAAGAGACAGAGAGAGGACAGAGAGAGGACAGAGAGAGGACAGAGAGGACAGAGAGAGACAGAGAGAGGACAGAGAGAGACAGAGAGAGGACAGAGAGGACAGAGAGAGGACAGAGAGGACAGAGAGAGGACAGAGAGGACAGAGAGAGGACAGAGTGGACAGAGAGAGGACAGAGGGGACAGAGAGAGGATAGAGAGGACAGAGAGGACAGAGAGAGGACACAGAGAGGACAGAGAGGACAGAGAGAGGACAGAGAGAGACAGAGAGAGGACAGAGAGAGGACAGAGAGAGACAGAGAGAGGACAGAGGGGACAGAGAGAGGACAGAGAGGACAGAGAGAGGACAGAGAGAGACAGAGAGAGGACAGAGGGGACAGAGAGAGGATAGAGAGGACAGAGAGGACAGAGAGAGGACACAGAGAGGACAGAGGGGACAGAGAGGACAGAGGGGACAGAGAGAGACACGGATTATACACAGGAAGTGAACTGGAGCCAGGAGTACGCACATGACATCACTTCCTGTTTGTAACGTAGCGGTGGCGGCAGGTACCTCTGTGCGTTTATATAAAGTCCTTTATGCTCTGTACAGGCTCACAACAGGACAGAAGTACAAGTACTATGACTGTGGTACTACTACTGCACCCCAACACCACCCTGAACTGTGTGCAGTACTCAGGGGAGTAGGTGTAGTCGCAGTATTACCAGCTGCAGTAGTAGTATTAGTCATGTTTAGTACTACAGTTCTAGCACAGTGGTAGTATTAGTAGTATTTGCAGTAGTACAGTAATAATCACCAGGATGAGGTGGTAGAGTACTGCAGAAGTAGTAGTGGTAGTACTATAGTGGTAGTACAGTTGTTGTAGTAGTATTTGCAGTACTTGTAGTACTCACCAGGATGATGGAGTTGGTGACTGTGGCGTTGTGCACAGACCAGGCCGCCATTAAACACGCCATGGTCCCTCTGAGTCTCACTGAGCGCGTGCAGAGATCAGAGGGACAGCCCCGCCCCCAACACCTGCAGGCCCCGCCCTCAACACCTGCAAGCCCCGCCCCCAACACCTGCAAGCCCCACCCACCTCCTCCGCTTTCATAAAAACTTAAACTCTGCTCCTCTGTCTCTGCTCCTCTGTGTCTCCTCCTCTGTCTCTGCTCCTCTGTGTCTGCTCCTCTGTGTCTGCTCCTCTGTGTCTGCTCCTCTGTGTCTCCTCCTCTGTCTCTGCTCCTCTGTGTCTGCTCCTCTGTGTCTGCTCCTCTGTCTCTGCTCCTGTCTCTGCTCCTCTGTGTCTCCTCCTCTGTCTCTGCTCCTCTGTGTCTGCTCCTCTGTGTCTGCTCCTCTGTCTCTGCTCCTGTCTCTGCTCCTCTGTGTCTGCTCCTCTGTCTCTGCTCCTCTGTGTCTCCTCCTCTGTGTCTCCTCCTCTGTCTCTGCTCCTCTGACTCTGCTCCTCTGTCTCTGCTCCTCTGACTCTGCTCCTCTGTCTCTGCTCCTCAAAGACATCAAACCCTCTGTCCCCGCCCACATCCACGCTCGCCCCGCCCTAATACCTGCAGGCCCCGCCCCCTGTGCTCTAAATATAAAGGTGTAATCTTCTTAACCTGAAACACAAAGGAAGAGCAGTGTGGGAATGTGACCCTCAACCTCTGAACTCACCAGCTCACCAGCTATTTATGTAACAAAAGACTGAACCAGGTCTAAACCAGGACTAGACCAGGACTGAACCAGGTCTAAACCAGGACTAGACCAGGTCTAAACCAGGACTAGACCAGGACTGAACCAGGTCTAAACCAGGACTAGACCAGGACTGAACCAGGACTGAACCAGGTCTAAACCAGGACTGAACCAGGTCTAAACCGGGACTGAACCAGGTCTAAACCAGGACTTAGACCAGGACCTAGACCAGGACTGAACCAGGACTGAACCAGGTCTAAACCGGGACTAAACCGGGACTGAACCGGGACTAAACCAAGTCTAAACCGGGACTAAAACAGGTCTAAACAGGACTAAACCGGGACTAAACCAGGGACTAAACCGGGTCTAAACCGGGACTAAATTGGGACTAAAACAGGTCTAAACCTTTAGTGAAGGACCAGATCACTTTCTGTTGTAACAGTTTTATTTGTCTAATATTTTGTCAATAAAGTTTTGTACAAAATAAAATAAATCCACGGCACAAAACCCAAATGAAATAAGGTTTTTTTTCTTTTTCTTTTTTTTGTTTGGTCAGATTAAACGTGATCGAGTCAAACGTGGCACAGAAAACACAGCTTTTTACACTTTCACTTTCATTTGAACATCGAAATGAGGAGGTGTCGTCGTGTGTGGTCCCTCCTCATCTGCTCCTGATCTTCACCTCCAGAGTTTTGGACCGAGAGGTTCTGAGGATTCAAAGAGCCGGTTCCTCAGCGTGGAGAGCCGGTTCCTCAGCCTGGAGAGCCGGTTCCTCAGCCTGGAGAGCCGGTTCCTCAGCGTGGAGAGCCGGTTCATTTGGTTTTCTTGTCGGAGAGCAGAGAGTCGTGGAGTCTGGACACGCACTTCTCAAACTGGTCCATCACCAAAGTCCCGTTATCATCGAAGAACTCGGACACGGAGCGAGTGACCTCCACGTCCCTGGACACGCGAGACCTCCCCTCAGTGAAGGAGACGCGCAACGAGTACTGGTCATCAAACCTACAACGCAAAGGACGTCAGAGGAGCAGAGGAGGAGGAGGGGAGGAAGGGAAGGAGAGAAGAGAGGAAGAAAGGAGAGAGGAAGAACAGAGGAGGAGGAGCAGAGGAGAGAAGAAAAACAGAGGAGGAGGAGAGAGGAGGAGCAGAGGAGGAGCAGTACCGTTTGAGGGAGGACGACAGGTGCCACACGTGGTCCGGGTCCAGACCTGCTGGGTCTTTCTGCAGAGCCACGAGGAAAATGTTCCTCTCCTTGTACGAAGTGTAAAGAGTCAGAACCCCCATCATGATGAAGTATGTGAGACCGAGTCAAGGACCAGGACCAGGACTAAACCAGGACCAGAACCAGGACCAGGACCAGGACTAAACAAGGACCAGGTCTAAACCAGGACTGAACCAGGTCTGAACCAGGTCTAAACCAGGACTAAACAAGGACCAGAACCAGAACCAGGACTAAACAAGGACCAGGTCTAAACCAGGACTAAACAAGGACCAGAACCAGAACCAGGACCAGGTCTAAACCAGGACTAAACCAGGACCAGAACCAGGACTAAACAAGGACCAGGTCTAAACCAGGACTAAACCAGGACCAGAACCAGAACCAGGACCAGGTCTAAACCAGGACTAAACCAGGACCAGAACCAGGTCTAAACCAGGACCAGAACAAGGTCTAAACCAGGACCAGAACCAGAACCAGGTCCAGGTCTAAACCAGGTCTAAACCAGGACTAAACCAGGACCAGAACCAGGACTAAACCAGGACCAGAACCAGGACTAAACCAGGTCTAAACCAGGACTAAACCAGGACCAGAACCAGGACTAAACCAGATCTAAACCAGGACTAAACCAGGACCAGAACCAGGTCTGAACCAGGTCTAAACCAGGACTAAACCAGGTCTAAACCAGGTCTAAACCAGGACTAAACCAGAACCAGAACCAGGTCTAAACCAGGACTAAACCAGGACTAAACCAGGTCTAAACCAGGACTAAACCAGAACCAGAACCAGGTCTAAACCAGGACTAAACCAGGACTAAACCAGGTCTAAACCAGGACTAAACGTCGTGGAGGATATGAGATGACGCAGGCGGCGAGCACGGGTCTGGACTCGGGGAAAGGGTGGAGATAGTCCCAGAGCAGAGCCACGACAGCAAACACACACGACACAGTGCAGATCAGCAGACGCCCGTCTACCAGAGAGTAATTCTCCTGGTACCCGAACTTCTCCAGCAGCACCTGGGGACCAGAGCACACCACAGGGTCAGGGGTCAGAGGTCAGGTTAATTCATACCCAAAGACTTTTTAAGGCAAGTTTTTGAAAATGTCCCATGATAAATATCAAATAGTGAGAGTCTTTTGAGGATCTGAACATGAGGAAGGTCTGACCTGATAAAACTTATTCTCTGTATTAAATGTGTCTCGCTCATCCCTCTGCTTTACATCAATAAAATACTACAATAAAAATATAACTAAAGAAAAACTAAATAATGAAAATAAAAAAATGTATAATGCAAATAAAAATATAAAAAAAATAGAAGTAAATAAAAAATAATGACAATAAAAAATAAAAAATGCAAATAAAAATATAAAAAATAAAACTAAATAATACAAAAAAATGTATAATGCAAATAAAAATATAAAAAATAGAAATAAATGAATAAAAAATGACAATAAAAAATAACAATAAAAATATTTAAAAAAAATAAAACTAAATAATACAAAAAAATGTATAATGCAAATAAAAATATTTAAAAAATAGAAATAAATATATAAAAAATAATGACAATAATAAATAAAAATAATAATAATAATTGAAATAAAAATCCAAAAAATAAAACTAAATAATAAAATACTGCAGACTAAACAGACCTTTTTGGCTGCGTCGTCCAGAGAGTTCTTGACCGCGGCGCCGTCCCATTTATCGATCTTCACTGGTTTCTCATCGATTCTCCACTGAGCACAATAAACATGGATTATTATTAGATTCATACATTTACCATAAACTGTTTATAAAAGAGTCAGACAGACGGACGGAAGTTTCATTGAAACATCAACAATCCATGTGTTTGGGATTTCCAGCCTGTGGCACGTCTCTGTCTGAACAACAGGATGAAACAGACGCAAAATCTGCGCCAAGTCTCATCAAAACAATAACATTAGCTCCTTAAAACGAGAATAAAACTAAAACATCAGCTCTTTTAACCAGAATAAAACAAAACGAGGCGGATTTTGAAGCTTTTCAGTCAAATGTCGTGAACAGCTGGAACCAAAGTCCAGTGTGTTTAGGACGAGCACAGACGAAAAGAGGCTTTGTGCGTGTTTAAGAGAGAAAAACAGACATAAAAAGGTAAAGTTTATGTCTGTTTGGCGCAGGTGAAGATTAGATTTAGCCCCGTTACTGTCGCGGGACATAACCGGGTCTAAACTCTGCTCAGAGGCCGGACTCACGGCTCCAGGGCCGTGGACACTGCGCACAGACGCCGCACACTCACAAAAACTCCTCAGAAATGCAAATAAAAGGGTTAAAAGATGAAAAAGATGCGAAAAGCAGCTACTTTCTCCAGGAGCCCGCTCTTCCCGTTGCGCGAGGCCGCCATCTTCTCTGTGACCTGGAGCTTTCTGATTGGCTCACAGCCTCACGAGGACCCGGAAACTCACGGCCTCACGCGGACCCGGAAACTCACGGCCTCACGCGGACCCGGAAACTCACCCCCGCCACCAGGACTAAACCAGTGCTAAAGCAGGACTAAAGCAGGACTAAAGCAGGACTAAACCAGTGCTAAAGCAGGACTAAACCAGGACTAAAGCAGGACTAAAGCAGGACTAAAGCAGGACTAAACCAGTGCTAAAGCAGGACTAAACCAGGACTAAAGCAGGACTAAAGCAGGACTAAAGCAGGACTAAAGCAGGACTAAAGCAGGACTAAACCAGGACTAAACCGAGACTAAACCAGGACTAAAGCAGGACTAAAGCAGGACTAAAGCAGGACTAAAGCAGGACTAAACCAGGACTAAACCAGGACTAAAGCAGGACTAAAGCAGGACTAAACCAGGACTAAAGCAGGACTAAACCAGGACTAAAGCAGGACCAAACCAGGACTAAAGCAGGACTAAACTGAGACTAAAGCAGGACTAAACCAGGACTAAACCAGGACTGAACTGAGACTAAACCAGAACTAAACCAAGACTAAACCAGGACTAAAAGTGAGTTTAATCTGTGTTGAGCTCTGGCCAATCAGAGCAGGCGATGCTGTCACGTGACTCTGTTTATAAAAGCAGAGACACACTGTTCCTTGAGGGGGCGCCATTTTTAGTGGTGTCCAAATGTTCAGTTGGTGAGAAAATAGTGAAGTCAAATATCACCATAACACCTGAAAACGTGGTCACTACAGCGGTCAGTATAGACCACAATGCACTGGGGCAGAAGTGGACACGAGAGGAGCGCTGGTTTATCTCACCATGGATCCCGATTATGTGAAATGTAAAAAGTATAGTCCATTTATGCGTGATCAACTTGACACAAACATGTGATTATTCTTAGTCCATAAATACTTCAGTGTCAGTTCAATCTGATCAGTATTTATGACACAAATCAACTTTTATGTTTTAAAATGTGACTAATTAGTTACATGTTTAGAATTAAAAGTAGAGTTTAAAAATCTACTCTCAGTAACGTGAGTATTTTTACTTTTACCTGTACTTTCAAAGGGCGCAGTGAGGGTTATTCTCCACCAGGGGCCGCCAAACGAACACACTCAAAGACAGTTTGTTTATTAAATTAAAGCGTACATGAGTGTAAATACTTCATTTCCCATCATCCTCTGGAAGACGTCTGTGGAATGTCTGTAATCGCTGGTTTCTATTGGCTGCTGCAGGTCACGTGACCCGCTCATTTGCATATTTTAGTCTTTAAATTAAAAGTGTCACTTCCTGCTCCGTCTGTCGAGGCAGAGCCGGTCTCAGGGCCGTGTCTCGTGTACCTCCAGTGCTGGGAAGAATACATGTCTTACACGTTTAAGTATTCAGTATTGTGTATTTGTACTGCAGTGTTTCTCAAACTGTGGTCCAGCTCCTTCAGGTAGGACGGCGACAGCTCTGTGTTTGTGAGTTTACCTCCTTTAGAGTTCATTTCAGTGTTTTTGGCAATAATACAGAAGAGTAGGGCGCCCCCTAGAGTCTAAAACAGAGCATAAGATTAGAGTTGATGTATTATTATAAACTTAAGAGACGACTCTGGTCTAAATGATGCTTAAAGATTAAACGGCCCATATTACAGTTTCCTGTTGTTTCCATGTCCTGTGTTCTGTACATTTAGATTCTTCCCAACACTGTGTACGTGACTCTGACCCCAGCGTCCCACGTGTACGTTAGAATATTAAAGAGGGGGTTTTAACTGTAAAATATTTAGACTGCCATGTTTCCTTTTATTGAAAATGTTATATTCGCCCAAAAGAACCTATTAACATGTTCTATAAGTTTTCAGTTTAGCTTTTGCTCTCTGTGCTAAGCTCCTCCCCCTTCAGAGCACTATCACAACACAATCAGCTGCGTCGCACTAATGAAACTACCGCACATCACACCAGGTTTGTCAGGTCATAGTGCACGGTTTGTGTCATGGGTGATGTGCTCTTGTGGGCGGAGCCTCGTACTGCTAACCATAAGGAGGGAGGATGAGGGAACAATGGTACAAAGCTAAACATTTTAAAGATTTAATACCCCCTCTTTAATGTACACGCTAACATCACTGTTTTAACCCTGAAACACTGCAGAGGTGGAGCTTCAGTCTTTATGTCGTTTGAGACGCCGTGAGCTCCGCAGGCTCCGCCCCCTGTCTGCGCTCTGATTGGTCCAGGTGCTCCTCAGGCTCCGCCCCCTGTCTGCGCTCTGACTGGCCGATCGGAGGAAGTACGGGTCTGAAACGCCGTCGAAGTGTCTCTGTAGCTGCAGTGCTAAGGCTCTGTCGGCCCTCTCCTGAGCGCTAACGGTAGCACTAGCCTTTACACTGCGTTTCCCATAGGAGTTAGCGTCAGTGCAGTTAGCCTCGGGGTTAGCGTCTGGGCGCCGCCTCTTAGACTCGCGCAGTTTGGGGTTCTGTTTCCTTTTGGAGGTAGATTTGAACCTCAGTCCTGAAACAGAAACACAGGGTTAAATACATTTAAACCGGGCCTAAACCGGGCCTGAACCGGGCCTGAACCGGGCCTGAACCGGGCCTAAAACCAAGACTAAAACAGGACCAAAACAGGACTAAAACCAAGACTAAAACCAAGACTAAACCAGGTCTAAACCAGGACTAAACCAGGACTAAAACAGGACCAAAACAGGACTAAAACCAAGACTAAACCAGGATTAAACCAGGTCTAAATCAGGTCTAAACCAGGACTAAATCAGGACTAAACCAGGTCTAAACCAGGACCAAACCAGGACCAAACCAGGACTAAAACCAAGACTAAACCAAGATTAAACCAGGTCTAAACCAGGTCTAAACCAGGACTAAACCAGGACCAAACCAGGACTAAAACCAAGACTAAACCAAGACTAAACCAGGTCTAAACCAGGACTAAACCAGGTCTAAACCAGGTCTAAACCAGGACCAAACCAGGACCAAACCAGGACCAAACCAGGACCAAACCAGGACTAAACCAGGTCTAAACCAGGACTAAACCAGGTCTAAACCAGGACTAAACCAGGTCTAAACCAGGTCTAAACCAGGTCTAAACCAGGACTAAACCAGGTCTAAACCAGGTCTAAACCAGGTCTAAACCAGGTCTAAACCAGGACTAAACCAGGTCTAAACCAGTCCAAACCCCGGCCCATCCAGACCTAGACTCTGGTCCTGGGGGCGTATTGCAGGGACTTTGAGTGGGACTTGTTCCTGTGCGTCGAACAAAAGTCTGCGTCTGTTTCTGGGCGCAGCGTGGGAGTCATTAACGGGGCTGGTGAGCGTCGCCACGGAGACGGGGCAGCATCCCTCCATCGCCGCGGAAACCTTCTGTCGATCCAGCTCGATCTGTCTCCACTTCTGCATCACCACGGCGCTCGTCTGCAGCCACGCCCCCTGAGGACACAGCGCAGGGTTAGGACCATCGACTGTACAAGGAAGTGACGTCACCCACAGCGTTCACGGCTTAATGAGGCTAGCAGTTATAGCGGCTAATCTGGAGGGTCATATTAGGCATTCTGACCGTGAGTATCATAGCAACCAAAGAGCCAATCAGGAGCGAGGCTGATGAAGGTAACGCTGGAGGTCCCGAGCTGCTGCATGTTCCTGGTCAGGGGGTTTATAGTGAGGTCAGTAGAGTCAGGGGTCAGAGGTCATACCTGGCTGGAGGTCCCGAGCTGCCTCAGGTTCCTGGGCGTAGACTTGACGATGCGCGGCTCGAGCAGGCGTCCGTCGCTCAGGCGTTTGGGCGGCGTGCACGGCGAGCACACGATGGGCTTAAAGTGGTTTAACTCCTCAGAGATACTGTCGTTACTGTCCGGGCTCACCGAGCGCTCCGTTTGGCCGAGAGAAGAAGAGGCGCCGCGGTCCCATTGGCTCAGAGGCCCGGCCGGCGCGGGCACCACCGCGCTCCACGCCAAACGCCGCTGAGGCGGGACGATCGGCACCGACACAGAGCGACTGTTTTCAGACGAGAGGAGGATCCCTGCGGTCAGGCTGTGACACGCCCCCATCTGACCACAGACAAGTACAGGGTTATGTAAGGCAGGGAGGGCATCTGACACAACCTGACACACAGGGAGGGCATCTGACACAACCTGACACACAGGGAGGGCATCTGACACAACCTGACACACAGGGAGGGCATCTGACACAACTTGACACACAGGGAGGGCATTTGACACAACCAGACAGACAGGGAGGGCATCTGACACAACCTGACACACAGGGAGGGCATCTGACACAACCTGACACACAGGGGGAGGGCATCTGGGTTAGACTCACAGGGTCGGTCAGCGCCGGCTGCAGAACCACCCTCAGCTTCCCTCGGTCCTCCACCGGCTCTGAACAACTGCGACTCCTCTGACCCCCGCTGAGAGAGACCAGGACCGGATTAGACCAGGATTGTTTTGGACAGGTTTAGACAAGCTTAGACTGGTTTTGGACAGGTTCGGACAGGTTTAGACTGGTTTTGGACAGATTCGGACAGGTTTAGGACAGATTCGGACAGGTTTAGACTGGTTTTGGACAGGTTTAGACTGGTTTTGGACAGGTTCGGACAGGTTTAGACTGGTTTTGGACAGATTCGGACAGGTTTAGACTGGTTTTGGACAGGTTTAGACTGGTTTTGGACAGATTTGGACAGGTTTAGACTGGTTTTGGAGGTGTACGTGTACCTGGACAAAGCAGTGGACGTCTTCCTGATGAACGCTGAGATGTGTCTGATTCTGATGGTGATGGGTTCCTCGTTCTCGGAGTCGGACAGAACGCCCTGAAGCAGAAGAAGAAGGGTCAGGAGGACAGGACGATGATGTCACCACGTGTCCACGTACAACTCCACATTTGAAACACGAGGAAAAGGCTAGACACAACTCAACTTAAATAAACAAAATCTGTTTTTGATATTTTAAAACATTCAAATATTGTGCAGAAGAAGAAACAATTAATTATGGATTAACATATTTAGCCTAAAGGGGGCAGTCACGCTCACACTGTAATAACACAGGTGTGATTATAATAAAAGGGGCGTGGTTATAGTTGAAACACAGGTGAGATTATAATAAAAGGGGCGTGGTTCTGGGGTTGTGTTTATTTATTTTAATTAGGACAGTGAATATTAATCAACATGTCAACAAACAGCATCAATGTAAATACGCCGGAATTAGCACAACAGCGAGTTTACATCCGTTACCTTTTGCTCGCACCTCCTGCGCGTCTCCTCTCTCTCCTCTGACCTCAGCCTCAGACTGTCGCACGGTTTAAACACAGGACAGAGGAAATCTGAAACAACACGCAAAATACAGGTAAACACAGCTCATACACACACATTTATACACACACATACCTATACACACACACATCCACACACACACACACTTACACCTGTGTCTCTGTCATTCTCTTCCAGACCACAATCAGAAAACTGTTAAACTGTTTAAAAAGACCAAACATTTACCTCCATCACATTTAGCCCTGATTTTAAGACATGTTTGGACATGTCCACAGCAGGGACATCATAATATCACATGTGGACAGAATGTTTCACTTGTTTTAATTATAATTCCTCAGTCTCTGTGGTTTAAGTTCTTCTTCACATTATAAAAATACAGATGTTTTGTAAAGTTTTGATACAAACTGAAAGAACAAACACATTTATTACACAACTGACACAGAACAGGAGTAAATACATGAAATAAAAGTCTCACAGTGTGACAGGTGCTGTTCTTACCTGTGTGAGCACAAACAGCTGAGCTCATGTTCCACAAGTTTATCAAAGAAACTCAAGTCTCTGCAGCAGCTCCTCAGTTTAATGAAGGAGCCAGAGACGAGCTACAGTCTGACCCTGAACACCGCCTGAACACCGCCTGAACACCGCCTTCAACGGGACAAGTCCAGGCAAGTCCCGGGGACAGGGCTCGGGGCATACCGGGGGACGGGGCATACCGGGGCAGAGTGACAGGGACCAGAGGAATGACAGGGACCTGGTTTGGACCTGGTCTAGACCCTCTTTAGACCTCACATTTACAGTTAAAGTGAGTTTGTTTGGACCTGGTCTAGACCCTGTTTAGTCCTGCTTTAGTCCTGGTTTAGACCTGCTTTAGTCCTGGTTTAGACCCGGTTTAGACCCGGTTTAGACCCGGTTTAGACCCGGTTTAGACCCTCTTTAGACCTGGTTTAGACCTGCTTTAGTCCGGGTTTAGTCCTGGTTTAGACCTGGTTTAGACCTGGTTTAGACCTGGTTTAGTCCTGGTTTAGTCCTGGTTTAGACCCTGTTTAGTCCTGGTTTAGACCTGGTTTAGACCTGGTTTAGACCTGGTTTAGACCTGGTTTAGACCCGGTTTAGACCCTCTTTAGACCTGGTTTAGTCCTGGTTTAGACCCTCTTTAGACCTGGTTTAGTCCTGGTTTAGACCTGGTTTAGTCCTGGTTTAGACCCGGTTTAGACCCGGTTTAGTCCCTCTTTAGACCTGGTTTAGACCTGGTTTAGTCCCTCTTTAGACCTGGTTTAGACCCGGTTTAGACCCGGTTTAGTCCCTCTTTAGACCTGGTTTAGACCTGGTTTAGACCCTCTTTAGACCTGGTTTAGTCCCTCTTTAGACCTGGTTTAGACCTGGTTTAGTCCCTCTTTAGACCTGGTTTAGACCCTCTTTAGTCCTGGTTTAGTCCATCTTTACACCTCACATTTACAGTTAAACTGAGTTTGTTTGGAGCTGCTGTTGCAGCGGGACGCTGTGATGTTTGAAGCCGAAAAACTCACCTCCTCCGCGGCTGCTGCTGGCGCGTCTGCCCTCTCTGCTGCCGCTGCCCCCGGGGTCTGTCCTGCGCCGGTGCCGCTGTCCCCCGGGTCTGGAGCCGGGCCCGGAGCCGGGTCCGGAGCCCGGTCTGCGGCGGGAGTCTCCGGGGCTGGCGCCGTGAGGCTGGGGCTCGGTGGCGGCTGGGGGAGTGTCGGAGCCGGGCAGCGCCGGATCCATCTTGTTTTTCTTTGGGTTTTCTCAGCAGCTGGAGTTCATTGTGTCGCATTCCGGCCTCGGCCCGGTTCTATCGGGTTCTTAAAGTGTAAACTATCCTTTAGATCACGTTAAAACCTTCATTGTTTTCTATAAAGTGCACATCTGAGTCCAGCTGCGCTCTGTTTGGGAAACCTCCGCCGCCATCTTTGACAGACACACACCAAGCCCCGCCCTTCTGCCCCAGCGGCCCGAGCGCTGATTGGACCAGAGCCGCGCGAGCTTCCCGCCTCTTCCAGCGGTTTGAGTTTGAAAATTCAACCACAAAAAATAAAAAATAAAAAAAATAATGAAATAAACCCTCATAAATACAGACTCTTCTATAGAGAGCGGAGCAGTTTTAAACAAAATTATTTTATATATGAACGTAAACAAATTCAAGTCTCTAAATGTTTCTGTAATTCAACATTAACTGTGTGTTTCTTAGGTTAGGTTCATTAGGTTTTCTGATGGAATTTCAACTGAATAATCGTCGTAGAGTAGAGTAGACTGATGTTATAAAACTAATACTAATACATTTAAAGTGTCCTGAGCATTATTTTAAGGTTGTGTGTCTGTAAATACGTCTCTGGAGCTGCTGTGTTTCCTCGTGTCACCAGCAGAGGGCAGAACGCGCACAACACCACGTCAGCGCAGCCTCTGGCATCAAAACAAACAGAGGAAGAGCCAAGATGGCGGCGCCCGGAGGACCGAGCGTGCGCGTGACCTGTGCGCGTGACCGTGCGTGAGACCCCCGTGTGAGAGTGGTGTGCGTGTGAGGTGCGCGTGCAGCAGGACCCTTGGTTGCAGCCTGGACTTTGGGTCAGAGGCAGAAGTGTCTCCGGTCTCTAGTCCGGCACATACGGACCCGGAGCACGGACCCGGAGCACGGACCCGGAGCACGGACCCGGACTGGACTCTGGAGGCGCGAGGACACAGTTTGTATAGCGCGTGAGTGTGACGTATTTACTGTATTACCAATAATAAACTGCCCTGACACGTGTTTTTATCAGACATGGGACGATATTTAAATGTAGTGTCACGATTATCATAACTGCGATTAACGATTATATCACGATAATTATTAAAGTTGCTGACGGTTTAAAGTATTCTGGACATTTATAGTCCTGTACTTTATTCTCAGTGAAAAATACAAGGATTTAACAGAGAATATCAGGGATGAGCAGGGCCGTCGACTGAAATGTGAGGGCCCGGGGCAATAGGCCTCACACGGAATAAAAGGAAGAGCCCATTTTGGTGACGTAACAGCGATTATCACGATTATATAAAATGTCCCACAAACGATTATTGTCGACCTTTTTGTCACGATAAACTATATTATTGTGTATCGTCCCATCCCGAGTTTTCAACATGTCTGGTCTAATGTTGTGGCCTTTCACAGGTCCGGTCCTGGTCCGGTCCTGGTCCGGTCCTGAGTCCTGATGTCTCGCCCCGTTCTGGAGGTCGTCCGTTTGGGTCTGGTCTCGTACTCTGAGGCCATGAGGGTCCAAAGGTTTTACGTAGACCGTGTAAAGTCCCGGCCGAGTTCTGCCTGGACCCTGCTGCTGTGCGAACACAGCCCGGTCTACACCATCGGGATCCGGACGTCCCAGTACCCGGACCGGGACCTGGACCTTCTGAGGACCAAAGGAGCCGAAGTCCACAAAACCAACCGAGGAGGACTCATCACCTTCCACGGCCCGGGACAACTCGTCTGCTACCCCATCCTCCACCTGGGCCTGCTCAAGAAGGTCTGGACCAGGACTGGACCGGGACTGGACCGGGACTGGACCGGGACTGGACCGAGACTGGACCGGGACTGGACCGAGACTGGACCGAGACTGGACCGGGACTGGACCGGGACTGGACCGGGACTGGACCGGGACTGGACCTGAATGTGCATGAGTCAGTTGCAGTATATGTGTTGTACATTTGCAGTACTCTGTGTACTCTGTGTACTCAGGGTATCCGGTGGTACGTGGGTCAGTTGGAGCGGACGGTGGTGGACGTGTGTGGACAGTTTGGGCTCAGAGCGAATACGTCTCCACTGACGGGCGTCTGGATCAGAGACCACAAGGTCTGTGCTATAGGTCAGTACTACTACTACTACTACTACTACTACTACTACTACTACTACTACTACTACTACAAGATCTGTGCTATAGGTCAGTACTACTACTACTACTACTACTACTACTACTACTACTACTACAAGATCTGTGCTATAGGTCAGTACTACTACTACTACTACTACTACTACTACTACTACTACTACAAGATCTGTGCTATAGGTCAGTACTACTACTACTACTACTACTACTACTACTACTACTACTACTACTACTACTACTACTACAAGATCTGTGCTATAGGTCAGTACTACTACTACTACTACTACTACTACTACTACTACTACTACTACTACTACTACTACTACTACTACTACTACTACTACAAGATCTGTGCTATAGGTCAGTACTACTACTACTACTACTACTACTACTACTACTACTACTACTACTACTACTACTACAAGATCTGTGCTATAGGTCAGTACTACTACTACTACTACTACTACTACTACTACTACTACTACTACTACTACTACTACTACTACTACTACTACAAGATCTGTGCTATAGGTCAGTACTACTACTACTACTACTACTACTACTACTACTACTACTACTACTACTACTACAAGATCTGTGCTATAGGTCAGTACTACTACTACTACTACTACTACTACTACTACTACTACTACAAGATCTGTGCTATAGGTCAGTACTACTACTACTACTACTACTACTACTACTACTACTACTACAAGATCTGTGCTATAGGTCAGTACTACTACTACTACTACTACTACTACTACTACTACTACTACTACTACTACTACTACTACAAGATCTGTGCTATAGGTCAGTACTACTACTACTACTACTACTACTACTACTACTACTACTACTACTACTACTACTACTACTACTACTACTACTACTACAAGATCTGTGCTATAGGTCAGTACTACTACTACTACTACTACTACTACTACTACTACTACTACTACTACTACTACTACAAGATCTGTGCTATAGGTCAGTACTACTACTACTACTACTACTACTACTACTACTACTACTACTACTACTACTACTACTACTACTACAAGATCTGTGCTATAGGTCAGTACTACTACTACTACTACTACTACTACTACTACAAGGTCTGTGCTATAGGTTTGTCTGCGCCGAGGGGCCAGAGCAACAACGGGTTAAACTGTCTGTGTCTTCTCTCTCCTCCTCCTCCCCTCTCTCTTCCTCCTCCCCTCTCTCTTCCTCCTCCCCTCTCTCTTCCTCCTCCTCTCTCTCCTCTCTCTTCCTCTCTCTCCCTCTCTCTCCTCCTCCTCTCTCCTCTCCCCTCTCTTCTCCTCCTCCTCCCCTCTCTCCTCCTCCTCCTCTCTTCTCCTCCTCTCTCTCCTCCTCTCCTCTCTTCTCCTCCTCCTCTCTCTCCTTCTCCTCTCTCTCCTCCTCCCCTCTCTCCTCCTCCTCCTCTCTCCTCCTCCTCTCTCTCCTCCTCTCTCCTCCTCCTCTCTCTCCTCCTCCTCTCTCTCCTCCTCTCTCCTCCTCTCTCCTCCTCCTCTTTCCTCTCTCTCCTCCTCCTCCTCTCTCTCCTCCTCCCCTCTTTCCTCCCCTCTCTCCTCCTCCTCTCTCCTCCCCCTCTCTCCTCCTCCTCTCTCCTCCTCCTCCCATCCTCTCTCTCCTCCCCTCTCTCCTCCTCCTCCCTTCCCCTCTCTCCTCCTCCTCTCTCTCCTCCTCTCTTCTCCTCCTCTCTCCTCTCCTCCTCTCTCTCCTCCTCCTCCTAATCTCCTCCTCCTCCTCTCTTCTCCTCCTCCTCCTCCTCTCTCTCCTCCTCTCGTTCTCTCAGGGATCCACTGCAGTCGTTACGTCACGTCTCACGGTTTGGCGTTGAACTGTGACGTGGACTTGTCGTGGTTCTCGCACATCGCCCCCTGTGGGCTGGACAAAGGAGTGACGTCTCTGAGCCGCGAGATGCAGAGGAGGATCTGCGTAGAGGAGAGCGTGCATCCTCTGCTCCACAGCTTCAGCCGCAACTTTAACTGTGACCTCCACGACGCCGCGCCTCCTCACCTCCACCGAGACCCTGGACCGTGTCCTGGACATATCTCTGGACATAGCTAACGTGCTAGCCGCCGCGGTCCAAACAGGAAGTGAGCACGGACGCGACCCGGCTCCATCGACTCTGGCTCCAATTCACTTTAAACTGAAAAACTGTGTCAAGCCCTGACCCCTGACCCCAAAGCCCTGACCCCTGACCCCAAAGCAGAGGCGTGTCCTGTCCAACCTGACCGTAGGTGCGTTTGAGTTTCAAAGGGTCTGGACTGTTCCATTAAGTGTCCTTATTTACCCCGCCTCACACCAGAGTACAAACTTTTATAAATGCACCCCCTGACCCCTGACCCACATTTGACACGCCCCCCGGTGGTCACATGATCTCAGGGACTGGGACAAATAAAGGTTTATCTGATTTAAAAGGCCCCAGTGTGAAGATGCCCCGACTCCACCGTAAATACAAAATAAAACTCTTTAAACGTCCCACGTGACTCTGATCTAATCTGTCAATCTACTGACCACCTGATGACATCACAGGGTGGAACAGAGCGTTTAGAGCTTTGGAGATGTGACACACTAATAATAAAGTGTTAAACATGTGAATGAAACAAAAACTCCAGGTCTGTTTTTGAGGAGGAAACATTAGAGCAACCAAATCCAGAGATCCAGTCCTGGTTTAGTCCTGGTTCAGTCCTGGTTTAGTCCTGGTTTAGACCTGGTTCAGTCCTGGTTTAGTCCTGGTTTAGACCTGGTTTAGTCTTGGTTTAGTCCTGGTTTAGTCCTGGTTTAGGCCTGTTTTAGTCCTAGTTTAGTCTTGGTTTAGTCTTGGTTTAGTCCTGGTTTAGTCTTGGTTTAGTCCTGGTTTAGTCTTGGTTTAGTCTTGGTTTAGTCCAGGTTTAGTCCTGGTTTAGTCTTGGTTTAGTCCTGGTTTAGTCTTGGTTTAGTCCTGGTTTAGTCTTGGTTTAGTCTTGGTTTAGTCCAGGTTTAGTCCTGGTTTAGTCCTGGTTTAGGCCTGTTTTAGTCCTGGTTTAGTCTTGGTTTAGTCCTGGTTTAGTCCTAGTTTAGTCCTGGTTCAGTCCTGGTTTATTCTTGGTTTAGTCCTGGTTCAGTCCTGGTTTAGTCTAGAACCTTCTTTTCTATTTTACTTTTGAAAATCTCATTATTAAAAAAGTCTTTTATTGTGACATTAACCGGAAGCGGCGTTAAGGCTTTGAACTTGTGTTATTTAAAGTTTTAATATTTGCCTCGCGCCGCTGTTACGTATCGTTACGTAACCGAGCACCGGGGCAGACGGTGACCGGGGACAGAGCCTCGGAGCCGGCGGAGAGAGCCATGTCCTCCCGCTCCAGAACCACCAGAACCAGAACCACCAGAACCAGAACCGCCCGGCCCGTGTGAGAGCGCAGCATGGGGGACCACAGCGGGATAAACGGACACCCACAGCCCGAGCCCCCGAGCCCCCCGAGCCCCCCGAGCACCGGGGACCCGCAGCTGGACCGGGCTGTGGGGCAGTGGCTGCGCTGGGACAGAGTGAGTGGCACCGGAGCCAAACCGCGTCCGCACAACACGCACTTCTGCGTTTATCTGCGGGATGTGGAGACAGGCGCGTGAATGTGCGTGACTGGTTCAGTGTCTGACACACGCCCGGGTCAGTGCGTGAATTCGGCGTTTATATTTGTCACGATCTTCACACGGACTTGTTCATAAACGGACAAACGGACCGGTTTATCCAACACGGAGTCTTAAGAAACTCCGTGTTGGATAAGACCGCACAGAACAGCCTTTGAAACGGGCAAAAGTTTCGCTAAAATCACCAGTTTAAGCTTCAGGGAGTGCGGTATTTTGAGAAAGATGAATCACTCTGGTCTTTAATAACTTTGTTCAAAATTCGGCCGTGGTCTGGTACTTTTATCATGTTTAGTTTTTAGTGAAGGTGGATTGTTTATTTCCCGTGTGAACGCAGCGGCTGAAGCGCAGATGTGACGGTGAAGCCAGACCTGCTCAAAATAATGGTCTGTTTTATTTTTTTATGTGAAAATAACAGACTTCCTCTATTTTAAACTCAAATTCCTCCCGACTGTCTGTTATTTATTATAATAAGAATCATTCGGCGCGTTTATCTCATTTTATATTCTCACTCATCTCAAACTCTTTTATTAAAACTTAAATCTCCCAGAGCGCGTGACCCCGCGGAAATGTCACGTCCCACGTGTCCAGAGGCGCACGAGCCCAGAGTGCGGCTCAACAATGAGAATGAAACTAATCCCACAGATATGTTAGTAAAAGACCTGGTTTAGACCTGGTTTAGACCTGGTTTAGACCTGGTTTAGACCTGGTTCAGTCCTGGTTTAGTCCTGGTTCAGTCCTGGTCTAGTCCTGGTCTAGTCCTGGTCTAGTCCTGGTTCAATCCTGGTCTAGTCCTGGTCTAGTCCTGGTCTAGTCCTGGTTCAATCCTGGTTCAGTCCTGGTCTAGTCCTGGTCTAGTCCTGGTTCAGTCCTGGCTTAGTCCTGGTCTAGTCCTGGTTCAGTCCTGGTTCAGTCCTGGTCCAGTCCTGGTCCAGTCCTGGTCCAGTCCTGGTTTAGTCCTGGTTTAGACCTGGTTTAGTCCTGGTTCAGTCCTGGTCCAGTCCTGATCTAGTCCTGATCTAGTCCTGGTCTAGTCCTGGTCTAGTCCTGGTCTAGTCCTGGTCTAGTCCTGGTTCAGTCCTGGTTCAGTCCTGGTTTAGTCCTGGTCTAGTCCTGGTTCAGTCCTGGTTCAGTCCTGGTTCAGTCCTGGTCCAGTCCTGGTCCAGTCCTGGTTTAGTCCTGGTTTAGTCCTGGTTTAGACCTGGTTTAGTCCTGGTTCAGTCCTGGTCCAGTCCTGATCTAGTCCTGATCTAGTCCTGGTCTAGTCCTGGTCTAGTCCTGGTTCAGTCCTGGTTCAGTCCTGGTTCAGTCCTGGTCTAGTCCTGGTTGAGTTCTCCCTCTGGTCTCTGCAGAACCCTCTCACTCGGGCTGTGATCCAGACTCTCGTGGATCAGAACCAGGTCTCGGAGCTCCGGTCCAGACTCGGGTCCAGACTCAGTTTTGGGACGGCGGGTCTCAGGGCGCCAATGGGAGCCGGGTTCAACCGCATCAACGACCTCACGGTGATCCAGAGCTCCCAGGTCAGTGCAGGGAGTAGTGACAGTAGTACCAGTAGTACATAGCAGTAGCAGTACTATCAGAAGTACTATTATGTGTGGTAACCGTGGTAACAGGCGTGTGTGTGCAGGGCCTGTGCGTGTACCTGTCCAGGTGTGTCCCTGACCTGCAGCAGAGGGGCGTGGTCATCGGCTACGACACCAGAGCTCAGAGAGAGAGCGGCTGCAGCAGCGAGCGGTATGGGAGGGCATCTGACACACGGGGAGGGCATCTGACACACGGGGAGGGCATCTGACACACGGGGAGGGCATCTGACACACGGGGAGGGCATCTGACACACACAGGGAGGGCATCTGACACACACGGGGAGGGCATCTGACACACACGGGGAGGGCATCTGACACACACGGGGAGGGCATCTGACACACACGGGGAGGGCATCTGACACACAGGGAGGGCATCTGACACACACGGGGAGGGCATCTGACACACACGGGGAGGGCATCTGACACACACGGGGAGGGCATCTGACACACAGGGAGGGCATCTGACACACACGGGGAGGGCATCTGACACACACGGGGAGGGCATCTGACACACACGGGGAGGGCATCTGACACACAGGGAGGGCATCTGACACACGGGGAGGGCATCTGACACACACAGGGAGGGCATCTGGCTTTTTCTCGGTTGTGATGGGAGGGCATCTGGCTTTTTCTCGGTTGTGATGGGAGGGCATCTGGCTCTGTGCAGGTTGGCGCGTTTGGCGGCTGCTGTGTTTCTGAGCAGAGACGTCCCGGTGCATCTGTTCTCCTCCTACGTCCCCACACCCTACGTGGTGAGTCAAAGTACTTCTACTGTAGTACTTCTACTGTAGTACTTCTACTGTAGTACTTCTACTGTAGTACAGTATACAGGTTTACTCCTGGTTTAGTCTTAGTTCAGTCCCGGTTCAGTCCCGGTCTAGTCCCGGTTTAGTCCCGGTTCAGTCCTGGTTCAGTCCTGGTCTAGTCCCGGTTTAGTCCCGGTTCAGTCCTGGTTCAGTCCTGGTCTAGTCCTGGTTCAGTCCTGGTTCAGTCCTGGTTTAGTCCTGGTTCAGTCCTGGTTCAGTCCTGGTTTAGTCCTGGTTTAGTCCTGGTTTAGTCCTGGTTTAGTCCTGGTTTAGTCCTGGTTCAGTCCTGGTTCAGTCCTGGTTTAGTCCTGGTTTAGTCCTGGTTCAGTCCTGGTTTAGTCCTGGTTTAGTCCTGGTTCAGTCCTGGTTTAGTCCTGGTTCAGTCCTGGTCTAGTCCTGGTCTAGTCCTGGTTTAGTCCTGGTTTAGTCCTGGTTTAGTCCTGGTTTAGTCCTGGTTCAGTCCTGGTTCAGTCCTGGTCTAGTCCTGGTTTAGTCCTGGTTCAGTCCTGGTTTAGTCCTGGTCTAGTCCTGGGTTAGTCCTGGTTCAGTCCTGGTTTAGTCCTGGTTCAGTCCTGGTTCAGTCCTGGTTCAGTCCTGGTCTAGTCCTGGTCTAGTCCTGGGTTAGTCCTGGGTTAGTCCTGGTTTAGTCCTGGTTTAGTCCTGGTTCAGTCCTGGTTCAGTCCTGGTCTAGTCCTGGTTTAGTCCTGGTTTAGTCCTGGTCTAGTCCTGGTCTAGTCCTGGTCTAGTCCTGGTCTAGTCCTGGTCTAGTCCTGGTCTAGTCCTGGTTCAGTCCTGGTTTAGTCCTGGTTCTGTTCTTTCAGCCTTTTGCTGTGCTGAAGTTGGGAGCTGCTGCTGGAATCATGATCACAGCGTCGCACAATCCCAAAGATGATAACGGATACAAGGTACTGACCTCTGACCCCTCTGACCCTTGACCCCTCAAATTAATACACACACACACACTCGTCCCAACACTGCACAGCGGAACAAGGCTGTGGGGCTGTTAAGAGTAGAAACACACTGATCCTGTGTGTGCTCGGGTCCTGTGTGTGCTCAGGTCCTGTGTGTGCTCAGGTCCTGTGTGTGCTCAGGTCCTGTGTGTGCTCAGGTCTTCTGTGTGTGCTCAGGTCCTGTGTGTGCTCAGGTCCTGTGTGTGCTCAGGTCTTCTGTGTGTGCTCAGGTCCTGTGTGTGCTCAGGTCCTGTGTGTGCTCAGGTCTTCTGTGTGTGCTCAGGTCCTGTGTGTGCTCAGGTCTTCTGTGTGTGCTCAGGTCTTCTGTGTGTGCTCAGGTCCTGTGTGTGCTCAGGTCCTGTGTGTGCTCAGGTCTTCTGTGTGTGCTCAGGTCCTGTGTGTGCTCAGGTCCTGTGTGTGCTCAGGTCTTCTGTGTGTGCTCAGGTCCTGTGTGTGCTCAGGTCTTCTGTGTGTGCTCAGGTCTTCTGTGTGTGCTCAGGTCCTGTGTGTGCTCAGGTCTTCTGTGTGTGCTCAGGTCTTCTGTGTGTGCTCAGGTCCTGTGTGTGCTCAGGTCTTCTGTGTGTGCTCAGGTCTTCTGTGTGTGCTCAGGTCTTCTGTGTGTGCTCAGGTCTTCTGTGTGTGCTCAGGTCCATGTGTGTGCTCAGGTCCATTTGTGACGTGGCAGATCATCAGGGACATTCAGAGTACACAGTGTGCAGGTGTGGAAGGGCATCTGACTCTCTCTGTCTGGCAGGTGTACTGGAGCGCCGGTCCACAGATCTGCTCCCCTCACGACCGACAGGTGCTGCTCTGTATCAGAGAGCAGGAGGAGCCCTGGAGCGCCTCCTGCTGGAGCCTGGAGCTCAGCGCACACAGCCCCCTGAGGACAGACCCTCTAGAGGACATCAACAAGGAGTACATGAAGGACACGAGTCTGCTGTGCTACCACAGGTGAGACGGGGACGGGGACGGGGACTGAGACCGGGACTGAGACTGAGACCGGGACTGAGACCGGGACCGGGACCAAGACCGGGACTGAGACCGGGATGGAGACCGGGACGGGGACTGGGACCGAGACCGGGACTGAGACTGAGACCAGGACTGAGACCGGGACGGAGACCGGGACTGAGACCGGGACGGAGACCGGGACGGAGACTGGGACGGAGACCGGGACTGGGACGGGGACTGGGACGGGGACTGGGACGGGGACTGAGACCGGGACTGAGACCGGGACTGAGACCGGGACTGAGACCGGGACTGAGACCGGGACCAGGGTGGATTGTAACCGGTCTCTCTCAGGTCTGAGGTTGGTTCTAGCTGGATCCTAACCGGTTTTGGTCCTCAGATCTCTGAACAGGACGTCCCCTCTGAGGACAGTCCACTCGTCCTTCCATGGCGTGGGACATGTGTTCGTCCAGCGGGTCTTTGAGGTCTTCGGTCTGTCCGTGATCCCGGTCCCGGAGCAGAAAGATCCAGATCCGGACTTCCCCACAGTCAGTGTCCCCAACCCCGAGGAGGGCGTCCCCGTCCTGGTACTGCACGTCACTACAGCACCTGTGGACTACAGGACTGCTACTGCTGTCCTCTGTACAGTCTGTCCATGTCTCTGTACAGTCTGTCCATGTCCTGTGTCTCACGCCTCTGTCTCATGTCTCACGCCTCTGTCTCATGTCCTGTGTCTCACGCCTCTGTCTCATATCCTCTGTTTCATGTCCTCTGTCTCATATCCTCTGTTTCATGTCCTCTGTCTCATGTCCTCTGTCTCATATCCTCTGTCTCATGTCCTCTGTCTCACGCCTCTGTCTCATGTCTTCTGTCCTCCCTAGAGCTTGTCCATGTCTTTGGCCGATGCAGAAGACGCTCCGTTGGTTTTGGCGACAGATCCAGACGCAGACAGACTCGCTGTGGCCGAGAAGGAGCCAAGGTAATGTCTCCTAACTCCTAATGCCTCCTCTGTCCCGCCTCCTCTGTCCCGCCTCATCTGTCCCGCCTCCTAAACCTTTTTTGTCTCCTCTCGTCTCATCTCCTCTCTCCTTGTGTCCCTCCTTGTCTCCTCTCTCCTCATCTCCTCTCTCCTTGTGTCCCTCCTTGTCTCCTCTCGTCTCATCTCCTCGTCTCCTCTCGTCTCATCTCCTCGTCTCATCTCCTCTCTCCTTGTGTCCCTCCTTGTCTCCTCTCTCCTCGTCTCACTCCTTGTCTCCTCTCTCCTAGTGGTCAGTGGAGGGTTTTCTCTGGGAATGAGATGGCTGCTCTCCTCGGATGGTGGATGTTACTGAACCACAGAAAGACCCAGGACCGGACCCAGGACCGGACCCAGGACCGGACCCAGGACCGGACCCAGGACCGGACCCAGGACCCGAGACCAGAGCAGAAACTTTTCATGTTGACGACCACAGTCTCCTCCAAGATCCTCCAGAGCATCTGCATCAAAGAGGGACTCTGCTACGAGGTACAGACCTGGTTTAGTCCTGGTTTAGTCCAGATCCAGTCCAGGTTTGGTCCAGGTTTGGTCCAGGTTTAGTCCAGGTTTGGTCCTGATTCAGTCCTGTGTTTGTAGGAGACTCTTCCTGGGTTCAAATGGATCGGGAACAGGATCCACGAGCTGCAGAAGTCTGGACATAAAGTTCTCTTCTCCTTCGAGGAGTCCATCGGTGAGTCTCCGCCCTCTCACCAGGAGGTTGTGGGTTAGACTCCTGTCTCTGAGGTTGTGGGTGTGATTCCTGTAGGGTTCCTCTGTGGGAGTCTTGTCCCGGAGAAGGACGGGGTGAGCACGGCGGCGGTTGTGGCAGAGATGGCGTGTTTCCTCCATCACCAAAACCTGAGTCTGAGCCAACAGCTGCAGCGAGTCTATCACACGTGAGTCCTACAGGCACGAGTCCTACAGGCACGAGTCCTACACGCACGGGTCCTACACGCACGGGTCCTACAGGCACGAGTCCTACAGGCACGGGTCCTACGCGCACGAGTCCTACACGCACGAGTCCTACAGGCACGGGTCCTACAGGCACGGGTCCTACAGGCACGAGTCCTACACGCACGAGTCCTACAGGCACGAGTCCTACAGGCACGAGTCCTACAGGCACGGGTCCTACAGGCACGGGTCCTACAGGCACGGGTCCTACACGCACGAGTCCTACAGGCACGAGTCCTACAGGCACGGGTCCTACAGGCACGGGTCCTACAGGCACGGGTCCTACACGCACGAGTCCTACACGCACGAGTCCTACAGGCACGAGTCCTACACGCACGAGTCCTACAGGCACGAGTCCTACAGGCACGAGTCCTACAGGCACGGGTCCTACAGGCACGGGTCCTACACGCACGGGTCCTACACGCACGAGTCCTACACGCACGGGTCCTACAGGCACGAGTCCTACACGCACGGGTCCTACACGCACGGGTCCTACAGGCACGGGTCCTACAGGCACGGGTCCTACAGTCACAGGTCCTACACGCACGGGTCCTACAGGCACGGGTCCTACACGCACGGGTCCTACAGGCACGGGTCCTACACGCACGGGTCCTACACGCACGGGTCCTACAGTCACAGGTCCTACACGCACGGGTCCTACAGTCACAGGTCCTACACGCACGGGTCCTACAGTCACAGGTCCTACACGCACGGGTCCTACAGGCACGGGTCCTACACGCACGGGTCCTACAGGCACGGGTCCTACAGTCACAGGTCCTACACGCACGGGTCCTACAGGCACGGGTCCTACAGGCACGGGTCCTACAGGCACGGGTCCTACACGCACGGGTCCTACACGCACGGGTCCTACAGGCACGGGTCCTACAGGCACGGGTCCTACAGTCACGGGTCCTACACGCACGGGTCCTACAGGCACGGGTCCTACACGCAAAAAGTCCTTTCACGCGAGTCTTACACATGTGCCCTATCACACATGTGCCGTCCCACACGTGATCTTATTAATCTTGTGTTTTCTCTGTAGCTATGGTTACCACGTGTCCCGCACGTCGTACGTTGTCTGTCACGACCCACTCACGGTGAATCGGATTTTCTCTCGGCTCAGAGACTTCGAAGGTTCTGGGACGTACCCCAAAACCTGCGCCTCCTGCGGGATCCTGCACGTGAGGGACATCGGAGCCAACTACGACAGCCGCCAGCCCGATCACAGAGGGGTGAGTGACTCCCACAATGCACCGGTGCAACCGCCGCTCCCACAATGCACCGGTGCAACCGCCGCTCCCACAAAGCACCGGTGCAACCGCCGCTCCCACAATGCACCGGTGCAACCGCCGCTCCCACAATGCACCGGTGCAACCGCCGCTCCCACAATGCACCGGTGCAACCGCCGCTCCCACAATGCACCGGTGCAACCGCCGCTCCCACAATGCACCGCTGCAGCCCCAGCCTGATGGCAGAGGGGTGAGTGGCTGCGGCTCAGTGTTCTTCTTGTTGCCTTCTGCCTCGTCTGGTGTTGATACTTTGCAGCTCAGTAACATTTCCTGGGGATGTGATGCTAACTAGAGGCACTGCTCTGTCTGAAGCTGTTACTGAAGTTAAACTTAATCTTTGTTTCATTTTAACACAATCTGACCATAAAGAGCTGACGTAGATGATCTACAGCAGGTGATCTGTGCTGTTAGACATGTCCCTCAAATAACACTACAGGCTCAAGAGAGCTAGTGTTAGCTTTAGCATTAGCATTAGCCTCGTGTCGATTCCTCAGAATGAGCTCTTTAAATCACTTGCATTGATCTTGAAACATTTGTGACTTTAGTTTGGCGTGTTCTATCAAATATGACGACTGGATTGAATCAGTTCCAATCACAAAAATCACAAAAATGTCTTCCCCTGACAAATCCAGTCTAATCCATAACTTTAACTCAGACCGTGTCCCTAACAGGCCGTCAGGCTTAAGTCTAGCAGACTTAAGCCTGACTGACTCTGCACTTGACCCAAAGGTAAAATACAACACGAATATGCAAATATTATGTTGAGCAGGTCGACTTGGCTCCTCCTTCGGCCTCGTTCACTTCTCTGGGACTGGTCTGTTTTTGGGCCTTGAGTTTTCAGTCTTTTCTCTGTAGTTTGTGCCTCATTATTCAGATCAGTCCTGCCTTTAAAGGAGTAAAGGACCTCAGTGTTAAAACTGTTCAATATGTGACTTAAACACTGTTCAAACCAATATATGAAGTCACTGTTTTGATACATGTGTGTGATGCAGATGAAGCTTTATTATTGATATACCCTCACTGTGTCACCATGGTAACTGCTCAACAGTCCACCATAGAGATAAATGTAGAAGACCCCTAGTGTGACGTCACTGCAAAGTATTTATGAAACTCATGTCGGTCGTGTGACTGCGGTCGTGTGACTCGGTCGTGTGACTGCAGGTGCTTCCTGTGAGTGGCGGTCACATGATCACGTTCTGGCTGGAGAATGGCGTCACGGCAACACTCCGAACAAGCGGAACGGAACCCAAGATTAAGATGTACGCTGAGATCTGCGGAGAGGCGGGAGAGAAGAGGTACTACTACTACTGCTACAGTACCACTGTAGTACTGTACCACTGTAGTACTGTACTACAGTGGTACAGTACTACAGTGGTACAAATAGTAATATTACTTTTTCATATTTTTCTCTAAACTATTTTCAGTGACGTGTCCAAGCTGGAGGCGGAGCTTCTCTCTGTCACTGCGTCGCTATTGGACGAGTTTCTGGAGCCAGAGAAGAATCACCTGATTCGCCGCAGTCTTTAGCCCCGCCCTGCTGTGCTGTGATTGGCTGAAACACTCTGTTAGCTTTAGCCGCTGAGCATGCTGGGTAAAAGGCCAAAGACTTCAGACTTAGACGTGATTACGTTCATGTTTGAGTTTAGAGTTTAGCAGTTTACAGATTAAATGAGACGTTTTCTGTTTAAGACCTGACTCTGGCCCCGCCTCCTCAGAGCCACACATCGCCATAGCAACAAGGAGCAGAATAAAATTAAAGTTTAAGTAGGGGATATTACGCTAAATCTTAGGTTTGTATGCCTGAAGAGGTTTTGGATGTCATCCATGCATGTTTGACTAATCTAGTGATCTCTCCAGGGCCCTATTCAACCCCTTATGCTTAGCAGTACAAGCCTGTACGAGGCTCCGCCCACAAGAATACATCACCCAAGCTCCACACGACAATCCTCCATAAATACACAAAAACATGACACAAACTGTGCACTATGACGTGACAAACCTGGTGTGATATGCAGTAGTGTCATTAGTGCGACGCAGCTGATGTTGTGATAGTGCTCTGAAGGGGGAGGGGCTTAGCACAGAGAGCCAAAGGAGGAGAGACTCAGAGCATAAAAAAACTCCAGTTTTATTTAAGTTTTATTTAACAGAGTTACAGGAACATTTGGTTTGTTTTGATTCAGGAAACTGTAAAAGTGCAGTGTGTTTGTGTTTTAGGCGTGTTCCTGTCGTGTTTTTAGCGTGTTTGTGTCTGATGTTGCGTCTACTTCAGGAACGACTAAGTTTGGGTTTAATATTTATTTTTTTTACGAGACAAAAATATTTATGAAGCAAAATGTATTTTCATAAACTACAGACACAGAGAGGCCTGATTAGTCCTGGTTTAGACCTGGTTTAGACCTGGTTCTGACCTGGTTCTGACCTGGTTCAGTCCTGTTTTTTCTGGTTTGAACCTGCTTCTGTCCGTGGAGTGACACCTCTGTGTGACACAGATCATGTGTTGATGTTGTTTTGTGTTTCAATAAAGCTCTGATTCAAACAGATTTTGGCCCCGCCCTAATAGATCCATGGCCCCGCCCACAGGATCAAAGACAGGAAACAGGAAGTGATGCAGAACATTTCAGTGAGAAAAGGAGGAGCTGCAGATTTATGTTAAGGAATCAGAAAACATGTCCAACATGTGAAAATAGGTTTGAATTAAATATGAGATTTACAAAAGAATTCTGCTTTTGAAATGTGGATTAAATGTAACGGGATCAGCTCACAGGCTGTGTGTGTATGAGCCTGTGTGTGTATGAGCCTGTGTGTGTGTATGAGCCTGTGTGTACAAGTCTGTGTGTGTATGAGCCTGTGTGTGTATGAGCCTGTGTGTGTATGAGCCTGTGTGTGTGTGTGAGACTGTGTGTGTGTGTGTGAGACTGTGTGTGTGTGTGAGACTGTGTGTACAAGTCTGTGTGTGTATGAGCCTGTGTGTGTATGAGCCTGTGTGTGTATGAGCCTGTGTGTGTGTGAGCCTGTGTGTGTATGAGCCTGTGTGTGTATGAGCCTGTGTGTGTGTGAGCCTGTGTGTGTATGAGCCTGTGGGTGTGAGCCTGTGTGTGTGTATGAGCCTGTGTGTGTGTGTGAGACTGTGTGTACAAGTCTGTGTGTGTATGAGCCTGTGTGTGTATGAGCCTGTGTGTGTGTATGAGCCTGTGTGTGTGTATGAGCCTGTGTGTGTGTATGAGCCTGTGTGTGTGTGTACAAGTCTGTGTGTGTATGAGCCTGTGTGTGTATGAGCCTGTGTGTGTGTATGAGCCTGTGTGTGTGTATGAGCCTGTGTGTGTGTGTATGAGCCTGTGTGTGTGTGTATGAGCCTGTGTGTGTATGAGCCCGTGTGTGTGTATGAGTCTGTGTGTAAACGTCTCCATGTTTTTCAAAATACATCGAAAAACATGGAGACGCACAACAGATCGTTACAGCTGGGCTCGCTTCTCCACAGCCCTGACCGGTACCTCGTGTGTAAGGTGACGGTCTCAAACAGGCTGTTACTTCACACTCTTGAGTCGTAATAACGCGTCGCAAAAACAAAAACTGGACTGAGAAGCTTGTGGTGACGGGGTTTATTTAAAGGCATCAGACAGACAAGAGTCACAGTGACCACAGTCCCCCCCGCGTCCACCAGAGGGCCCCAGAGTGACCCCCAGAGTGACCCCCGACTCATAACTGTTTACTGTGGCATCTTCTTTTATATAATTTCATGTTTTTATCAGATTTTTGTCCAAAACCCTCAAACATCTCGTCTTTAAACTTGAAACACGCAGACTCTTTAAACGTGACCTAAACCCTTAAAACTCCAGAGGTGGAGGCGTGTCGTCTTTCAGGGGGAGGAGCTTCGCACTTTCTCATCGTGTTCCCTCCGTTTCTGTGTTAAAGACGTTTCTGTTGTGTTTTTTTTGTCAGTTTTAGCTCTGGACCCAAACCCAAACCCTCGCGTCTGATATTCTGACCTCTAACCCGCCGGCCGCCGCGCACGGACGGGACGATAAACGATAATATTGTTTTTGTGTACTTATCCACAGGGGAGTCGACGGGTGGGCGGGGCAAAGGGGTCTGTTGTCCCGGGGCTCAGAATTCATTTTTATCAGAGGGGGGCCCCATGTGACACTTCCTGCCCCAGGCCCCCAAATTTCAGGTGACGGCCCTGTTTTTTCCAGAATATTCTCCACTAGATCGTACTTGTTTTTTTTAATAATTATCGTGATATAATCGTTATTCGCAATTATTTTGGCCGTGATAATCGTGACGCTAAATTTCAACACAACAGGAAGTGCGCGTGGGCGGGGTGACGGTTCCTCTGTTTGGGGAAACGCGGCGGCGGTGGGTGTGTCTGTTTAAATATAAATACAAATCTGACTTTGTGACGCTACATTCAGTCATTTAAAGTGTTATAAGAGCTGTCTGCAGGGGGCGCTCTGGGGCCCTCGTTAAATTAAATATATCAGTCTAAAAATACATCACATCTACTTCTGTCACCTGATTGGCCCGCTGCCGCTGGCCCCGCCCCTGAGTCCATTTGGCACTTCACATTGGCTCCTTCACTTAAATAAAAACAAAATGGAGTCCGCCACGACTCCGACCAAAACGAGCTCTGTGATTGGTCCACAGTCCTGCAACACACTTCCTATTGGTGCGTTCCAGTGTAAGCCCGCCCCCAAGTCTCTACGCCACGTCCTATTGGTCTGTTAGTGTGTCAGACTGTAGGGAGGGCATCTGACACACACAGGGAGGGCATCTGACACACAGGGAGGGCATCTGACACACACAGGGAGGGCATCTGACACACACAGGGAGGGCATCTGACACACACAGGGAGGGCATCTGACACACAGGGAGGGCATCTGACACACAGGGAGGGCATCTGACACACGCAGGGAGGGCATCTGACACACAGGGAGGGCATCTGACACAGTGTTCCTCTGAGTTTCTGTGAGGGGAGGTTCTTTCTCTGAGTTGAAGTGCTGTGATTGGAGCGCGGCTGTGGCCCCGCCCCCTCCGGCTCCTCGGGCTCCGCGATTGGCCGCTCACCACACCTCGCAGCGCTGCCCCGGGTTCATGGGAGTCCCTGGCGGGCACTGGAAATGGCGGCTGAAGTCGGGGGAGTTGGCGAGGGTCCCGATGACGCGGAGCCGTGGCGGGCTGTGGGGGTCCGTCACGAGCCCCTCGTGAGCGCTCTCCGGTGTCCGCACGGAGCACCACACCTGAGGAGAGGAAGTGACATCAGCGTGACATCATCGGGTGGACTATATCTTAAATATACGGATCTTAAAGGATCAAAGACACACACGGGAGGGCATCTGACACACGGGGAGGGCATCTGACACACGGGGAGGGCATCTGACACACGGGGAGGGCATCTGACACACACCTGAGCAAATCCCACGAAGAAGAGCTGGTCGTTGGTGAGGTTCACCGCAGGAAGCAGCTTCTCTTCTCCATGTCTCTGCACCCACGACCGGTAGGCCTACGACGAGACCAGAACCAGGACTGAGACCGGGACTGACCCTCTGTAGCCCCACCCCCTCTGTAGCCCCGCCCCTCACCCTCTGTAGCCCCACCCCCTCTGTAGCCCCGCCCCTCACCCTCTGTAGCCCCACCCCCTCTGTAGCCCCGCCCCTCACCCTCTGTAGCCCCACCCCCTCTGTAGCCCCGCCCCCTCACCCTCTGTAGCCCCGCCCCCTCACCCTCTGTAGCCCTGCCCCTCTCTTCCTCTATAGCCCCGCCCCTATCTTCCTCTGTAGCCCCGCCCCTCTCACCCGATAGGCCGCCTTCAGCCCTCCGTTGTCGGCCATGTTCTCCCCGAGCGTCTGTTTTCCGTTGACGTTCTCTCCGTTCTCGCTGTAGTTCTGGTACTGCACTTCCATACAGCGACTCCGCTCTGAGAACGCCGCCACGGAACTGTTCTGCCACCAGGGCCGAAGGTTCCCCTCCTTATCGTACTCGCGACCTAGAACAGGCAGACCGGGTCTGAACCGGGTCTGAACTGGGACTAAACCAGGATTTAAAAGACCCAGACCAGGTCTGGACTCTGGACTCACCCTGGTCGTCGAAGGCGTGTGTCAGCTCATGTCCCATCACCACTCCAATACCACCGAAGTTTAGAGCCCTGAAACAGAACCGGGTCAGAACCAGGACTAAACCAGGACTAAAACAGGACTGAACCAGGACTGAACCAGGACTGAACCAGGACTAAAACAGGACTGAACCAGGACTGAACCAGGACTGAACCAGGACTGAACCTGGACTGAACCAGGACTAAACCAGGACTAAAACAGGACTAAACCTGGACTGAACCAGGACTAAACCAGGACTGAACCAGGACTAAACTAGGACTAAAACAGGACTAAACCAGGACTAAACCAGGACTAAAACAGGACTAAACCTGGACTAAACCAGAACTGAACCAAGACTAAAGCAGGACTAACTAACTTGGGGTGGTCTCTGGCCTAATCCTGGTCTAGACCTGGTCTAGACCTGGTCTAAACCTGGTCTAGACCTGGTCTAAACCTGGTCTAAACCTGGTCTAAACCTGGTCTACAGTACTTGGGGTGGTCGTGGGCGTAGAATGGCGCCTGGAGGATTCCGGCAGGAAACACGATGCCGTTTTTGGTGGGCATGTAGTACGCATTCACTGTGGGCGGAGTCATACTCCACCTGCAGAGACAGAGAGGCGGGGTCAGGGGAGGGGTCAGGACAGAGGGGCGGGGCATAAACATAGACTCTCATATTCTGATCTAAAATAAAATAAAAGGTTAAATGTACTGCAGGGTTTAAACCAGCCAAACACTCGGGATTATTCAGAATATATGAATTTTGAGGGCTAATGCTAATGCTAGTGCTAATGCTAACGCTAATGCTAACCACTATAGAAAAAACACAGGGGACTGGATCTAGTGTTAGAAATCTTCCCGGACTAGCTGAGATGCTAAGTGGACTATAGCATTAGCATCAATCGCCGCGTTTGCTAATGGTGTGGCTATGTAAGGGGCGGGGCTAGAGCATAATGTGGGTGTGATGTGGGCGGGGCTACTCACTGGTCTTTGTTGGGCGTCTTGCGGAGCTGGTCGGCCATGACACGAGACGAGAAGTTATAAAAGTTCAGCATGTTCTGGAAGAAACTCTCCTCAGAGACGTCGTACTGCAACACAAGAAAAAACATCACAATCCTGCCCAAAACCGGTTACGATCCTGCCCAAAACCGGTTACGATCCTGCCCAAAACCGGTTACGATCCTGCCCAAAACCGGTTACGATCCTGCCCAAAACCGGTTACGATCCTGCCCAAAACCGGTTACGATCCTGCTGAACTCGGTTAGACCAGTTCAGATCCTGCTAAACCTGTAGACCTGTAGTTTAGATCCTGGTCTAGATCTGGTTCTGACGTTGGTTCTGGACCCCCTGTAGTCTGGTTGAGATCCTGATCTGGTTCTAGACCCGGTTCTGGACTCACCCCGTCGTAAACGTCGTCCAGTTCTTTGGGGTCAAGGATGAACTCGGGGAATCCGATCATGTCGTAGATCGCATCGGCCTGAAGGACACAAAGTACACATACGGTCAAAGTACTGTAGTAAAAGTACTACAGTAAAAGTATGCGATCCCAATGTATTTTAGATCATGTTTGTATAGGTCTGAAGTACACGCCTGTCAACTTTTACACAGAATAAGACCTCATGGAAACACAGGGAGGGCATCTGACACAGGGAATTTAGGTCTCAGGTAGAATGTAGGAGTCAGGATGTAGGATGTAGGAGTTAGGAGGTAGGAGTTAGGATGTAGGAGGTAGTACGTACCTTCTCTTTGGCGTTCTCTCTGGTCTCTGGGTCCATCCAGTGCAGTTGGTCCAGACTCTGTTTAAACACCGTCCGGATCTCGTTTATCATCTCCTCCGCCTGAAAACACAAACTAAACATAAGCCTTCATGTTTAAATAAATGTCTTTCACTTTATTTGTCCTGAGTCTGTGTTCTGATTGGTCAGGGTCAGTGTTCCTGTGCTGTGATTGGTCAGGGTCAGTGTTCCTGTGTTCTGATTGGTCAGGGTCAGTGTTCCTGTGCTGTGATTGGTCAGGGTCAGTGTTCCTGTGTTCTGATTGGTCAGGGTCAGTGTTCCTGTGTTTTGATTGGTCAGGGTCAGTGTTCCTGTGCTGTGATTGGTCGATACTCACGATTCCTTTGCTGTGTTTGTCAAACGTGGCTTTGACAAAGAGCGCGCCCAGAGCGAATCCCAAAGTGTCGTCTGTGTATCCAATACAGGTCTGCCAGCGCGGTGTGCACGACTGAACACACACACGCATGAAGAAGACACGTGTGTGAGTGTGTGTGTATACATGTAGGGGTGTGTGTGTGTATATACATGTGTAGGGGTGTGTGTGTGTGTGTGTATACATGTGTAGGGGTGTGTGTGTGTGTGTGTGTGTATATACACATGGGTGGGTGTGTGTGTGTGTGTGTATACACATGTGTGTGTATATACATGTGTGTGTATATACGTGTGTGTGGGGGTGTGTATGTGTGTGTATGTATGTAGGGGTGTGTGTGTGTATATACATGTGTAGGGGTGTGTGTGTGTATATACATGTGTAGGGGTGTGTGTGTGTATATACATGTGTAGGGGTGTGTGTGTGTATATACATGTGTAGGGGTGTGTGTGTGTATATACATGTGTAGGGGTGTGTGTGTGTATATACATGTGTAGGGGTGTGTGTGTGTATATACATGTGTAGGGGTGTGTGTGTGTATATACATGTGTAGGGGTGTGTGTGTGTGTGTATACACATGTGTGTGTATACACATGTGTGTGTATGTGTGTGTATACACATGTGTGTGTATATACACATGTGTGTGTAGGTGCAGTACCTTCTTCGTCCCATAGAGGCTCTCTAACAGTTTGTCCTGTGCGTTCTCAAACCTCTGGTCCAGACTCGTGACGCTCTTCTGCACCAGGGTCCACAGCATGTAGTTATTCAGCAGACTGCCACCAGAGGGAGACATGAGAGCACCTCCTCTACATGAGAGCACCTCCTCTGCACCTTCTCTACATGAGAGCACCTCCTCTGCACCTCCTCTACATGAGAGCACCTCCTCTACATGAGAGCACCTCCTCTACATGAGAGCACCTCCTCTGCATGAGAGCACCTCCTCTGCACCTCCTCTACATGAGAGCACCTCCTCTGCATGAGAGCACCTCCTCTGCACCTTCTCTACATGAGAGCACCTCCTCTACATGACAGGACCTCCTCTACATGACAGGACCTCCTCTACATGACAGCACCTCCTCTACATGACAGCACCTCCTCTACATGACAGCACCTCCTCTACATGACAGCACCTCCTCTACACCACCTCTACACCACCACACGCTTCTCTCCCTCATCCTCTCCCTCCTCATCTTCCTGCCCTCCCCCCTTCTCCTCCTCCTCTCCCTCCCCCCCTCCTCTCTCTCCCTCCTCCTCCTCCCCCCCTCCCCCTCCTCCTCCTCCTCCTCCTCACCTCTTGTGCGTCTTGTTGATGAGTTCAGACACTTTTTGTAGATATTCTTTGGCGTAGAGGACGACAGGCTCCGTGTCGTTCAGGTCCAGAGGAGAAAGTGTGAACGAGAGAAGATCCAACCAGTCTACAGCAGGAGCCAGGGTCTGAGGAGGAGGAGAGGAGGAGGAGGAGGAGGGCAGGAAGAAGAGGGGGGAGAGGAGGAGGAGGGGGGAGAGGAGGAGGAGAGGAGGAGGAGGAGGAGGAGGGCAGGAAGAAGAGGGGGGAGAGGAGGAGGAGGAGGGGGGAGAGGAGGAGGAGGGGGGAGAGGAGGAGGAGAGGAGGAGGAGAGGAGGAGGAGAGGAGGAGGAGAGGAGGAGGAGGAGGGGAGGAGGGGGGAGGAGAGGAGGAGGAGGGGAGGAGGGGGGAGGAGAGGAGGAGGAGGGGGAGGGGGGGGAGAAAGAGTTAGTATGACTATTGAAGTAGGCCTATTAACAGGAATAATAACAGCAGTAGTACCAGTAGTAATAATAGTAGTAGTAGTAGTAGTAGCAGTAGTAGTAGTAGTAGCAGTAGTAGTAGTAGTAGCAGTAGTAGTACTAGTACCTGCAGCTCGGCGATGGTGACTTTGTTGTAGATTTTCTCCTCGTCTCGTCTCTGATCCTGAGGAACCGTCAGATTGGCCAAAACCGTCTCAAAGTCCAAGATCTGCTTCATCTGGACCTGAGTCGAGACCCGTTCTCCGCCCAAAAGAGTCCCCAACTCCACCATGTACTCCAGGTACGCCTCCAGAACCTGAGGAGGACACGAGTTAGATCAGACTCCACCATGTGGTCCAGATACGCCTCCAGAACCTGAGGAGAAGAACATTGACCCATGTGCTGGACATATCTCTGGACAAAGTCGTGGTCAGTGGGACATGTCACATGTTTTACCTTTAGCTCAGTACACCCGTGTGCGGTGACGTCCCATGTTCTAAACCTCCTGGTTCACATCGCTCACATGACCCTACCATGTGACCACTCGAACCAATCAGAGCCTGAGCTCAGACATAGAGCCAAACGAACGATTAAAAACAGTTTTTAAGACAACAGACGGATTTTGAGCTGAGAAAAAGTTTATGATCTGAAAATAGGTCAAAATCGACACAAAACTGGACCTTTGTGAAAGCTGTAGGAGCCCGGTCCGTCCCGGTCCGTCCCGGTCCGTCCCGGTCCGTCCCGGTCAGTTTCTGTTTACATTTCTATGAGAAAACTCTTTTCTGGGCAGGATGGATTTTTTTGCTGTAGTACCAGTGAGTGGCCACTAGTCCAACTGGAGAGCGCTCTACACAGCAGGACGCTCCGGTTAATGAAGTAGATCCATGGGACGGGCGCGGTACCTTCAACAGCCTCGCTCCTGATTGGCTCTTTGGTTGCTATGATACCGCTGTAACTGTTAGCCTTGTCAGAGCATCCAACCCTGTTCTAATGTGATGAAACGTCCCGCAGTGGAGCTTTAACCCTGTTCTAATGTGAGGAAACGTCCCCAGTGGACAGTCTGTTACACCTGGTGATGTCACGGGGTGGTGCTTTGCGTGTGACCCCTCCTCACCTTCTCATTGGCCGTCTTGTTGAGGTAATAGTCTCTGGAGGGTAAGAAGAGCCCTGATTGGTCGACCTGCGGCAGAGACACGTGAGTTAGAAAAGAGCGCCCCCTGCTGTCGATCGAGGAAATGAACCACAAACATCCACCAGAAACACGACGCTGCTACAGCATTTTGTGTTTGAACCTAAAGTTAAAATAAATAGGTAAGAGTACCTGTACATAGGGAGTACCTGTACATAGGAGAGCACCTGTACGTAGGTGAGTACCTGTACGTATGGGAGTACCTGTACGTATGGGAGTACCTGTACATAGGGAGTACCTGTACATAGGGAGTACCTGTACATAGGGAGTACCTGTACATAGGGAGTACCTGTACGTAGGGGAGTACCTGTACGTAGGTGAGTACCTGTACGTATGGGAGTACCTGTACGTATGGGAGTACCTGTATGTATGGGAGTACCTGTGTGTATGGGAGTACCTGTGTGTATGGGAGTACCTGTACATAGGGGAGTACCTGTACATAGGGAGTACCTGTACATAGGGAGTACCTGTACATAGGGAGTACCTGTATGACGTTGCTGTTGGAGCTCTTGGGGTCGGTGCTCACTGACACACTGAAAAACGGCTGAGCTCGGAGAGGACCCGACACCACCTTCAGAACCTCCATGAAGTTCTCCTTCTCCCAGGGCCCAGTGATGTTCCAGCCCCCGATCTGAGGAGCACAGAGGGTCAGGGCCCGGTCCAATCTCACTCCAGTCCAGTCCAGTCCAGTTCAGTCCAGTTCAGTCCAGTCCATTCTGGTCCACACCAGTCCAGTCTGGTCCAGTCCGGTCCAGTCCAGTCCGGTCCAGTCCATTCTGGTCCACACCAGTCCAGTCCGGTCCAGTCAAGTCTGGTCCAGTCCAGTCCGGTCCAGTTCAGTCCAGTCCGGTCCAGTTGAGTCCAGTCCAGTCCGGTCCAGTCTAGTCCGGTCCAGTTGAGTCCGGTCCGGTCCAGTCCAGTCCGGTCCAGACCTTGCTGATGAGCTGGGTGAGGGGCGTGGCTCCGAGTTCGTCGATTTTGGCCGAGTTCAAACACGACAAATAAAACAACTGAGTCTTTCTCTCTGCATCACTGCCCCCAGAACTCGAGTTACCAGGGAACGAACCGTTCTCTGAGGAGGAGAGAGGAGGAGAGAGGAGGAGGGGAGGAGAGGAGGAGGAGAGAGGAGGAGAGAGGGGGAGAGAGGAGGAGAGAGGGGGAGAGAGGGGAGGGAGAGGAGGAGGAGAGAGAGAGGAGGAGAGAGGGGGAGGAGGGGAGAGGGGGAGGAGAGAGGGGGAGGAGGAGAGGAG